>NC_082646.1:35660940-35968570 GCF_028023285.1 Balaenoptera ricei | reverse complement strand
GTGGTAGATACTACTTGTAATATTATTTACCTGTTAATTATTGTCAGTGATGAATGTGAAGCATATGTGTGTGTGCGTACCTTTTTATATTTTACAAACAAATGGTACTAAGAGAAACCATAGTGGCACCATATCAACAAATTAACTTGCTTCTACTATTTATCTGACTATCATTGATGGTCACAATATTCAGAACTCTGAGAATAGCCACTGAGGGTATATTTGGAAATGTGTAGCCCTACCCTTTTACACATACCGTTAAACCAGTTTTCGTCCTGTGTGCTTTACTCAGACCATACACCAGAAAATGAATTTAGAATTACTACTCTATAACAGTGGTTTTGAGACATGGTGTCAAGACAGACTGATATGTCATACATTGTTACATGCAGCGATAACTTATGACTACTAGTAAAAAACTCAAGTTAAATCATCTGCCTGCTCTTCATATAAATTAGGACATATTCACTGTTATTGCTCTAATACCATCATTCTTCTTAGTTGAATTCCTTTTGATTTCTTGATTGAGAGACAAAGGGGTATCCAATTCCATGTAATTCTGAGGTAATTCATGAGAGTGAACTCCACATATGAATAATCCTTAATGTGTATGTAACTGTGAAAAAATAAAGATTGGTAGCTGCTTCTGTATATATCCTTCTACATGTGCATGAGCACGACAAGAACTCATGTTCACAGAGAAAAGTGTCAAGGAAATGAAATTTGGACCTAGTGAATAAAGATCATCTATTTAAATAGAGGCAATGATAGTGTTCTCTCCCACCTCCGTGGTCCAAGAAAAATTGTTTATTTTTCCCTTTCTAGTAGCATATAAATTCTGCATCAGTTTTTCCAGTATATAAAATGCTGTGTGAATATCTACCAGTAATTAGCAGCCTTCCACTCCAAGTAGGTAATAAATGGGAGTGAATCTATTGTTTATGAGTATATCAATTTTTTTTTTTTTTAAACTATATGCTGGGATATAAAGGCAACGCTGAAGTGTAAAATTGCTAATGCAGGCTCATAGCCTGGAAAATGATTTATTTTAATAGTTTTCTTCATTTAACAGTTCTTCATTTGAAAATACTCCCTTTCAACTACATATTTTGTGGTTTGGTGCCGTGAAGGGGAAATTTATTCCTTTGACATATTTATTATTTTAATAGTTTTGCATTTGAAAAAGCTTCACCAGGTATCTATATATTTTGCAGTTTGCAGAGAGGTTCATTCCTGACAGTTTTTTTAAAATGTTTATTCATTTAAATAGGTTCACTCCATGGAACTGTTGCTAAGATTTCTTTAAACTGGAGCCACCTGGGAGTTCTAGTAAAGCAGTAAGGCTAATGTCAACCTGTGGACTTTCCAGGGGCTTTGCAAGCCCTGAAATCACAGAAGATTCACATCCTTAGGAAGAAGAAAACTTGTAGGATGAAATTTAACTAACAATTAGCAGATGTCCTTGACTATAGTGTTAATTATGATTTGGACCTTAGTAACCACAGAGCATTTATACAAGCGAACTAGTTTGGGGATGCAGTACGTGGCCATGAAAAATATATATCAAACTCCCCCACATAGATTTGAAAGCAAGGTACTTGTCACAAACATTTTGTTTAATATTGAATAAGACCACTTTGACTTCCAAACACATTTTGATTTGTTTATTTGGGGATGTTATCCAACCAGAGTAGGGTTATGATGCATTCTTGGTGTAGGGACACTTAAATTGTACATCTACGTATTGTCCTCACTCTTGGCCCATTTTTAACAACAGTTCCAAAGACGACACCCACCAATGTAAGTGGAAGAAGTGGAAGAAGGCACGAGTTAGTCATCGCCTGGGAGGTAAGAAAGCCTACTCAGATGTCAGAACTTGTTGATTCCTTAAATTAAAAAGTTACACATAGAGTATCAGTATTTGGTATAGAGTAACTGAGTAACTTCTGTTTAAAGGAGGTTAAGAAACACTTTGATCATGCATTACTCACATGAATATTTCCAACATGAACTTTTCTCATTTTCATATCAAGTCTAAAGTGTGCCATCCTGTCATATAGGCTATCTCAGAATACAGTTTGAATGATTAAAACACATTCTCTCACAAATTGCTTCAGATGTTTATTTGGCTTAGTTTGATATTTATTTACTTCACAATTGAATAGCACCCTTGACATTTTTGGAGGCTAAAACTATTGAGGTTTTTCTGGAGTAGTGACTGGGTTAGCTCATTTATCCCGTACAACTATCCTATTAGTGGGGATAATTTTCCTTGTTTTACAAATTATGAAACTGATTCACAGTTTGAGTACTTTTCTGAGAAGCAGTAGAATTGGGACTTTGATTACAAAACCCTTATTCTTTCGTGTCCCTTACTGTATGACCTCCAAAATTCCTTCTGTCAAAGGAAAGGAACAGGGGAGAAAGAGTGTGAGAGGTACATTTATTTTCCATAAAGCCACTTTCATTCTTTGATGTTAACTTTATTATCAAATATAGCTATGTAGCTAACAGAACAATGTGTTAGAATATGGAGATGGAAATGCCTATTGGAGAAAACTGAACCAATCCCTGACCATCTTTAAGAACAATGATAGAATGTACAGAAACATACAGAAAAACTCCTTTCCCCAGTAAGAAATCTTCCATGAGCACATCCTCTGACCTGTTCTTCTGTTCATATGCCTCTTCTTCAATAAAACTTTATGCCTTGCTTTTGATTTCTGCAGAGGTACTAACTTCCCAATACCTGACCTTCACTGAGATCAAACCTCTCTAAACGGAATTGCCTTCCCTGCCAGTTTTATGTCTTAGTCAGCTGGGGCTGCTATAACAAAAATGCTGTAGACTGGGTGGCTTATAAACAACAGAAATTTAATTCTCACATTTCTGGAGGCTGGAAGTCTAGTTCTGGAAGGCCTTGGTGGATTCAGATCTGGCAAGGGTCTGCTTCCTGGTTCATAGAACACAATTTCTCACTATGTCCTCACCTGACAGAGAGGCAAGACAGATCTCTAGATTCTGTATTACAAGGGCAATAATCTGATTCATGAGTACTCCACACTCATAGCCAAGTCACCTACCAAAAGCCCATCTCCTAATACCATCACATTGTGTTAGGAATTCATCACATGAATTGTGGGGGAGGAAGGGGTATAAACATTTAGTCTATAGTACTTTGATATAATAGGCTTTGTCTCTTTTCCTCCACTCAATACATAGTTTTTCCTCAAATCAAAATTCAAAATAAGAAAATGTAGCAAATGTTTATTGTGTATCTATTTGTCAAACATTGCGCTAGGCAATGTCTGGTAACTGCTCCACTGACTAACTAGTTAATCACAATTACTATTTTCTGTGGTGTGCAATTGATGCTCATTTAACAAATTTAAATGTAAGCCATGGAGTACAAGTCTCCTGAAAAAAATTCTGTATTCTAATTTTTTCATATGTTAGTAAAGCACAACAGTAATTGAGAAAAACCCTAGAAGAAAGGTCTTACATTAATTTCACTGAGATTTTCTGTGCAAAGTCCTCTGCAGAGCATTACCAGTGGCAAGATTTTCCTGACCACCAGACGGTATGACAGTTTTCCCCAACATATTACATTCTAGTGTGGAATCCAAGGACCTTTGTTTCATACACATGACTAATTGGAGCAAATTTGTTTCACTTCAAGAGTTTTCAATATTCCTGATACTTTTCTTAAATACCAACTGATACCATTTAATTTTTTAATTTTTTTTTTAATTTTTTAATCTTATACCTTTAAAGCCTTTTAAATTTCCAGTGACTGCCAAGCTATTGTTCTATGTTGGCTTCCAATGTAATATAAAGATTGGAGAGTCTCTATTGCTCTAGTTATCTGTAATTTTTAAAAATTTAAAGATTGGAAAGAGTGGGGGTTTTGATCAATTATTTTCCTGATATTTAATTGCATTTTTCTTCTCTAGCCAGTATCGGAAGAGTTTCAGAATGGGGAAGGCTTTGGCTATATTGTGGCTTTCCGACCCAATGGAACACGTGGCTGGAAGGAAAAAATGGTGACATCTTCTGAAGCTTCAAAATTCATTTATCGAGATGAAAGTGTCCCTCCTCTTACTCCCTTTGAAGTGAAGGTTGGCGTTTATAACAATAAAGGAGATGGACCTTTCAGTCAAATTGTGGTCATATGTTCAGCTGAAGGAGGTCAGTTTTTTTTATGCTTATTATTTTCATTTAACATATTAATATTTTATTTTGGTACATGAATGTGACACTACTGTAATATATTAGATAATACAGGTACACCAAAAGCGAAAATAAAACTTACCCACAGTCTCACTACACTTTTTAGATATATTTTTCCAAAATTTTTTCCAAATAATTCAATAATTAATTCCAAATAATTTCAATTTTTATTGAAAAAAATTGATCATTCCATATACTTTGCTTTATGTTCTTCACTCCCTGATGATGTATGGCAAATATATTTCCATGACAATAACAATATTAGTAACGCCTGTAGAATATTCTCTGGATGAATGGACATTTAACCATTCTTCTCTGTTTCGCAATTTAGATCATTTTCTATTTTAACCTTATTCTAATTTAAATTTAGAAATTTAGATGATTTCTATTTTAATTGAAATTTTTAACTTATGTGAAATAAATTTAAATAAAGACTCCAATAGCTATTCATTACTAACCTCATACACAAAACAGCGGACTGATACAGAAGTATCAGACAGGATTTTTTGTTTGAAGCTTTTCACACATGGTATCATTAAATCCTCACAACAATCTTGTCTAATAGGCATTATTATCTCCATTGTAGAGAAAGAGAAATTGAAGTTCAGAAAAGTTAAGGAACTTGTTTAAAAAAGTTAAATAGTTTCTAATTGAGAATTAAACTCAGTCCTTTCAATCATTAAATCCTTGATTTGTCTATAGCAAGCTGCCTTCATACGTATAACCTCATTTAATTCTCAGTTAAAACTACTAGGTAGGCAGGACCTAGGCAGGAAACCCATTTTACAGATCAGTAAACTGTAAGTCTGTGACTTATTCATGGTTACAGTCAACAGGTGGTAGTGCTAGAGGGCAAACTCAGCTTCCTACATCAAAATTCTTGGTTCTTTCAAGTTTTAATACAAAAATGCATTTTCTGAGTGAGAGAAAGCTTGATAGAGTTAACTCCCTAAAGTTAGCTTTTCTGCATAGTCCTTCCTCAATTCAAGTACACAATTTCAATTGGCCCTGCAAGTAAATAAAATGTCTTACAGTCCCTAAACCTGACAGAAGACTGGGCTAATGTTCCACCAAAGGCAGCACACATTTGACCTTCCAAATAATTATTGTTTTCTCATAAACTGACACTTTTGCTTCCTTTGTGCCCACATTTGTGACTTGAATAGCTTAAGAGAATTACCAATCTTTTTGGTACGGGGAATTCACGGCAGGGGAAATAAGTAAGGTCATTTGAATACTGAAGCACAAAGGTAGTGTCTGATTTATGTAAGATGTAGTTTTTCAGCACTAGCTGCCTTGTATTTTATGACATAGAGCCAAATTTTGAAGCAGAAGTAGAAAGTTTTTCCTAGTAGAAGAATGAACAGGAAAGTGAAGAATCAAGTAAAAATAAGGAATCATAGGTGTTCTGATGAGATATTCACACACTTAGCATCTCAAGTTTCTGATGTTTTTTCAGATAGTATAGCCAGTCTCCACATTACTTATATTAACTCTTACAATCAAATATGAGGTAGAAGTCTCAAGCTGCAATCTATTTTGCAGGAAACTGAGACTCAGAGAGGCTAAGTAACATGTTCAAATCAACCCAGTAAATAACAAAAGTTGTAAGTAACTGTAGTAAGTGACAGGGCTGGGATTTGAACACAGGTCTGTATGACTCCAAAGCTAATGCTTTTAATCACTACCCTATACCTTCTCAACAGGAGTGTCTTTAACAATAATTTTTCGTTATTGTATTATGTTATATATATAATAATAATATTTTACATCATTTGTTACTCTGATATCTGTTTTGAAGTACATGTTTTATTCAGGAAGTGCATATTCTTGTGGTTTTAATTTATTTAAACTAACTATAAAGCACACGGTCCCAAATGTCACGTGAGATGAATTGGAGAGGTGTGTACATGCTTCGTACGGTAACACCAGTGTTGTCTTTAAGAAATCCAGATTTGTACGTTCCTTGTCAACCTTTGCTTTAAAATTAAATTATAGCAGCCACCATGGGTTGTTTATACTGTGTTTTCTTAAACTTGAAATGGCTTGCCTTTAGAGATTTCTCTTTCCAGCTAGATAGGAAGTATGCATATTTTCTTTCAAAGACACTGAGGTCTTTGCTGTAACATATTTCATAGTAACACTTCATTTACTTTGGTGGACTGAAATATGAAAGATATCAGGCAAATTAAATCTGAATAGAGGGAGGAGCTTCAAGATGGCGGAGGAGTGAAACGTGGAGATTGCCTTCCTCCTCACAAATGCATCAGAATTACATCTACAAGTGGAACAACTCCTACCAAACACCTATTGAATGCTGGCAGAAGATCTCAGACCTCCCAAAGGCAAGAAACTCCCACGTAACTGGGTAGGGCAAAAGAAAAAAGAAAAAAACAAAGACAAAAGAATAGGGATGGGACCTGAACCTCTGGGAGGGAGCTGTGAAGGAGGAAAAGTTTCCACACAATAGGAAGCCCCTTCACTGGTGGGGACGGGGGGGGGGGGAGAATCTGCAGAGCCACAGAGGAGAGCACAGTAATAGGGGTGCAGAGGGCAAAGCAGAGAGATTCCCACATAAAGTATCAATGTTGACTGGCACTCACCAGCCCGAGAGACTTCTCTGCTCACCCTCTGGCCGAGTCAGGTGGGGGCTGGGCACTGAGGCTCAGGCTTCGGAGGTCAGATCCCAGGGAGAGGACTGGGGTTGGCTGCGTGAACACAGCCTGAAGGGGGCTAGTGCACCACAGCTAGCCAGGAGGGAGTCCGGGAAAATGTCTGGACCTGCCTAAGAGGCAACAAGACCATTGTTTCAGGGTGCACAAGCAGAGGGGATTCAGAGCACCACCTGCCTAAACGAGCTCCAGAGACGGGCGTGAGCCGCGGCTATCAGCACGGACCCCAGAGACGGGCATGAAACACTAAGGCTGCTGCTGCCACCACCAAGAAGCCTGTGTGCAAGCACAGGTCACTATCCACACATCCCCTCCCGGGAGCCAGTGCAGCCCACCACTGCCAGGGTCCCGTGATCCAGGGACAACTTCCCAGGGAGAACACATGGCATGCCTCACGCTGTTGCAACGTCATGCCACCCTCTGCCTCCACAGCCTCGCCCTGCATTCCATACCCCTCCCTCCCCCAGCCTGAGTGAGTCAGAGCCCCCTAATCAGCTGCAACTTTAACCCTGTCCTGTCTGAGCAAAGAAGAAATGGCCTCAGGTGACCTACACGCAGAGGTGGAACCAAATCCAAAGCTGAACCCTGGGAGCTGTGCGAACAAAGAAGAGAAAGGGAAATCTCTCCCAGAAGCCTCAGGAGCAGCGGATTAAATCTCCACAATCAACTTAATGTACCCTGCATCTCTGGAATACCTGAATAAACAAAGAATTATCTCAAAATTGAGGCAGTAGACTTTGGGAACCACCACATATATATATATATATATATATATATTTTTTTTTTCCTTTTTCTCTTTTTGTGAGTGTGTATGTGTATGCTTCTGTGTGTGATTTTGTCTGTATAGCTTTGCTTTTACCATCTGTCCTAGGGTTCTGTCTCTTCATTTTTTTGTTTTGTTTTGTTTTCCATTTAGTATAGTTTTTAGCACTTGTTATCATTGGTGGATTTGTTTTCTTGGTTTGGTGGCTCTCTTCTTTCTTCCTTTCTTTTTTTATTACTTTTTAAATTTCCTTTTATTTTTAATAATTTTTTTTTATTTTAGTAACTTTATTTTATTTTTTTTTCATTCTTTCTTTTTTTTTCTGAGCCGTGTGGCTGACAAGGTCTTGGTGCTCCGGCCAGGTATCAGGCCTGTGCCTCTGAAGGGGGAGAGATGAGTTAAGAGCATTGGTCCACCAGTGAGCTCCAGGATCCACATAATATAAAACACCCAAAGATCTCCCAGAGATCTCTATCTCAACACTAAGACCCAGCTCCACTCAACAACTACCAAGCTACAGTCCTGGACACCCTATGCCAAACAACAAGCAAGACAGGAACACGATCCCACCCATTAGCAGAGAGGTGGCCTAAAATCATAATAAGGTCACAGACAACCCAAAACATACCACCGGATGCAGTCCTGCCCACCAGAAAGACAATATCCAGCCTCATCTACCAGAACACAGGCACTAGGCCCCTCCACCAGGAAGCCTACACAACCCACTTAACCAACCTTAGCCACTGGGGACAGATGGCAAGAACAACAGGAACTACGAACCTGCAGCCTGCAAAAAGGAGACCCCAAACACAGTAAGTTAAGCAAAATGAGAAGACAGAGAAACACACAGCAGATGAAGGAGCAAGGTAAAAACCCACCAGACCAACCAAATGAAGAGGACATAGGCAGTCTACCTGAAAAAGAATTCAGATTAATGATAGTAAAGATGATCCAAAGTCTTGGAAATAGAAAGGAGAAAATACAAGAAACGATTAACAAGGACCAAGAAGAGCTAAAGAGCAAACAAACAATGATGAACAACACAATAAATGAAATTAAAAATTCTCTAGAAGGAATCAATAGCAGAATAACTGAGGCAGAAGAACGGATAAGTGACCTGGAAGATAAAATAGTGAAAATAACTACTGCAGAGCAGAATAAACAAAAAAGAATGAAAAGAATTGAGCACAGTCTCAGAGACCTCTGGAACAGGATTAAATGCACCAACATTCGAATTATAGGGGTCCCAAAAGAAGAAGAGAAAAAGAAAGGGACTGAGAAAATATTTGAAGAGATTATAGTTGAAAACTTCCCTAATATGAGAAAGGAAAGGGTCAATCAAGACCAGGAAGTACAGAGAGTCCCATACAGGATAAATCCAAGGAGAAACATGCCAAGACACATACTAATCAAACTATAAAACATTAAATACAAAGAAAAATTTTAAAAGCAGCAAGGATAAAAAACCCAAATAACATACAGGGGAATCTGCATAAGGTTAACAGCTGATCTTTCAGCAGAAACTCTGCAAAGCAGAAGGGAGTGGCAGGACATATTTAAAGAGATGAAAGGGAAAAACCTACAACCAAGATTACACAGCAAGGATCTCATTCAGATTCGATGGAGAAATTAAAACCTTTACAGACAAGAAAAAGCTAAGAGAATTCAGTGTCACCAAACCAGCTTTACAACAAATGCTAAAGGAACTTCTCTAGGCAGGAAACAGAAGAGAAGGAAAAGACCTATGATAACAAACCCAAAACAATTAAGAAAATGATAATAGGAACATATATATCGATAACTACCTTAAAAGTAAATGGATTGAATGCTGCAACCAAAAGAAATACACTGTCTGAATGGTTACAGAAACAAGACCTGTATTATATGCTGTCTACAATAGACCCGCTTCAGACCTAGGGACACATACAGACTGAAAGTGAGGGGATGGAAAAAGATATTCCATGCAAATGGAAATCAAAAGAAACCTGGAGTAGCAATTCTCATCTCAGACAAAATAGACTTTAAAATAAAGGCTATTAAAAGAAACAAAGAAGGACACAACATAATGATCAAGGGATCAATCCAAGAAGAAGATATAACAATTGTAAATATTTATGCACCCAACATAAGAGCACCTCAATACATAAGGCAAATGCTAACAGCCATAAAAGGGGAAATCAACAGTAACACAAGCAAAGTAGGGAACTATAGCACCCCACTTTCACCAATGGACAGATCATCCAAAATGAATAAGGAACACAAGCTTTAAATGATATATTAAACAAGATGGAATTAATTTATATTTATAGGACATTCCATCCAAAGAAACAGAATACACTTTCTTCTCAAGTGCTCATGGCACATTCTCCAGGTCAGATCATATCCTGGGTCACAAATCAAGCCTTGGTAAATATAAGAAAATTGAAATTGTATCAAGTATCTTTTCTGACAACAATGCTATGAGACTAGATGTCAATTACAGGAAAAAATCTTTAAAAAATACAAACACACAGAGGCTAATCAATACACTACTAAATAACCAAGAGATCACTGAAGAAATCAAAGAGGAAATCAAAAAATACCTAGAAACAAAGGAAAATGAAAACACAATGACCCAAAACCTATGGGATGCGGCAAAAGCAGTTCTCAGAAGGAAGTTTAGAGCAATAGAATCCTACACCAAGAAACAAGAAATATCTCAAATAAACAACTGAACCTTATACCTAAAGCAATTAGAGAAAGAAGAACAAGCAAACCCCAAAGTTAGCAAAAGGAAAGAAATCATAAAGATCAGATCAGAAATAAATGAAAAAGAAATGAAGGAAACAATAGCAAAAATCAATAAAAGTAAAAGCTTGTTCTTTGAGAAGATAAACAAAATTGATAAACCATTAGCCAGACTCATCAAGAAAAAAAGGGAGAAGACAAATCAATAGAATTCGAAATTAAAAAGGAGAAGTAACAGCTGGCACTGCAGAAATACAAAGGATCATGAGAGATTACTACAAGCAACTATATGCCAATAAAATAGACAACATAGAAGAAATGGACAAATTCTTAGAAAAGCACAACCTTCCAAGACTGAACCAGGAAGAAACAGAAAATATAAACAGACCAATCAAAAGCACGTAAATTGAGACTGTGTTTAAAAATCTTCCAAAAAACAAAAACCCAGGACCAGATGGCTTCACAGGCGAATTCTATGGAACAATTAAAGAAGAACTAACACCTATTCTTCTCAAACTCTTCCAAGATATACCAGACTGAGGAACACTCCCAAACTCATTCTACAAAGCCACCATCACTCTGATACCAAAACCAGACAAAGATGTCACAAAGAAAGAAAACTACAGGCCAATATCAATGATGAACATGGAGGCAAAAATCCTCAACAAAACACTAGCAAACAGAGTCCAACATCACATTAAAAATCACACACCATGATCAAGTGGGGTTTATCCCAGGAATGCAAGGATTCTTCAGTATACACAAATCAATCAATGTGATACACCATATTAACAAATTGAAGGATAAAAACCATATGATCATCTCAATAGATACAGAAAAACTTTTGACAAAATTCAACACCCACTTATGATAAAACCCTCCAGAAAATAGGCATAGAGGGAACTTACCTCAAAATAATAAAGGCCATATATGACAAACTCACAGCCAACATCATTCTCAATGGTGAAAAACTGAAAACATTTCCACTAAGATCAGGAACAAGACAAGGTTGTCCACTCTCACCACTATTATTCAACATAGTTTAGGATATTTTAGCCACAGAAATCTGAGAAGAAAAAGAAATCAAAGGAATACAAATCAGAAAAGAAGAAGTAAAGCTGTCACTGTTTGCAGATGACATGATACTATACATAGAGAATCCTAAAGATGCTACCAGAAAACTTCTAGAGCTAATCAATGAATTTGGTAAGGTAGCAGGATACAAAATTAATGCACAGAAATCTCTTGCATTCCTATACACCAACGAAGAAAACTCTGAAAGAGAAATTAAGGAAACACTCCCATTTGCCATTGCAATGAAAAGAATAAAATACCTAGGAAAAAACCTACCTAGGGAGACAAAAGACCTGTATGCAGAAAACTATAAGACACTGATGAAAGAAATTAAAGATGATACAAACAGATGGAGAGATATTCTATGTTCTTGGATTGGAAGAATCAGCATTGTGAAAATGACTATATTACTCAAAGCAATCTACAGGTTCAATGCAATCCCTATCAAACTACCAGTGGCATTTTTCACAGAACTAGAACAAAAAAATTCACAATTTATATGTAAACAAAAAAGACCCTGAATAGCTAAAGCAATATTGAGGAAGAAAAATGGAGCTGGAGGAATCAGACTCCCTGACTTCAGACTATACTACAAAGCTACAGAAATCAAGACAGCATGGTACTGGCACAAAAACAGAAATATAGATCAGTGGAACAGGATTGACAGCCCAAATATAAACCCACGCACATATGCTTACCTTATTTTTGATAAAGGAAGCAAGAATATACAGTGGAGAAAAGACAGCCTGTTCAGTGAGTGGTGCTGGGAAAACTGGACAGCTACATGTAAAAGAAAGAAATTAGAACACTCCATAGCACCATACACAAAAATAAACTCAAAATGGATTCAAGACCTAAATGTAAGGCCAGACACTATCAAACTCTTAGGGGAAAACATAGACAGAACACTCTATGACATAAATCACAGCAAGATCATTTTTGACCAACCTCCTAGAGAAATGGAAATAAAAACAAAAATAAACAAATGGGACCTAATGAAACTTAAAAGCTTTTGCACAGCAAATGAAAACATAAACAAGGCAAAAAGATAGCCCTCAGAATGGGAGAAAATATTTGCAAATGAAGCAACTGACAAAGGATTAATCTCCAAAATTTGCAAGCAGCTCATGCAGCTCAATATCTAAAAAACAAACAACCCAATCCAAAAATGGGCAGAAGACCTAAATAGACATTTCTCCAAAGAAGATATACAGATAGCCAATAAACATATGAAAGAATGCTCAACATCACTAATCAACAGAGAAATGCAAATCAAAACTACAATGAGGTATCACCTCACAACACTCAGAATAGTCATCATTAAAAAATTGACAGAGTATAAATGCTGGAGAGGGTGTGGAGAAAAGGGAACCGTCTTGCACTGTTGGTGGGAATGTAAATTGATACAGCCACTTTGGAGAACAGTATGGAGGTTCCTTAAAAAACTAAAAATAGAACTACCATATGACCCAGCACTCCTACTAGTGGCCATATACCCTGAGAAAACCATAATTCAAAAAGAGTCATGTACCCCAATATTCATTGCAGCACTATTTACAATAGCCAGGACAAGGAAGCAGCCTATGTGTCCATCGATTGATGAATGGGTAAAGAAGATGTGGCACATATGTACAATGGAATATTACTCAGCCATGAAAAGAAAGGAAATTGAGTTATTTGTAGTGAGGTTGATGGACCTAGAGTCTGTCATACAGAGTGAAGTAAGTCAGAAAGAGAAAACAAGTACCGTATGCTAACACATATATATGGAATCTAAAATAAAAAAGTGGTTCTGAAGAACCTAGGGCCAGGACAGGAATAGAGATGTAGACATAGAGAGTGGACTTGAGAACACTGGGAGGGGGAAGGGTAAGCTGGGACGAAGTGAGAGAGTGGCATGGACAAATATACACTACCATATGTAAAATAGATAGCTAGTGGAAAGCAGCTGCATAGCACAGGGAGATCAGCTCGGTGCTTTGTGACCACCTAGAGGGGTGGAATAGGGAGGGTGGGAGGGAGATGCAAGAGGGAGGAGATATGGGGATATATGTATACATATAGTTGATTCACTTTGTTATAAAGCAGAAACTAACACACCATTGTAAGGCAGTTATACTCCAATAAATATGTCAAAATAAAAAAAATCTGAATAGAGTCTGCCTTTGTTCTGACAACAAAATTCAAACATATATTAGCATTTGCTCACTAATTAAATGTACTAATTTGGAACTTCATGTGTAAATATTAATAAAGTTTTAACATCATTAAATTGTGTTAAACACGAAAAGCAGGACAATGGAAGGAAGAGAGAGTATTTGCCTAGGGTAAGCGGAGCTTGAGTTTCAAGCTCAGACTAACTGTAAGGTCTTGGGCATTTTTTTCACCCTTCTTCTGAGCCTTACCTTCCTCCACTCTAACAATGAAAATCTAGAACTAGAACATCCCTGGACACCATTACAAATCTAAGACTAAAATTTTGTCAATTTATTCTACATTCTGAAATATTCTTTTAAATTTTAATTGTCCCAGTATAGGCAATAATAACAGATCGACTTTTGCTCTATAATAAAAAGAGGGAAACCAACATCCTTTTTAGCCACTTGGCAAACTGCTTTACTTGAAAAGGAGTGAACATTTTCAAGATTGAACCATTAGTTCAATTTCAAGATTGAACCATTTTTAAAAAGAGTCAAGGCCTGTAATAAACTGACAAAATAATATATTGTGCTCATGCCAGAGCGGGGGCCTCCCTTCCATGTCTGTGGATTTTCACAGAGATTCACAGTGAGCCTTTGTCATCATACTCTTGCCCAAAGCCCAGCTGATCTGGTTGAGACTGTATTTCTCCATAGACCACTTCTGTTTCTTTTTTCTTCCATTAACTTAGTCCACCTGTCCTCTGTATTCTTAGATAAAGCAAAGAACAAGAGCAGAGGGACTGGCTTTCTATCTCTGTTTATGGGCATAGTTCCTTCCCTTCATATCATGATACAGCTACGCACCTAGAGTACAATGGAGAAGGTACCAACCTTTCACAGCTGACATCAAGACATGAAGAGAAATGTGCCAGGTGCCATATCAAATGCAGCCATGTTGTTTGGAGGGAAGCACAGAACACAAGGACTTCAAGGCACACCTGACAGTACTAGTTCTCAACCCATTTCCCACTGGCACATTGACAATGGATGACATTTGCATCCAGAACACACTTCCATAAGTGCTTGTGTGCATTCCCCATACCTCTATGTTTTCCTTTTCCTCTCAAGAAACCAAAAAAAAATTAAAAAAAAAAAAAAAATAAAAAAAAAAAAAAAAAAAGAAACCTATTGGGATGCAAGTGAGAAGTACATTATTGAAGGGAAAACCTTGAATGTAATCTGTTATAGAAGGATTCATCATTTATACGTATAGATACTTAGTAAATCACTTGGGAAATAACCTTGACTCTTGACACTCGGAGGTTGACTATTGCCCTAAAGTACTGTCAGAAAATCCCCAAATGGTTTTTCTGCTAACACCCTTGAGACTTTGAAACCTTTCAAGGTTTCCACAACAGAAGTAATCCCGAATGGCTCTGTCAGTGACAAGCAACATTCGACATAAACATGGGAGGAAAGAGATTTGCCTTCTGGAACTCCCATGCACCATGCACATTTATCTATACCCTTTGAACCAGGCAAAAATTATGTGCATTCTAACCCTGATTTGACTTCAGGTCTCAGGGTATGATATAATCCCATGCAATACTCTCATCTTGGAAACAATTCTATTTTTTTTAAAGAATAACGAAGTTCCAACATAATTGATTTTAAAGTGCATGGTATAAGTGATAAAAAGCAATATTTCTAACATGAGAAATCAAATCGGCCTTCATTTCCATATTTCTAGAAATACTTATTAATTAAACTTACATCCATTTTCCACTTTAGATTTGGAAAGGGAAAGAACCTGAGCATTCAAATACATCTAATAGAAAAATAGAGGGAAATTCAATACAGATTAATTGTAGATTGAAATATTTGCTTACATGTGATGTGATTTAACCTTTTCTAGTTTTTTTGGCTTTTTCCTTATATGTAAAAATATGCGGCTTTTATTTTTTTAATAAAGTCAAAAAGCTTCTCCTTGTTTGCAGAAAATGATATGCAATTATCCTCTTGCAAATTGAGCTACCACAGCTCAAATTAAAACCTGACTTTCATGAGGTGTTATTCTGCAAATCAGTCCTTAGCTGAAACTGAGCTCAGTGGGATTTATGTGAACTTGAAAATTAATAAATTGGCATATTAGTTGTAAAATACGAGGAATAATTTCCTGTCCTTGCCAGATGATCCATTTGGATTAGTGCCTGTAAAAGTTCAGCTACAGCTGTCTTAACTGAATTTTTAAATAATGAAACCATAACCCTTCTCCCAAGGAGTTTATTAAACTGTCCTTTGATTAATGCTCTTGCCCACCCCTCCTGGGAAGTCAAACGTATAATCAATATTATAAGCACATCCCCCCATATTACTTGGAGAACTCCAGCTGCTAGGTCACTTAATACAAATGTATCATCTAAATTCATGAACATGGTAATGCTGTACAAAATTTTTAATCTAACAGGAATTGAATTCTATCAGTCAGCCTGTCCACTTCATATCCCAAGATTGGAGTGAAGGAGTCAGCCATGGCCTAATTAATATCATCATAAGTGAAAAAAAAAAAGAAATCTTTAAAAACCTTTGAATCTATTAGACAAAATGCTAGTGTAATGTCAAATAAATCCCTGAATTTTCATCAATAACAGATAGAAGTAGGAGTGGCAAGAAGCATCCTGTGATTTACAGATCAGGAGAGTTTTAGAGATGCCTGAATATGACAAGATCTATGAGGAGCAGTGTAGCTGTGGTTCAAAATTATCAAAAATTCCATGAAATAGGAATAAAAGGAGTTGATAGTATGCCTGTGGCAGGGTTAAATAGGAGATGACAGGGGTTTAGGTGGTTTCTGGCAAGACTTAGAGAGGCCAGCTGGGGATTCCAACATAAATATTCTTGAGAGAAGTTAGGTGTGGTGGGGCAAGGAGAAGAGAAAGCAGTAGGAAGAAGCACCAGGGGGGTAAACACAGATGTGTGCACAGAAGCAGAACAGTGTGGTGGTCAGGGCCTGACTGCTCTGTTCAAATCTTCTCTCCACCCTCTAGCAGCTGTGCAACTTTGGGCAAGTGGCTTAACCTCTCTGCCCCTGGATTTCCTCATCTGAAAAATGGTGACAATGATAGTAGGGTTGTTGGGAGGATTAATTGATACATTATAAAGAATTTTAAATAAGGCTTGGCATATATCAAATCTTCGATAAATGGTAGTTACTATTATTACCTTTGGTTATTCCCCTCTCATTATTTTCTTTGTTATTTTTGTTCATTTGTTTTTAATCTTATTCCATTCATTCATCTGTCAGTTATTTGGAAACAATTATGCAGCAAGAGAATTGACTATATATTCTTCTTGTAAAATCTCTTCTGCATCCCAAAACTGACCCTCAGAGGTAAAGAATGAGCCAGCTGCTTCCTTGGTGCCATTTAAAAACAACAGAAGAGAGAGCATTTGAGACCTGAGTTCTACTTGGGGCTCTTTCAGAGCCAGAAGCAGAGTTCGGATAAATCAACCTGTTTCTATGTCACTTTTTTCATCTGCAAAATGAGGGCATGTTTAAATTTTCAAACTGTACCTATTATATGCAGTGATATTCGTAAGTCCTTTTTCCTTTATGCAGTTAATGTAGCCTGTGCAAACTTATCACAGAGACACAAATCTTCACTGGTCTACAATCACTAAGATGAGGGAGCAATGAGAACTGTGTGTGTGTGGCATCTAAACAATTTCATGATAGGGAGCATTCATCAAATTAACAATAAATTTCATATTTTTAAGTTTTAGAAGTAAGAGAATAATAAATATTTACAGTGAAAGAGCACTGGATTTATTACTTTGCTCCTGATGACACTTTGCCTTCTGAATCATATTATGTGATTTTACAGTAGTTTAGATTAAAAAAAAGTTTAAAAAGCAAAAAAAAAAAAAATGAGGACATGGATTTAAAACATAGGTTCGTAACTCAAAAGCCTATAGACGTCAGGTAAGAAATATAAATAAGTGAAGTAGTCCCAGAAGTGAGACAATAAGGACTGGTAGAGAATCTGGCAAACTAAAAAGAATATGCCCTGACTAATGGGACCAACTGCTAATTCTCATCTACCAGCACCCAAGGATTCAGACTTGGTATCCCCCTTTTTTCCCCAAAATAAGCCATAAATTTTTATTTTTAGATGGAATGTTGGAATTAATTAATTTAATAGCTTATTTGGGCAAACAAAATATGGCTGAAGACCCACTGGCCATCTATGTGTGACCTTTGATCCAAGTGACTTTCTAAAATTCTTTCTAGTTGTGACTTTCCATCATTCAATTGCAATGGGATGCCCAAACAGGACAGCTAGTTCCAATTCAAAGCAGACATTCTATGATCTAGTCAGTTACTCTTGCTTGCAGACAAACTTTTTGATACACATGAAAACATTCACTAGGTAATAAACCGTACAAATTGAAACTTTTGGAAGTAAACTGAATGAGGTCACTTTTTTACATGCTTAAATTTCCAACGCAGGTCAGCATGGGTCTACTTCTGATACTATTTACATCCAGAAGGTGAAAAAAATAAAAAATGACTCTTCAATTCTTGTTTCATTTACCCTCATTCATTTAATGCAACTATAATATTTATCCCCCGAGAGTGCAACTGTGAAATGTCTTCCTGTGTCTGACCTGGATTTAAAAAGCTTAGAGCTTTTAAATAGAAATTAGGGTGCTGGTTTGGGAAATAATTTCTGAATATTTTTCTTCATTTTTTACTTTTTTAAAACTTTCGTCATTCTATTTAAAAAGTACGTAAACTTGTGTAGTGCTACAGAAAGCTGAGAGAGAAATTTCTCTCTCTAGTGGTAAAGAGAGATCAAAAGGCTGCCATCCAACCACATATTTTGTGCTTCTGAAATTATTTATCCCCCTGCAATCTCCTTTGACAAAGATGTAATTGCCTCAATAATAAAAAAAAAGTTGAAAGAAGGCATTTGTCACACAAATCTCTGCAATGCATTCACTTAAAAGATAAACAAAACTTCTTCCAAGTAACAAATGATATTCAAAGGGTGGATTTCTTTGAAATAAATCATATCTTAAACCCTGGAGGTCAGATTATACACACTTAAGAACATGAGCATTTCCTTTCATTTACTTGCAAAATAAAAAATTTTAACTCCTGTTAAATAGCAATGAAAAAAAATTTTGTTGCAGGTCTACTGAACAGAATTCTAGAATGAAATAAAAGTAGAAGCTTTTCACAGAGTTTTTTTTTTTTTTTTTTAAATCTGGTAGATGCACAAATAATAGGCAGTTGGAAAGTGGGATGAAGGAAACCATTAAGCAAAAGAAAATAAAAGATATTCAAAGGGCAGAATGAGAAATGACAATTTATACCATGGCAGAAACTAATGTCAGCTTCTGTGTAAAGATTAATGTGAATTTACCAAAGCACTTTGAAGTAATACAAATATAGTATGTAATTTTAATGAAAGCTTTACCAAAAGAAAAATCATTGCTCAGTGCAAACGTGCACCTTTGAAAAAGTCTTCTGTGTGCTTTTTTACAGTAACAAGGGTAGATGTTTTGAACTTATATTTTTCAATTAATAATATATAAAGGCTCTCTAGGTAGATATGTGGCCACCTTCCATTAGTAAAGGAAAAACCTCAGCAAATGGTTATATTGGGTTGTCCAAAAAGTTCGTTCGGGTTTTTCCATAACATCTTATGGGAAACCCAAACAAAATTTTTGGCCAACTCAATAATTCCCTTTATATGACTGAGACTTAAAAATTAAATTTAGAACTCTGCCTTTGTAGTATGGTTCCCTGAATCTAAAAACAAACAAACAAAAAATGTGTGTGTGTGTGTGTATATATATATATATATATATATATATATATATATATAAATATATATATATTTTTTGTCAACAGTTTCATCTGAAGTCTTACCAGTGATATGGGGTTAGAATCAAAAAGCCTCTACAATTTTTATGGAGTAGGGGTTTTTGAAATCGACTTTGTATAGACTAGTTGAACTAACTTATGGCCTTTATTCCGCCATTTCAGTTAACGTGTGTTTGTGACACAGTATTTATGATTCAGCAATGTCAGAGCTGAAAATATTTTGTTCCTCACATAGAGTACAACCTCAAATAAAGTGCACCTCTTGATGGATACCAGTCAGACATGGTGTATTTGAAAAAAAAAAAAAAGTAGTGAGAAAGGTCACTGAGCATAGGAATGAATGAAAAGGTGGTTTTGAACAGCAGCACCGAGACCTTCGGGGACTTTCCTTTTTGGTCTATATCTGTCTTAAAAGTCAATGCATGCCTTTTAAATATCATGATTCATAACACATTCCTTACACAATCATGGAAATGTAGCTTTGTGGTTGGAACAATAAAAGAAATCTAATGAAATTTAGATTCTGTTTGTGCCTTCACAGGGTAAAAAAATAAAATAAAAAGTGATATTTTGTGAATGAATGTTTTAAGTGCCAAGCACCGTGCTAAATAATTTATATGTATTATTTCAATTAAAATTAACCTTAAAAGTTTATGAGCTAAGTACTCTCAATATGCCCAAATGACAGAAGATGGAACTGGAGCTCAGGAAGAGGTAAAGCAACTTGTCTAAAGGTAAGTAATTTTTTGGAAGACAAAAATCAACAACAACAGCAACAAAAAAATCCAAGCCTGACTCCTAGTCCATTCTTTTGATCATTATGCTAGACTGGCAGACAATTTAAGTCAGACAATGTAACTTCTCCAGAAACGTCCTAGTTAATCCAAGGATAAAGATCTTCTTTACTTGTCTTGCTAGATTAGTTATTTGTCATTGGTAAGGTACTGATGAGACTTGGACACAGTGTAGAAATCCAAAAAGAACATCTTTTTTTCTTGTTGTGCTTTTCATAATCATCACAGCACTTCATTTCAAAAATCAGATAGAGGGCAGTAACACCTGACATATTCAGGTGCAATGCTTTGGTATGCATAACTTGTTACCATCGTGGTTTATTATTTCCATTTTCTTTCATACAGAACCCACTGCTGCTCCCACAGATGTCAAGGCTACAAGTGTGTCTGTGTCAGAGATTCTTGTTGCATGGAAACATATTAAAGAGAGTCTAGGAAGACCACAGGGATTTGAGGTATGAACAGAATTACTGAAAATAAGCCTTGTTATTTTTGCCGGCACTGTACTCTCTTGAAGAAATGGTTTGGTGACACTTCAACAGAATTACATTCCTTTGAAATTTCGCTCTATGGAAAAGAAATGAGAAATATACTATTCTACTGACATGTATTATGTTGCTCATTAGCTAGCTTATTTTTCAATATAGTAGTTTCCATAGCACTGGGCAAAGATTTAAAAAAAAAGAGAGAGAGAGAAAATAGAACTTTAGATAAAAAAACCAGGAGCTACAGGTTGATATTTACTGGTATCCAATTTATTGGTGGTTAAAAATACTTTTTGTGTATTCCTCTCTAATAATTTAATGTATAAAACAAGTTTTCCTATTATATTGTTCGTGGCAGATCTTACCTCCTATACTAACTTCTCAGATTTGCTTGGAACTTAGTGATCTGTACCTATTCACTCAAATGACTTTTTGTCCTTCAAATTTTACTGTCTTTAAACATAGTTATGCCAGCCTTATAGTGGTGAACATTTTATAACAATTCATTGACTTCAATAAAATTTTATCCTCCACATGGACTAAAGGATTGTGGGCAGTCTGTGAACTTGAGTATTCCACAAAAACAAGAGCTCTCATACAGCTCTTGTTCTTGCCTTTGCCAGTGAGGGATAGGATTAGGGGAGTAATTTATAAAATACAAAAAAGAATTAGCATCCAATTGAGGATCTTAGTTGTCTTTAAACTTTTTAATGTTTACTTTTCCTCTGTTTCAACTGCCACTAAGAGAAAATCATCTTGATTTTTAAACAATGACCAAATATAGGACTTGTATACCAACATGGTTTCCAGGCTAAAAACACATTTCTTTATTATATTTGAGTTTTCAAATAATGGCTGAGAACTATTTGATTAATATACAGCCAGCATTAAAGATTACAGTGATTAAGAGTTTATACAATCTTTCTAAGAGTTATAGCAAAGACCATTTATATGAAACCATTACCTATACAATATCATGGATTTATTTCTACAATCTTGCTTCAATTCATTATTTGGTGATAATTCAATATGTATCATATCAGGATTGCATGTTTGTTTTATTAAAATCTCTTTTTCTCCCTAGCCATGCTGCAGGGACCATGTCTGTTCACCAGTGAATCCCAGGACTGGTAGTACTTGGCTCAGGACAGCTACAATAAATATTTGTTGAACAAATGAATATCTGTGCTTCACAATCAGCCCCTTTTGTTCCCACTGTAGAAGACATTGGGGTGGTCTGCCCTGCTCCCCTTCACTGGGCCAGGGCACCATCCCCTAGCTGCTGTGAGTGTTGGCTATGAATGGTTTTCAGCTTCCCCTCTGGAGAACTGCCCTCCACTAAGGGGTGATGCCTTACCTGAAAAGGTACCAGCCCCACAATCAAGCAACCCAAGGTCAATGACTGGCTGACACTGACTGATACTGGTCCCTTGCTTCAAGGAGGAAACAACTTTATGGTGCAGTTTATGATCCAGAGCCTTTGTCATGTACATCAGGCCAAGGCTAGATCACCTGGGACCACACTCTTGCTCAGTTCTTTCTACTTCCCATCCTCTTTTCCTCCCTTCCTTATAGATTCACCTGCAAGCACTCTCACAGTAAATCGCATCATTCAAATCCCAGTCTCAAGCTCTGCTTCTATGGAACTCAACCTAAAACAATTACATGAGTATAGGTCCACCTAGACCTCTGAATCAGAACATCTGGTGTGCATACTTGTAGTAAGCCATAAAGTGTACTCTGGTGTTCAGAAGAGTGAAGGTCCAGGCTTCCACATCTCAAAGTGGTGCTCCTGTCACACAACCAGTCACCCTCAACTTTTTTTCTGCCTGTCCTAATCGCATGACATTCATATTCCCACCGTGATTCACCTGTAATAACAGCTTTCTATTAGGTCCTACAGAGATCACATAAGATTTAAGCTTGTGAACAATGGTTCTCTTTCTAAATATAAATCATCATTCATTCATTCTTTCAACAAATATTTATTGGAGGCCTACTAATTAGCAGACACTGAGCTAGATGCTAGGGATAAAACAATGAGCAAATTAAAGTCCCTGTCCTCATGAAGCTTATGTTGTAGTAGGGAAGGCAAACAATAAACAAGCTAACAAATAAATGTGTGATATAATTTCAGTTGATGATGAATGCTGTCCAGAAAAACAGTACTGCACAAGAAGGGAGAGTGAGAGTCTGCTGTTTATAGAGGTTTGAGGAATTAACTTTTCTGAGGTTGTGACATTTGACATCATCAAATGAGAGAAAGAAAGAGAGAGAGAGAGGCAGAGAGAACAGCAAACTCAAAGGCTCTGTCTTAAGAGCATGCTGGCCTTGTTCAAAGAAGAGAACAGGAGGGATTTTGGCCAGATAACAGTGAACAACAGGAAGAGTGGTAGCAGGAAAAATCGCCAGGACAAGAACCAGGTTGTATGCAGTCTTGTGAACCAGGAAAAGGAGTTTGGATTTTATCTTCAGTATAAGGAAAAGCCATTAATGATTACGAACAGAGAGTCAAGTCAGGCTCTGACTCATATTTTAAAAGCATCTCTTGGTCTAGAGGGTGAAGAACAGACTCTAGAGAGGACCTCAGGTAGAGCAGTGGAGAAGCGGTCCTTCCAACCTAGCAGACAATGAAGTTGCTTTCGACTAGAACAGTAGAGGTGGAATTGATGAGAAGTGGACCTTTTAAGATATATTTTGAGTGGAAGTGTGGCAGGATTTGATTATGAATTGGATGTGGACTATGTCAAATTAATTCCAGAGCTTTTTGACCCAAAGAAGCTGGGAGAATGACAAATCATTCACATACATAAGGAACTGATGGAGAAGAGCATATTTTAGAGAAAAAGATCAAAGATTCTGGTTTAATGTGTTAAATTTTATGTCTTTTATTTTATTTTATTTTTTTACAAAAAGAGCTAAGTCTTATTTTAAGAGAAAGGTTAGAGACAGAGCTATAACTCTGAGGAATCTTCAGTATATAAATGGTTTTTATACATGTGCTGGCTGAGATCACCGAATGTTGATAAAGATGTCTGAGAACTGAGCCCTATGTTGCCTCATCATTTGGAACTCAAGAAAGAAAGAGGATATGGCCAAAGAAACTATAGAAGACATTGAAGAAGTTCAGAAGCCAAGAGAAGAATTTTAAAATGGAGTGTTCTACTGAGTCAAATGCTGCTAAGAAATTCAGAAAGATGAGGCCTGAGATTGCCCAATGGGTATGGCCATGCAGAGACCTTACTGACCATGGTGAGAAGGGTTTTACAAAATGCTGGTGATCAAGGTTTTACTAGAGATCAAGATCAAGATCACTCAAGCATGGCACTCAAGAGTGTCAGAGCACAAAGTTTTCTCTAAATCTATTTTATTCAAAACAACAACTTATCACAAGCAAAAATGGAATATCTTTAAGGATATGTTAATAGAATTTAATCAAATTCTGGAGCAATCATCACATTGACTGAATTTTATTTAAAGTAAATCAACACAAATTCTGACAACTATATTTACACAAAGGAGCAACACAGCTTCCATGGGCACAGTAACATTTATAGTATTTTATAGTGCATTATAAATTGTATTTTTAAAAGGATGGCATCTTGTTACCAAAAAAAAAAAAAAGAAAACAATATCTTGTTAATGGGAAAATCAAATGTATGCTTTTCATTATCAGAAAATAATTAAAACTTTATATAATTCAATGACCAAATATGACATAACTGTTATTTTAAGTAAAATATAGTCAGCAAAGACTCTTTACAAGATATACTCTCTCATAAGTGTATAGTTGCTTGTAGATTTTAAAAATAAATGTGAAATTGGGGCATTTGTAGAGATGTGGATGGACCTAGAGACTGTCATACAGAGTGAAGTAAGTCAGAAAGAGAAAAACAAATATCGTATAATAACACATATATGTGGAACCTAGAAAAATGGTACAGGTGAACCGGTTTGCAGGGCAGAAATAGAGACACAGATATAGAGAACAAACGTATGGATGCCAAGAGGGGAAAGTGGGGTGGGGTGTGTGGTGGTGGTGGTGGGATGAACTGGGAGATTGGGATTGACATGTATACACTGATGTGTATAAGATAGATAACTAGTAAGAACCTGCTGTATAAAAAATAAAATAAAATTCAAAAATAAATAAAATTCAAAAATAAATAAATGTGATATAAGTAAAACTTACCAGCATCACTCCCACCCCCTCTTTTTTCTACTCTCTATCCCTTTAAGAAAAACTCTACCTCTGCTCTTCACCTTACCCATCCCAGAATTTACTGTTCTCATTGTCTCCTCGTCTTTCTTTTCAGTAAAAAGATCTCCCGAACTAAATATTTCTAAAATGTAGTAACCCCTAAAGGTTAATATTTTATCTCATCACGATCTCCCTCCTCTATTCTATCCCGGCTACAATCCTAGTTGTATTTACTAATAGTAGAACTCTGAGCATGATGACGACGAAACAAGCATTGTTTTTGTCACCAAAGCCAATGAGACTGGTTTCAAGTTTTATGTACTTATCATATCAATCCTGTGAGTCGTTTTTCTAGCCATAATTGCAGCTTTATCTGCAATGTCTAAAGTAGTTAGTTACTATAACCGCTACCAGTCCTGAGCCGTTCTGAAAAGAGTGGAGACAGTGTTTTTGGTCACGTCTCCTGTTTTTCCTGAATTGAATGGGTGAATAAGATAGAAAAGGTCCTGCTCTTATGAATACTGCATCCTAATGGGAGAAAATAAATAAATAAATAAATGTGAGAAAAATGAACTTAGATAACAATACATAAAGTGCATAGGTAGAACACACCTGATTCACTTAAGGAACAGAAGGAAGTGGAGCAACTACACCTTGGTGAACAGTGATGTGAGTGAAATTTGAAGTAGTCAGAGAGTTAGGTGGGCAGATACAATATTATGTAGGGATATATAGATTATGAGAAGAGTTTGTATTTCATTCCAAATACAATGAAAAGCCATTGGGGCAATTTTAGGAGGAGAGTGACAATGTCTGATTTACATTTTTTTAAAAATATTACTCTGGCAGCTATTCCATGCAGAATGAAAGGGTGAGGGGAGAAAGGTCAAGAGTAGAAGTTAGGAAGTCATTGCAATAATCCATGCAAGAAATGATGATAACTTAGACTAAGGTCATAACAGTGGAGTAGGAGAAAGGTAGACATACTTCAGAGGCAGGTCTGGCAGGATTTTCTTTTTTTTTTAGAATTTAAAAATTTTTATTTTTAAGGGAAATTTCTCATTTTTAACGAAGAAAGCAGGCTTACATTTAAAAAGGGGGAAATGTAAATAAGGATTTAACAATGCATTTCTTTAACTCAGGACATTCAGTCCATAAATATTTCTTGGATGTTTAATGTGTGGGCAAGGCAGTAGACTATTGAAACTTCAAATTTCCTCCCATTTTATAAAGTTATAAAATTTTTTTCTCTCATGAGACTTTTAAACATAGAGGATAATCTAAACCCAAAAGTATTCTAATTAGTAGTTCATAATAATGACAATGAATGATCAAATGTGGAGGGAAGGAAAATGATGATTCCTACATCATGGTCTTGGTCAAATGGATGAATAGTGGTACGATTTACCAAATAATAACTATAATAATAAAAATTTAAAAATTTAAAGGGAAAACCTGGACAAAGAAGAGATTTGAAAATGGGAAATAAAGAAGTCTGTTTTGCCTAAATTAAATTTGAGATGCCTATTGGAAATGTAAGAGGATAAGTCAGATAAACAATAGGATATGTGAGTTTGGAGTCTAATTAAGAGATCAGGGATGAAGACATAAAGGGAGCAATCATAAAGGTGGTATTTAAAGCCATTCTATTACATTAAATCACCTAAGGACAAATTCCCAGAAAGGAGTAGAGGAAAGGAGAGGATAATAGGAAGAATGAAGGGGGAGATAAGCTGTGTCCTGGTGCAATCAGCATGTAGAAATTTAGCTGAAGGAAAGGAATCAGCATGGAGAGTGACAAGGAGAGATTATCTTGATGGAGAGAAAATCAAGTGTGCGAGGTATCAAAGAAACTAAAAGAGCTAATCAAAAAGAATGAAAAGGTCAACTGTGTTTACACCTGCTAAGAGATCGAGATGAAAGCAGAAAAGTTTCTATTGGGTTTAGCAGTTACTGGTGATCTTCAGGAAATTTTCACAATTAAATAAGTGATCAATATCCCTTGTGTTATCAGTTTAGTTACTTCAGGTTGTAGACATCAAATACCCTTAAGAATATTACTTCTATCTAAATAATGACTAGTGGCAGCAATTTGGAGAGAACCTCAATTCAGAACTCCAGACCAGCAACACATTTGTTTGTTGTGGAATCATTTAAGTCTCTTGTCAGGATATCAAGGTGTCTTGATATACATTAGAATCGTAACTCTCCAGTGTTATTAGAAATGGGTAAGAGTCAGACTCAACCTCTCAATATGTTTTCGCACCAGTCAATGATTATAAGAGAATCGAATTAACCACTGCAGACAACTATTTTAGCCTCAGATAAAAGCAGTTAAAAGAAGTCAAGATGAGAATTTTATATGGGAAACTTCCCTTGATACACCAGGAATAATAGTGGAGGTACATGAGAAAAAAGAAATCATTTCTGAATTCATGTGCACACATTTAATTCCTTCTAGGATATGGCTCCTGTCAAACACATACTCAACTGCCATTTTGATATGGACAAACTTTATCTCTAGAATACATAGTACGGTATTAACTAATGATAACCCCTCAATGAACTCTTCTTAATAAATAATCAAACTTGAACCTATGTCGTTCACTTGACTCTGAAATCTTTGTGTTTTCTCTTCTACTAATCTTGGGAGGCTACCCTCAAGCAAGGGTCATTTAGAGGGAAGATGGACATCATCAAGAGCAATAAAGTCCTTAAAGCTCTTATAACATCACCTGATCCCCCTTCTAAGCTCCCATCACTGCGCTCTCCTTCCCCTGTATGCTCTTCAATTGACTCACAGCCTGATTCTAATTGTGACCTGGATTGTCAGTCAGATTTGGATCTCGTTTGTCCCTGATCTGACTTTCTGTGTGTTTCGTCTGAATCTCAGTTATCATTTATTATTCATTCACTTACTTATCCACGTGATATTTATTGAATGCCTGCTAAGTCTTGGTGCAGTGCGTGGCGTAAAACAATAAGTAAAATAGACAGAGTCCCTGCCCTTATGAAGTTCACAGTCTAGCAAGGGAGACTTTATTTCAGTTTTTTTCTTTCATTTTTGTTTTTGGTTTTTTGGTAAGGCCTTGTAGCTCCTTTTGTTTGATGTCTTTGGTCTTGACATTCTTTTCCCTGATGTAGCCAGACCTATAGGGCAGCTGTAAGGATCTCAGTAGGAGGCTTTCCCTGATACCATCTGTCAATTACCCACCTACATTTGGCATTTTTGTCCTTTACAAGGAAGCCTCCATTACACTCTAATTTGTTTACCAAATAATGAATCAAGCATTTTGACTTAAACTATGTTCATCTGCAACTAACTTACACTTTCAAATACATTAACCAATTAATTCAAATCAAACTGTTTTTGTTATTAAAATGACTAATTGCTCTATCTAATAGAATGGTCAAAGCAATTGATATGGTAGAAATAGCTATGCATAAAGATAGGGTCAGAATGATGACAGCCCCTAGCCTACCAGAAAATAAAATGACTTTATAGTAAGAGGCTTCAGGAAATTTTAGTAATATCATCCCCTTTAATTTCAAAGTGAGTCCACCCATGGACATTTCTAAATGTCACAATTAGGCTAGATTCGAATTCTGCTATGAAAAGAAAAAAAGTGGTCTTTTCAACAAGTTTGCAAGGCTGCCTTTTATTATACAAGTCTAATACTACCTCACAAAAATAACCATCTGAGGAAATAAGAAAGAATATGAAATCACAAATATAGACACCACTCCATCTAATTGTATTTCACAAATACAATTGAACAATTTTGTTGACATTCTCTTAAAACAACCCATTTGAGAATTTTGTTTACTTACATGGAAGTAGCTTGAGATTTCATGGCTACAGAGACTAAATGTAGACAGCGTTGACATTGAGATATGTAAAATTTCTAGCTTATGACATGCAGTATGATTGAAAATCAGAAGTGAGCTATATTTATTGAATGACTGATTTTTGAATTATCATGACTGCCCCATCTCGAATGCCATCCCTGTCATTGGCCCATGCAAATAAATTATTAGTTTCAGTTTTGAATTTATGAACCCACCAGCATTAAGTGTTCTGTGAATGGTAATTCCTGAATCTTAGAGCAGAGCCTCTAAAGCTTTTCCTAGAATACCGGGATTTTTATGTGCATACAAAATCAGAGCAGATGCCAGTTTAGCAAGAAAAAAGACTAAAGAAAAATAGGGCCAAATTTCATCATCTTTTCTCTGATTTTTCCCAAATTGGGATGAATGACAAAGGAAATTGGGTTATAATGCAACGTTGGATGATTAATATTTGTTATTCCTTCACTTATCAAGAATTTATTATCAGGCACTGTGCTAGGCAGTGGAAATGCAAAAACTATTAAGATCTAGTGCCTGCTCTTAAAAAAAAATCACAGTTTAATACTGAGAGATGTTGGTGAGAAATTTAAATAAGCAAAAGGCAGACAGGAAGACATTGGAACAATACAATTCTTATGTCCATAATTACCCCGGGATTCCTTAGCATCCTGATCCTCTGAAGAAACACTAGTGGGATAAACCCATGCCAATGCCCTCCATGGGCATAAGTTTCTGTTTGCTTGAGCATATGCTTCTGTTCCTAAATGTCCTCAATTTTCCTAAATAAAACAATAAATCAATCGATAAAAATTTTACTGAATAAAATAAAAAGGAAATTTTTAGACATATTTTTAAATATTATATTGTATATTCTGCCTGTGAAACAAAATTCCCCACGATTATCAAGTTAATGGTGTTTGTGTTCATTGTGACCTTTTTGGAAGAGTATTATTAAGTATATTTTTTTAATGGCTGGGTTCATTTCAATAATAAGCGACAATGTATTTTTATAGCAGGGGGAAAAGTACACAGTGTCCTAGTCCTAATTCTTAACTTTTCATGCTTATTATGAAGAAGAACAAAAGACAAAACAACTTGTCCCATTTTACAATTCTCACTAAAAGATACACACACCCTTAGCGACTCCTTTTCCCAGGCTATGTTCAAGACTTGCATGTATTTATTTTTAGAACTTCCAGAGGGTATGTAACTCAGAAGTTCATTTTAGACATGTCACTAAAGCCATTTCCACTTATTGATTGTACTGAAAAGACACTAATTGTGTTTTGCTCTATAAAATAAGTTGTAGTGGGGATTTCTTAAGGGGAAAAGGGATGAGATTGTTGTTTTTATTTTATGAGCTGACTCTAATCATCAAAGCAGGAGACAAAAAAAAAAAAAAATGGTCCTCACTGTTGTTTGACAATAACTCATATTATACAGATTGCATTTAATTGGTATAGCAGAGGGTGCAAGGGTGAGTGTGTGTGTGTGTGTGTGTGTGTGTGTGTGTGTGTGTAAAATGGAATTTCAGACATAATTTAAAGGGGGAAAAGAAGCCGAAATGAAACCAGTTACCAAAAGGCTAAAACAAAGGCTGTTTTATTTTCCATATGGTGTGTGGGTAGCAGCTGTTTTACAGATTCTTCTTTGGCTTTTTGTTATGACTATATAAAAATAAGAATATAAAAAACTAAACAGTGAGAAGAAAATACTTCTACCCTCCTTTTTCTGAAATTCTGTGGACTCTGGAAAAATCAAATAGCTTTCATGTCTCTATCATTAGATTTCCTTCTTAGGTTATTTTCAGAGACTAGGAGGCTAACTAAAACTATTTATGATTTTAAAAAATCAGCAGATCAAAAGGAAATTATAGAAGTAACTTGAAGATGTAACAGTTGCTTAACTTGTTCCTTCCCCTGTCCTATTGAAAGGCAACCCTGTATAATTCTTTTAGAAAGTAATGAATAACTCAGTGTATACTGTGTTTCTGTTTCATTTACTTCTAAATACATTGCTTCATGGAGAAAATTCTCTAACCCAAACCACATTTCATATTTTCTTCTACTAAAACTTTTATAAACCATTTTATTTTCAAGAATATTAAAATATATGCCTGAATATATTGTTTTACCCACATGAAGAACCAAAAGGGTATGGATGATATCTTTCATCATATTCAGAAGTATTTCCTATTTTTTCACTCTTTGACACAAATGGTAATTTACTGTATGACCTCTAAACAGGGTTTTTTTCTTTACTTCTAAACCCAGCCATCCTGAGCTCATCATGTCCATCCACAATCTCACTCTCTGTTACATAATACACATTTGTACACAGGAAGCATCCATGCAAAAAGTAAAATAACAAATGTAGACATCAACCCATTTAATTTTACAAATACTTGGAATATTTTTGTTGACATTCTCTTAGAATGACCCATATGAGAAATACCAAATTGCAACAAAATCTTCCTTTTGAGGGTTGGGTTTTTATCTTCAGCACCTGACAACATACTTGTGGCATAGAGGTCCTAATTCAATGAGTGTTGAAGAGATAGATACAGACATGGTCTTGCTTACTATACTAAGAAATATGGAAATATTATAAGGTGTTTGAACACGCACAAAAAGGAAGCTTTGCAAAAGACATGCTTAGCATTATAAAAATGCCAATTACTAATTGACTATTTGCTAATTACAAAATGGCTGAGACTTTATTTTCAAAGGGCAAGACTTCTTTTAATCTACATATAGAAAAGTGCACAAATCATAAATGTACAGCTCAGTGAATTATCACGAAGTGAACATACCTGTGTAACTACAATCCAGGTCAGGAAACAAAACATTATTAAGAACTAGAGAGTCACCTTGTGTCTCTTATAGTCATTATCCTGATTCTTAACCCCACACCCCCACCAAAAACAAAAACAAAAACAAAAACCCAGTATCCTTCCTTCTGATTGGTTTTACTAGTTTTGGGAATATACGGAGTTTTTTATGGCTTGTATTTTTCACTCAACATTATATCGGTAATATTCATGCATATTGTTATGTGTTTTCTCCTAAATTTCATTTGTGAGTATCCCACAATTTATTTATCATTCTTCCATTGATGGACATTAGGTCTGTTTGCAGTTTGGGCCTGTTTTGAATAGAGCTGAGTACAGAGAAAAATTTTGGTAGAATTATCCACTTGCAATATTAAATCCAATCCATGATTATTATATCCCTCTTTTTTTTAAGCCTTCTTTGATCTTTGTCTATACTGACCTTGCAAATCTTTCCTTAGATTTATCCCTATTTAATATATTTTTTCTAATGTAACTGTAACCTTTGTGGGTTTTTATACATTTTATTTTTTTTTAATTTTTTTTATTTAAAAAAAAAATTTTTAATCTTTATTGGAGTACAATTGCTTTACAATGTTGTGTTAATTTCTGTTGTACAACAAACTGAATCAGCTATATGTATACATATATACCCATATCCCCTCCCTCTGGAGCTTCCCTCCCACCCCTCTAGGTTGTCACAAAGCATCAAGCTGATCTCCCTGCGCTATGCAGCAGCTTCCCACTAGCCATCCATTTTACATTTGGTAATGTATATATGTCAATGCTACTCTCTCACTTCGTCCCAGCTTCCCCTTGCCCTCTTGTGTCCTCAAGTCCATTCTCTACATCTGCATCTTTATTCCTGTCCTGCCCCTAGGTTCATCAGAACGATTTTTTTTTTTTAGATTCCATATATATGTGTTAGCATATGGTAGTTGTTTTTCTCTTTCTGACTTACTTCACTCTGTATGACAGGCTCTAGGTCCATCCACCTCACTACAAATAACTCAATTTCATTTCTTTTTATGGCCGAGTAATATTCCTTTGTATATATGTGCCACATCTTCTTTATCCATTCATCCGATGATGGACACTTAGGTTGCTTCCATGTCCTGGCTATTGTAAATAGTGCTGCAATGAATATTGGGGTACATATCTCTTTTTGAATTATGGTTTTCTCAGGGTATATGCCCAGTAGTGGGATTGCTGGGTCATATGGTAGTTCTATTTTTAGTTTTTTAAGGAACCTCCATACTGTTCTCTATAGTGGCTGTATCAATTTACATTCCCACCACCAGTGCAAAAGTGTTCCCTTTTCTCCACACCCTCTCCAGCATTTATTTTTTCTAGATTTTTTGATGATGGCCATTCTGACTGGTGTGAGGTGATACTTTATTGTGGTTTTGATTTGCATTTCTCTAATAATTAGTGATGTTCAGCAACTTTTCATGTGTTTGTTTGCAATCTGTATATCTTCTTTGGAGAAATGTCTGTTTAGGTCTTCCACCCATTTATAGATTGGGTTGTTTGTTATTTTGATATTGAGCTGCATGAGCTGCTTGTATATTTTGAAGATTAATTTTCTGTCAGTTGCTTCATTTGCAAATATTTTCTCCCATTCTGAAGGTTGTCTTTTTGTCTTGTTTATGGTTTCCTTTACTGTGCAAAAATTTTAAGTTTCATTAGGTCCCATTTGTTTATTTTTGTTTTTATTTCCATTACTCTAGGAGGTGGGTCAAAAATGATCTTGCTGTGATTTATGTCATAGAATGTTCTACCTATGTTTTCCACTAAGAGTTTTATAGTGTCTAGCCTTACATTTAGGTCTTTAATCCATTTTGAGTTTATTTTTGTGTACGGTGTTAGGAAGTGTTCTAATTACTTTCTTTTACATGTAGCTGTCCAGTTTTCCCAGCACCACTTAATGAAGAGGCTGTCTTTTCTCCATTATATATTCTTGCCTCCTTTATCAAAGATAAGGTGACCATATGTGCGTGAGTTTATCTCTGGACTTTCTTTCCTGTTCCATTGATCAATATTTCTGTTTTTGTGCCAATACCATACTGTCTTGATTACTGTAGCTTTGTAGTATATTCTGAAGTCAGGGAGTCTGATTCCGCCAGCTCCATTTTTCTTTCTCAAGATTGCTCTGGCTATTCAGGGTCTTTTATTTCCACACAAATTGTACAATTTCTTTTTCTAGTTCTGTGAAAAATGTCATTGGTAAGGCATTGCATTGAATCTGATAGGGATTGCATTGAATCTGCAGATTGCTTTGGGTAGTATAGTCATTTTCACAATGTTGATTCTTCCAATCCAAGAACATGGTATATCTTTCCATCTGTTTGTATCATCTTTAATTTCTTTCATCAGTGTCTTATAGTTTTCTGCATACAGGTCTTTTGCCTCCTTAGGTAGGTTTATTCCTAGGTATTTTACTCTTTTAATTGTAAAGGAAAATGGGAGTGTTTCTTTAATTTCTCTTTCTGTTTTTTCATTATTGATGTATAGGAATGCAAGAGTTTTCTGTGCATTAATTTCGTATCCTGCTACTTTACCAAATTCATTGATTAGCTCTAGTAGTTTTCTGGTGGCATCTTTAGGATTTTCTATGTATAGTATCATGTCATCTGCAAACAGTGACAGTTTTACTTCTTCTTTTCCAATTTGGATTCCTTACTTTTTTCTTTCTCTTCTCTGATTGCCATGGCGAAAACTTCCAAAACTAGGTTGAATAATAGTGATGAGAGTGGGCACCCTTGTCTTGTTCCTGATCTTAGAGGAAATGCTTTCATCTTTTGAGATGATTGATTGAGAATGATGTTTGAGAATGATGTTAGCTGTGTGTTTGTCATATATGACTTTTATTATGTTGAGGTAGGTTCTCTCTATACCCACTTTCTGGAGAGTTTTTATCATAAGTGGGTCTTGAATTTTGTCAAAAGCTTTCTCTGCTTCTATTGAGATTATCATGTGGTTTTTATCCTTCAGTTTGTTAATATGGTGCATCACATTGATTGATTTGCATATATTGAAGAATCCTTGCATTTCTGGGATAAACCGCACTTGATCATGGTGTATGATCTTTCTAATGTGCTGTTGGATTCTGTTTGCTAGTATTTTGTTGAGGATTTTACAACTATGTTCATCAGTGACATTGGCCTGTAATTTTCTTTTTTTGTGACACCTTTGTCTGGTTTTGGTATCAGGCTGATAGTGGCCTCGTAGAATGAATTTGGGAGTGTTTCTCCCTCTGCTATATTTTGGGAGAGTTTGAGAAGGATTGGTGTTAGCTCTTCTCTAAATGCTTTTTAGAATTTGCCCGTGAAGCCATTTGCCCCTGCACTTTTGTTTGTTGGAAGATTTTTAATCACAGTTTCAATTTCAGTGCTCGTGATTATCCTGTTCATATTTTCTACTTCTTCCTGCTTCAGTCTTGGAAGGTTATACTTTTCTAAGAATTTGTCCATTTCTTCCAGGTTGTCCATTTTATTGGCGTATAGTTGCTTGTAGTAGTCTCTCATGATCCTTTGTATTTCTGCAGTGACAGTTGTTACTTCTCCATTTTCATTTCTAATTCTGTTGATTTGAGTCTTCTCCCTTTTTTTCCTGGTGAGTCCTATGTAATGTCTTTTTGGGCTCACTGTTACCCCAGTTACCTGCAGGCACAGTGCTTGGTAAATAATACATATTCAAAACAATTTTTTGAATAAGTAATTAAATTAATAGTTTTGAAGATCTCAAAGTGTGGTAAAATATTTACATTTAAATATGCATTTTGATTATTTTTTAAAACTCTAAACTTTGGTTTCCCTTGTAGCATAGTGGTTAAGAATCCACCTGCCAATGCAGGGCACATAGGTTCGAGCCCTGGTCTGGAAAGATTCCACATGCCACAGAGCAACTAAGCCTGTGCACCACAACTACTGAGCCTACACTCTAGAGCCCATGAGCCACAACCACTGAGCTTGCACACCACACTACTGAAGCCCACACATCTAGACCCCGTGCTCTACAACAAAAGAGAAGTCACCACAATGAGAAACCCACGCATCACAATGAAGAATAGCCCCTGTTCACCACAACTAGAGAAAGCCCACACACAGCAACAACTACCAAACACAGCCAAAATAAATAAATTAAAAAAAAAAACTTAAAAAAATAAAAACTCTACCCTTACTAGTCTAGAGAATAAATTACTTTCAATGGTGCAAAAATCGGATTTCTCTTTTGCAACATTAAATAACAGCAGAAAGTAGAGCTATCTTTATTAAATTCAGGGAGTACACTATTGAATGAGCAGTGATCATTGAGTGAAATTTAAATTATAAAAACGAGTGAATACAGGAGCTAAGAATTGTGTTTTTAAAATCTAACAGGTAACAAAAATCAGACAGGAGAATATAAAATACTAGGAAGAATTCTTCAGTGATTATATATATGACTGAATGAAGACTGGGAAGTAGGGGAAAGTTCATAGCTCATCCAGTAACCACTGACTCCATATAGCAGCAATCATGGATTTTAGATCCTGTAATTTCATGTAAGGGAACCAGACTGTGTATGACATGGATATCTTAGAATCATCACATCAGATAATTGAATATGTTATCTGCTTAGCTAAAATCATCATTATGGAGAATCAACTTTGGGAAAAAATGGGTTATCTACTAAGAAAAGCCATCTAGATTTAGGTTCAAATCTACAATCTTAAAGGTATCAGCTGACTCAGAATTCATGCTTCCTGCCTGCCACTATTAATATTACATAATTTGGAGGAACAAAGTCAAAAAACAAAACAATATGAAGGATAGCAAAAAAGGAAACAGACTTACAAATTACAAAAATCAGAAATGTTAAACCATCAAGAAACAAGATAGTTCAAGTAGTTGTGTGACAATAAGGGAGCTGTCTAAAACTATTCATAAAACTGAGGTTTTTATAAACAAGGTTATAGATATTCAGTGGTTAAGTAACTTGTCCCATTATATGAAGCTTATAGATATCAAAAATAAGATTAAAATTTAAGCCTTCTGACTCCAAAACCATGATGTGCCTAGAGCATGCAACATTATGGCGCATCTCTCAGATTCACACACTTTTGTTGGAAATGAAAATTAGTACAAACTATTTGAAAACCAGTGTGGCATTTTTGTACAAAAGCATAACAATTTCAATAATCTTAGACCCCATAATCACCTGTCTGGAATTCTATTCTGGGGAATTATCCAATATGTGGAAAACAATTGTACATGAACATATTCATGGCAACATTTTAATTAAGAGAGCAAAAGTTGGAAGCTACCCAAATGTTCCACAATAGAAAAGTGGTTAAATGATATTTGGTACACAAGGCATATGATAGACTTTTACTATTGATATAAAAAATGGGAAAATATTTATATGTGACTATAATGTTAGAGAAGAAAAGTAGGTACATAATTATATTAACTATATGTAATAAAAATACAGGAAGGGATAAACACACACACAAAAATCCCCAATTGTGTGAGGGTGATAAATTAGCAGGTTATCTATTCTTCCAGTTTCAGATATTTATATCTTTTTAAATGTTTTTAACCTCATTTCAAGTGATCTCATACAGAGTTCAAAGTTTATAGGTTGATAAAATCTATAATCAGGATAGAGTTGAATCATGAAGAAATAAATTGAATGAAGAGGAAGTTTCAACTTTCAAAGGTGCAGTGTGACTTATGAATACTATATTACCTCAATTCCAAGTTAAGAATCACTAAATAAGCACGATGTTAAACTCCAAATATTTTTCTGTTTTTCTGTTTTACCCTCTCCTCCATCAAAAAAAAAAATGTAGTAAATAAAATTATTATTTCACTGTGAAGGTCATAACTTCTCCAGCTCCTTTTTTTCAATATGCCAGAAAGAGAAATAATGTGTGGATTTTTTAGATTTATCACAGGTTTTACCTGGTGCAGCTAGTATTTGTGTTTTCTCACAATCAGTTACTTCAGAACATTTTATCTTTTACTTGGGATGTTTAATTTTGTGGTGATTCATCAGAAAATTAAACATTCAATATTTAACCTAAGTGTCCATCGACAGATGAATGGATAAAGAAGATGTGGCACATATATACAATGGAATATTCCTCAGCCATAAAAAGAAACAAAAATGAGTTATTTGTAGTGAGGTGGATGGACCTAGAGACTGTCATACAGAGTGAAGTAAGTCAGAAAGAGAAAAACACATACCGTTATGCTAACACATATATATGGAATCTAAAAAAAAAAAAAAAAATGGTTCTGAAGAACCTAGGGGCAGGACAGGAATAAAGACGCAGACATAGAGACTGGACTTGAGGACACGGGGAGGGGGAAGGGTAAGCAGGGATGAAGTGAGAGAGTAGCATGGACATATATACAGTACCAAATGTAAAATAGATAGCTAGTGAGAAGCAGCTGCATAGCACAGGGAAATCAGCTTGGTGCTTTGTGACCATCTAGAGCAGTGGGATAAGGAGGGTGGGAGGGAGACGCAAAAGGGAGAGGATATGGGGATATATGTATACGTATAGCTGATCATTTTGTTATACAGCAGAAACTAACACACCATTGTAAAGCAATTATACTCCAATAAAGATGTTAAAAAAAAATTCAATATTTAGAAGTTCAGAATTTGTATAGAAATCTGTGTTTGTATCGAAATCTGTAATTTGCTGAATTTAATCACACTCAACTCCCTCAAATATATATATTTAGCTAACTTAAAATAATCTAGCCAATTAAAAAAAATTGAAGCAGAGACCTAGAAATCAGATATATCACTGGGAAGGAGAAAGATACACATTTGTTCATCCAACAACATCTCATCAAATTTTGTAGTTTGAAAATAACTTAGATTTCTTCATTTAAAAGTATGCTCGAGACCAAGCAAGATAAGTTAGTTCTTGGAATTGGGACTAATGGGGCAAACATAGTACAGAAGGCAGTGTTAGAGCATTTCAGCTTAATCAAACAAATTTCTGAAGTTCAGTCACTCAGCTGTATGCCAGTTCAAATCTATGAAGAGACAGGGATGAGAAATAGGAATTTGTTTATGATTATCTTATTAACCATATATATCTATATATATATATATATATTCATATTCAAGATCTGTGTAGGTGTGTCAGGCAGTGTTTAATTGCAGAGAACTAAATTACTCTAACTAGTTTAAGTAAGAAGTCTTTTATTATAATTATTAAATGGTTTACAAAATTATTGGGTTGAATTACCAGACTCCAGGGTGATCTTTCAAGAGTAACTGTTAAAGCTAATCAATAAGACTAAGCCACCAGGAAGACACTGATGTCTTCTAAAAACAGGAAGTCTCCAGCCCTAGTCCCACACTCCACTGCCATGGTTTGGAAGCCACCATGAAAAAGATGGCACCACATTCAGGAAGCCTCTGTGATCTGGAAGCCTCTGCTATTACTGCCTGTTCCAGAATCCCGCCATGTTTGCTATAATTTACACCAATAAGATGGATGTCTTGTGCCTGGCTCCTTGACTCCCATTAAGCTAATGGTTAGACAATAAGCCATTCATTTTTTCTGCCACAGTCAGGGGGTGGAGGGGAAAGGAAAAATAATGTCTCCATTACTAAACTCGTAGGCAAAAGAAACAGAATTTGTAGAAATTCACTCTCCATCTCGTTTTTACTTTCAAATACCAGGCATGGCATCTGACTGGTTAAGCCTAAAACATGTTCAGAGCCCTAACTGCAAGGGAGTCTTGGAAGTATGATTTTTATCTTTGCATCTCTTCAGTTCAGGAAGACACCAGAATGAGGGTGAAATGGATGCTGAAAACTAAAGTACCATATCCCTTTGGTTACTCAACATCCATACACATCCTCTCCCCATTCAACAACTCCTCAAAAGCAACAACTGGCAATGACAATGCTCCATTGTGCAAATATCTCTTAAACAAATGAAAATGTACCCACCATCTCCCTAAAAGGGAGAGCCAAGGAAATTTCCATTAGTCAATCTGTCCATCTCCTGTAATGAACTACATTAGAAATTTACCTACCCACAACACTCTATCACAAGAAAGGAAGGGGCCCAGGTTATTTAATATTTAGATATAAAACAGTATAAGGAAGAAAATATGGCTCTTACAGTCTTCATTTCATGAGGCTGCAGTTATAATTTGTAACTTTCTTCCTCCTCTACCCATTTCTTACTCCCTTTGTCTTTAGCCATTATCTAGGCTGGTAGACGCATTTTAATATGGTACAGTGACTCAAATGTTTTTTCCAGAGAGGTAGGAGCCTACAGTGACTTCCTATGGCCCCAAGGAACTGGTAGTCCTAGGCATGCTCCAGAATATCTCAAGTTCCAAACAAACTCCTCACTGCCCAAATTTTGTAGCATCAACCTTAGCTAAACCAGAATCTGGAAAATGTGATGTTTGGTTTTCTAGCCTGCAGAGTAGAAAAAGCACTTGAAGGAGGATGAAATGTTTGCAGCAGTCCACTTCTTTCACCACAGTAATTAATTGGAGAAAGAAGAATTCCATTATTTTTACCGCAGTAAATAAGTAGGGGGGAAAAAACTACTCTCTTGTGCCTTTATGCATTGTTAAATTCCAGTGTCTGAATAAGGTTAAGCTTTAGGTACACAGAGATAATTATTGACTCTCATAAAGGGATCAAGTTCTGTATGAGACCAGCCACCAAGACCTCATAACCAGGGAAGATCATCTCAATGCACAAATTGTGCTTTGACAAAGAACTGTTCCCTTCTGCCGCCCTCCCATATCCTAGCAAAGCCATTTCTCTGCATTTAAACCATTCCAAATTATCATGAGTGTTCTGTCGCCTCTCCTCTGTTAAATCCATCCAGCTGTGTGATTCACCTTTATGTGGGGCCCAGGAGGAAATATTTCTCATGCCTCTTTCTCAAATAATTCATTAAAAGCCCCATGGCTTTGAATGGGAAATGGTTCTGATGACCTACGAGAAAAGAACTTCTTCAATTTCTTTGAATGATTCTTCATACTACCAGGCTACAAGGTAACACCTTTCGTTGCTTGGCTGAGTACTGCTAAGTTGCTGCAGTTTACACAGATGCAAATCAGGCAGTGGCCAAGACAGTGATTTTAGCCTCATTAGTAGAATCTGTTAATGGGATGATACAGGAGTGATTTCCCAGAGATGGGTTTGAGAAACATCCAAAGGAAAAAAAAAATCAACAATCATAAGCACAGGGGAAACTTTAAAATTAATCTTTCATGTTGACAGATTGGCTATCGGAAAGACATGGAACAAGAAGATGCAGCAGAAACCATCAAAACTAGGGGGAATGAGTCATCTGTCATCCTGACAGGATTAGAAGGAAATACATTATATCACTTCACAGTGAGAGCTTATAATGGAGCTGGATATGGGCCACCTAGCAGTGAAGTGAGTGCAACCACCAAGAAATCCCGTAAGTGACCTGGGCTTTTTGTTTGTTTCAGACAAAAGGGAAACATCTTTTAACATTTCTGAAAGCCATGTGAGGTACATAAAAAGCAGAGCTGAAGAGGAGTTTTGATTTATAGTCTTGCTTCAATGCTTAGATCTGAATTCCAAAACTAGCTCAGAAAATTTTGTATTCATAGTAGATAAGGGTTATCTTCCTGTGAAACAAGGCTAAGCGATTTTGACACAGAAGGGAGATAAAAGGATTCAGGTTCAAAAGCTCAGCAGAGTAGCTATTAAAATGACACTCCTGGAGCAAAACCCTCCTTATCTGACTCTAGCTGGAAAGAAGCCTATGGTGCCAGTCAACTAGAAAAGACTGATATACTCACAAGAATAGACTGAACACAAGAAAAGACTGAAATACTCACAAGGATTTAAGTGAATAAATGTATTTAAGACTCCTCGTCCACTCACTTTCGCTTTTTATTTTGTAGCCCCCAGTCAAGCACCTAACAACCTCAGGTGGGAACAGCAAGGCTCTCAGCTTTCTTTGGACTGGGAACCTGTCAGACCATTAGCCAACGAGTCTGAAGTCATGGGCTACAAGGTCAGTGTTTTTTCACTCTCTTGGATAGACTCTCATCTAAAAAATTGCTAATGTGAGGATGTGCAATTTAAAAGGTGTATAAAGACCTATTAACATACCTATTTTTTTCTCAATCATTTTTCTACCTGAATCTTAGAAAGAGCCTTCCTGCAGTGGGGAATCCAAGGCAATCAAAATCAGTTTCAGCTACACAAGGCACAAGAAGGGAATGGGTAGGAAAGACAACAACAATTTGAATACAGGGTAAAAATGGCTCCATGAAGCAATGCCAGGACAAGCAGAACTTAGAGAGTCTTGGCATTCTCTTCCCAAAGACAAACTGTCCTGGCAGGTGGAAAAGACTGGACCACATAGTTTGAGTAGAAAGACTTTCCATTAGCAAAGAAACACAAGAAGAAAAAATGCTAGCATCAGCACAGGGGATAGGAAAGAGACCATGGAGAGAGACAGCAAGCTCCAAATAGATACAACATTTCACATACGGTCATCCTGCCATGTGCCAGCAAGAGATCTGCAAATATAAAAATGTTTAGGTAGTTTGTTTTTGAAAAACAGCTTTGTCTCTGATTTTAAAATATATGTGGTCAATATACTGAATTGGCTGAATTTCAAATTCTTTTTCCAAAACATCAGATTCTATTTATTGTCTTAAACTCATACTGATTCATTAGTGGAGTATTATTTATAGCAGATTTTTTAAAAATTTCAATGATAATATTTGACTGAAAAGCATCATTTAGGTGGTTGTTCAACTATCAGAGATGGTAACACAGCACTTTGTGTATAAAGTGCTAAAATTCTGAAGCTAAAAACTGAAAAAGTTATAAATGGAATATATTTTTAAGTTAGATAATTCCCATTAAGAATATCTTGAGGCACAAACTGTAGCACTTCTTACAGACTATGATTGATATGGATCATAGACACCCTCACAATGAAACACTCACACTCAAATCTGTCCTAATCCTCGTGGGTACTGAATTTGATCTTTGCGGGGAAGGCAGATGTGCCATCTTCTGTATCCTTCTCTTAGTCCTCTTCTTTCCACATCCTTCCCCTCATCCTCACAACTTGTATTCTAAGGCAAAGATATCCTTCAATGATTAAGGGTAGCAGTCTGGCCAGAAATTGTGATGGACCATTCAAGAAACAATCTAATATCATTAGAACTCTGGCAAACAATCTCCCAAACTGGAGAGGCAAATAGACCTAAGAAAGAGCTAGATAAGAGCATATGACTGCCTAGAAGAGCCATTTGGCTTCAGGCACATTTCAGGTGAGAAAAGAAATACCATGCAACCTGGAGAATACATGAGCCTGGGCATAGGGCTCCCAGGTGGGATGACCCTCCTTGTTGCTCGCATTTGCCCCTTCTACATCTGCCATTGCTCACCTCTTTACATGTGACTGTCTCCCCAACCTGTTTATATATGATTGAAAGCAAGGCCTCTGTGTTACTCATCTCTTTATCCCTAACATTTCTAGAGTGGATGAACAAATTAATTTTTGACCCAACTTGAGGTATTTTATGCAATTACTCACAAGTGTGTATTATCAGCTGTGTGTTTTTCCTATCATGGCCTTCCCATGTGTTGTGGTGGAATGGGAAAAGAACACTGGCTTCTGAGTCAGACAGACTTGAGTTCAAATCCCAGTTGTGTAACTCTGAGCTAGTTGCTTAACTTGAGTTTCATTTTAACTTCAAAAAAATGCAAAAATAATGATAACGTATTATACAGATTATTTTAAGGATTAAGTAAGATAATTTGTGTAAAATGCTTAGCGTATAGGAAGTGCTCATTGAAAAATAGCTACTGTCTTTCTTATTGTTATTGGAAGAATTCCACCTAGTAAGGTGGAATTTTTAAATATTTTAACAGAAGAAACTGATCTTTAAAAGTTGCCTGCCAGTTCTGTCTCAATGAAGACAGCACAAGTCACCTGGAATACATTGTTGTGGAGGGGGTAATCACTAACATAGTCCATCTTAGTTGTATAAATAATGACAAGTAGGTACATGTTGACAGAGGATTTTTTTCTTTTATTTCCTTGAAATAGTCTCACCTTCTTATGTCCCTGAGAAGGAAAATCTAGTTCCTAAGAAAGGACTCTGCTGATAACAAATGGAGTGAGACCTCAAAGCCTGTTCTTTTGCAACTAAACCTTATTAGAACTTCTGATGTATGGGCTAATCCCCAGTTAGACACCTACTGGCAGGAATGACACAAAGGGTCCTATGAGGGAAAGGGGACTTCAGATTGATGATTGAGGCTTAACATAGAGCCTGGATTCTCCTGGGGAGGTCTAGTTTTCACAGGGCAGGTGACTAAGCACGAAAGCTCCTATTGACACAGGCATTATGGAACAGGAATATGATTAGAAACAGTAGCTGTGAATATTTACTAAAGAGATGGAACCCAGAGGACACAAGCTTGGAGCCCCCTTTTCTGAGCATGAGTTGAAGGAGAACTACTGCAGCGTTAGGCAAGGATCTGCATGCAGTGAAAGAGCTGTACCATCTGGAGGGAGGTTCACACAAATATGGAGTGGCTAGTATGGTACTCAGAGGGAGAAGACTTTGATTCCTACTACATCCCAAAACTACTGCCAGACCAAGAGTGGCACCACTGTATTAGTGAGCCCCATCTTCTTAAACATAATTGTGTGTGGCTGTCACAAAAAAAATTAACAAAATTAGGGACAAGTCAACACACTAATCTTTTCTCTTTCCATGAGGTAATTTGAGGTAAGCTTGATGTATTAAAATTAAGTTTGCCTCTTGAGATTCTTGGAAAATTTGCAGTAGAGGATTTCCTGCTAATAAGGGCAAGAGAGAGCTTCCACAATTAATTGCAATATCAAAAGGAAAGTAAATTTATTTTTACTTTTTGTCTTGGCCAAGTTACTTTGCTTGTAACAGCAAAAGAGATCACTAGAAATATACATGGTATGTAAATTTGAAGCTGGAAACTAGGAGTTAATGCCTGAGGTTTAAAGTGCGAGGATTTTATATTCCATGTTTTATATCAAGTCCAGTTTAAGATGGATGAATTAAGAAAAAATCCTCATCTAGAAATATTCCAGATTGTGAAAATGATTGAAATGTGATAAATATGGAGAAAAATAGATTTGTTCCATAGACTTGATCCATAAATAATCCATTAAACTCTTCTTTTTTATAGTTAAGATATTATATACTGGATGCAATTTATTCTCAAAAAAATAAACCACAAAACAAAACATAAGATAATAAGATAAAACAGCAGAGCTTGGAATTAGACCAATCCATTTTCTAAGGAAGCACGAATCTTACTCCTTTACTTGATTCCACAGATTAGGTGTCAGCAATATACATAAGGACAAGATATTACCAGAGAAAGGATACAATAACAAGGGAAATTTGGTTCAAAGGTGTTAAGAGAAAAAAAAGGTCTCCCCACCACAAAATCTTATCAGAGACTTCAAAAGTGACCAAGATTATAGTGAAAGAACGATGGAATTGAACCATATATGACAGTGTCACAGGAAACACATTAAAATTGAATCTATTCTGATAAATAGAATTAGCTAGTACTGAAATTTCTCACTGCTCTTTGAGACTGTCCAAGAGAACTTGGACTTCTTGGGATTTTGTTTAAGAAGTCCAGATTTAATAGTAATACTTTTAAGATATCACAGCTTCTATTAACAAGCAAGAGGGATAGAAGCATGAAGAACAAGAAAAATGCTGGAAAATAATTGTCGTTTGTAGACATGGCTACAAATTATTTCCACTCAAACAAAATAGCTTCCCACCTAAAAATATGAGTCAAATTTGGGAGTTTATTTAACATATTCATCACTTCTTCAGGTCATTTTAATATTTGACTTTTTTTTACATTTCCCAATTCAGATTAGCTGCATATTTTCCATATATATATATATATATATATATATATATATATATATATATATATATATAATCAGGAAAATGGAACAAAAACTTCAAAGAAATTTCCTAATTTAACTTATTTTTCCCAAATAAGTATTTTTAAATGAAGAAAACTTTGTTTTTATGACTCCACTAGCTTGGTTCTGAATCTAGAATCCTTACTAATTTTAGCACGTTATGTCTGTTACTACCACTTCCAAAGAAATGCTAATAACAAAACAGTGGACTAAAGTATATTTAGCCATCATGCTCCTTAATGATCTTGAGAATGGAGAATTTTTTTCTTTGTACTGTGAAAGAAACTTACCAAGATTATAAAGTAAAACAGCCATCTTATCCCCACCTTATTCTCCTTATACAGACTTAAACTTAAGTGAAAGAGAAAATAAATGCTAAATACCCAGGGGCTATGCTTTCCCTTGTGCAAATATACCCTTCCCCACCAAGACAGACTTCTGTCCATTCAGAAGACAAAAGCACTTAGAGGGAATTCAGGATAAGGGCTTCAGGCTACATATCAAGAAAACAGGGTCTCATTTTTCTGTCTATCAAGAAATATCCTTTCCCAGATATACGACCTCTTCACCATACATCTTCTCCCTCACCTCTACTTTCTGGTATTTATAGAGCTAGGGAGAGTATGGGGAAAATCAGGCTCAAAGCTTACTAGTTATTATATGATCCATCAATATAGACAGAAATTTTTGTTTGTTTATTCCATTTAGATATCAATTAGGGCCTGCCAGACTCCTGAGATATAGGTTCACTTGAACTGAAATTGTATTCCACAGCCTGTGGAACTTTGAAGCCCATCCCTATATTTCTCCAGCTTCTCAGGGAGCCTAAGGTCTATGGCCATTCTGGTCTCCTTGATTTCTTGTATCTTACAGCTGTTCCTTTATCTTATATTTACTCCAAATATGGGACTCAACCTCTTTCCTGTGATTCCTACAAGTTAAAAATACTCATATATAATGGTTTATACCATCATTTCTATATTTGATTATGCTTATATTTTTTCATCATAAAATATTTTTTAAAGATTAAAACAGAAATGGCTTGTATAATGTCAAGTATATACATATACAAAGAAGACTTTATGGAAATGTCAGTGGGAGATAGAGTGAAAGGCACACCATACAAACAAACGTCTGAAAATTGCCATAGGAAGTCCTGTTCTTAAAAGTCCTTGTAGTCACCCTACAGCTTGTGGCTTCTCACTGGTACTTGAGCCTCCCACCTTCTTTTCACCTAGATTCTACTATCTTGCTGATTCCTCCTCACCCACCAATTGCCACTGGGGTTTTGGATTCCTCACTCACTTTTGTGAAGAACAATTGTACCCAAGATGCTCAGCAAGTGAATAGCCCTTCCATTTAATAGGATCCATCCTTCCAATGGCACTTGTGGGTGAAACTAGCAAAAATTTATTCTGCTATATTTTTAGGCACACTCACACCATTATTGTTAATATCAGACATATAAACTAGCCATTTTAGATCACGCCTTTGAGAATAACAGGACTGCACTAATTTTTTGTTTAGGATCATCTTTTAGGCTAAGTTTTTTAAGTAGAATTTGAGAATAGTTTTGACAATAGACAATTTTCTTTATGTCTAGAGATAGCCATCATTGCAACTTCCAATCTATAAATGTCCAGATTCTCAAAGTACTCCCTGGTCTTCTTACTGTCAATAACTATTCTGACATGTCTTGATAACTCCTTAACCTTCTCATATTTCTCATTCGTAGTCATGTTTTCTAAATCAGTACTTTAAAATGAGCAAAGACTCTCTGAATCACGCAAGACTAACCATTAATTTAATGTATCTTTTCAGTTAGTATACCTACTTATTGACTCATAGCACTACATCTCCCTGGATGTATTGTTAAAAGCCACATTTAATCTCAAACTTCTTTTGCTACTATTAACTGATATTTTCCTGCCTTTACCTTTTGTTCCTAAATCTCAACTGATCCACAATTTTTTCTTCAACTCTGGATTTTACAGCCACATTAGATATGCATTACTGGCTGCATTTTTCTTTGTCATAAGAATTGTAATTTATTGAACCATAATAACAACGTCCTCTAAAATAGTCACTCCCCTGCCAATCCTCACCAATTTACATACTTTTTCGTTGCCATAAATTTGCTTTCTAATTACCTCATGTGGATGAACAGAATTCTAATTCAGTATGCTGCTACAGTCAAAATGAGAAGCATAAATTCTGATACAATTTTTATTTTTTAAAGCCAAAAGAACGTGCTATAGGCATCCTCCTAGAAATGTTTCTGATTCCCAAATCTGTACCACTCTGTACATGGCTATAGTATAAAATATGTTTCCTACTGCAGCACATAGCACACTCGATTGCACTGTTTATCTGTCTCCACTGTTAGACTGTAAGTGCCATGAGGAGACCATATAGTCTTATTCTCTGATGAATCTCCAGTATATAGCACTGTGCCTAACTCACATGAGATACCCAGTAAAATATTTGATGTTGCTCTTGCCACTTCCCAACTATGTTAAACCTACGGCATCTTTCCCTATAAGAATTTCAGTAGATAGAATTATTGCACATGTTTTATGCTTTTACAGAGAATTTACTTCTCTCCCAAGACTCCAAAGTAAATTTAAATCCATGAAAGATAGAGAAAGTAAATGGAGGCAGCATACTTTACCAGAATGCAGAAAGGAGGATCGAGTACGGGCATGCTTCAATATATGAAAATATTACTTTTCTAAAGTATTTTTTTCTTGTATGTAGGTTAGTTCAAGTTCAAAACACATTTTTAATAAACAAAAAGTATTATAAATTTTTGTCTAGTCTCCCAAGGAAGTTCATCTTTTATGATGCAAATGAAATACTGACCATTGACAATGAACAATAATAGCAACAGAAAAAGTCGCTTTCTCTTATTAAGCTTACCAGGTCCTGTGCTAGGCATTTTACATGCATTTTCCTAACAAAACCATGAAATAGGTGTTATTATCTCTACTATACAGTACAGGCACTTCAGATTTAGAAAGGTTAGTAACTTGCTCAAATTTGCTCAGACAGGAATGTGTAGGAGATTGTTTTTTGTTTTGTTTTGTAGGAGATTGTTTTGAATCCAGATCTGTGAGACTGCAAAGCCATTATTCTCTCCATTATGCAAAGCAATCATAATACTAACAATTATGATAAAAGCACAAAAACAATGAAAATGCATTTAAAATCTTAACTGCTGCTACTTGACCATTATACACACACACACACACACACACACACACACACACACACACAAACAGTTTATTGGGGGCAAATGAGTAGAAACAGTATAATACAGTGAAACACCTCTGAACTGATCATCTGAATACTAATCTTCCAATGCAATTTCTTCTACAACTAGCCATATGATCTTGTATAAATCGTATAATCTCTATGACATTAGTTTTCTGAACTGTAAACACAGGATAATTCTGTGTCCTAATCTGTAGTTATAAAACTCTGTTTGCCATGAATACATGTTCAATTCTAGTACCATGAACAGACATCAAAAAACACTTAACTTGGCTACCCAATGTATCCAAATGCCAATTCACCAAAAGGCAAACACAAAAGTAAAAATAAAAATACTCAATATAATTTTAAGCTTTCAGCTATCTTCTACGTTGTTAAGGGTTTATTATTGATATATTTAACAAATTTTCTGATTACTCCTTTCAAATGATTTGAAGATGATAGCTTTTTTTTTTTTTTTTTTTTTTTTTTTTTTTTTTAAACATCTTTATTGAAGTATAATTGCCTTACAATAGTGTGTTAGCTTCTGCTTTATAACAAAGTGAATCAGTTATACATATACAATATGTTCCCATTTCTCTTCCCTCTTGCATCTCCCTCCCTCCCACCCTCCCCATCCCACCCCTCTAGGTGGTCACAAAGCACCGAGCTGATCTCCCTGTGCTATGCGGCTGCTTCCCACTAGCTATCTATTTTACATTTGGTAGTGTATATATGTCCATGACACTCTCTTACCCTGTCACATCTCACCCCACCCCCTCCCCATATCCTCAAGTCCATTCTCTAGTAGGTCTGTGTCTTTATTCCCGTCTTGCCACTAGGTTCTTCATGGCCTTTTTTTTTTTTTTTTTTCCTTAGATTCCGTATATATGTGTTAGCATACTGTATTTGTTTTTCTCTTTCTGACTTACTTCACTCTGTATGACAGACTCTAACTCCATCCACCTCATTACAAATACCTCCATTTCATTTCTTTTTACGGCTGAGTAATATTCCATTGTATATATGTGCCACATCTTCTTTATCCATTCATCTGTCGATGGACATTTAGGTTGCTTCCATGTCCTGGCTATTGTAAATAGAGCTGCAATGAACATTGTGGTACATGACACTTTTTGACCTATGGTTTTCTCAGGGTATATGCCCAGTAGTGGGATTGCTGGGTCGTATGGTAGTTCTATTTGTAGTTTTTTAAGGAACCTCCATACTGTTCTCCATAGTGGCTGTATCAATTTACATTCCCACCAACAGTGCAAGAGTGTTCCCTTTCCTCCACACCCTCTCCAGCATTTATTGTTTCTAGATTTTTTGATGATGGCCATTCTGACCGGTGTGAGATGATATCTCATTGTAGTTTTGATTTGCATTTCTCTAATGATTAATGATGTTGAGCATTCTTTCATGTGTCTGTAGGCCATCTGTATATCTTCTTTGGAGAAATGTCTATTTAGGTCTTCTGCCCATTTTTGGATTGGGTTGTTCGTTTTTTTGTTATTGAGCTGCATGAGCTGCTTGTAAATCTTGGAGATTAATCCTTTGTCAGTTGCTTCATTTGCAAATATTTTCTCCCATTCTAAGGGTTGTCTTTTGGTCTTGTTTATGGTTTCCTTTGCTGTGCAAAAGCTTTTAAGTTTCATTAGGTCCCATTTGTTTATTTGTGTTCTTATTTCCATTTCTCTGGGAGCTGGGTCAAAAAGAATCTTGCTGTGATGTATGTCATAGAGTGTTCTGCCTATGTTTTCCTCTAAGAGTTTGATAGTGTCTGGCCTTACACTTAGGTCTTTAATCCATTTGGAGTTTATTTTTGTGCATGGTGTCAGGGAGTGTTCTAATTTCATACTTTTACATGTACCTGTCCAATTTTCCCAGCACCACTTATTGAAGAGGCTGTCTTTTCTCCACTGTATATGCTTGCCTCCTTTATCAAAGATAAGGTGACCATATGTGTGTGGGTTTATCTCTGGGCTTTCTATCCTGTTCCATTGATCTATATTTCTGTTTTTGTGCCAGTACCAAACTGTCTTGATTACTGAAGCTTTGTAATATAGTCTGAAGTCAGGGAGCCTGATTCCCCCAGCTCCATTTTTCGTTCTCAAGATTGCTTTGGCTATTCGGGGTCTTTTGTGTTTCCATACAAATTGTGAAATTTTTTGTTCTAGTTCTGTGAAAAATGCCAGTGGTAGTTTGATAGGGATTGCATTGAATCTGTAGATTGCTTTGGGTAGTAGAGTCATTTTCACAATGTTGATTCTTCCAATCCAGGAACATGGTATATCTCTCCATCTATTTGTATCATCTTTAATTTCTTTCATCAGTGTCTTATAATTTTCTGCATACAGGTCTTTTGTCTCCTTAGGTAGGTTTATTCCTAGATATCTTATTCTTTTTGTTGCAATGGTAAACGGGAGTGTTATCTTAATTTCACTTTCAGATTTTTCGTCATTAGTGTATAGAAATGCAAGCGATTTCTGTGCATTAATTTTGTATCCTGCTACTTTACCAAATTCATTGATTAGCTCTAGGAGTTTTCTGGTAGCATCTTTAGGATTCTCTATGTATAGTATCATGTCATCTGCAAATAGTGACAGCTTTACTTCTTCTTTTCCGATTTGGATTCCTTTTATTTCTTTGTCTTCTCTGATTGCTGTGGCTAACACTTCCAAAACTATGTTGAATAATAGTGGTGAGAGTGGGCAACCTTGTCTTGTTCCTGATCTTAGTGGAAATGGTTTCAGTTTTTCACCATTGAGGACAATGTTGGCTGTGGGTTTGTCATATATGGCCTTTATTATGTTGAGGAAAGTTCCCTCTATGCCTACTTTCTGCAGGGCTTTTATCATAAATGGGTGTTGAATTTTGTCGAAAGCTTTCTCTGCATCTATTGAGATGATCATATGGTTTTTCTCCTTCAATTTGTTAATATGGTGTATCACATTGATTGATTTGCGTATATTGAAGAATCCTTGCATTCCTGGGATAAACCCCACTTGATCATGGTGTATGATCCTTTTAATGTGCTGTTGGATTCTGTTTGCGAGTATTTTGTTGAGGATTTTTGCATCTATGTTCATCAGTGATATTGGCCTGTAGTTTTCTTTCTTTGTGACATCTTTGTCTGGTTTTGGTATCAGGGTGATGGTGGCCTCGTAGAATGAGTTTGGGAGTGTTCCTCCCTCTGCAATATTTTGGAAGAGTTTGAGAAGGATAGGTGTTAGCTCTTCTCTAAATGTTTGATAGAATTCACCTGTGAAGCCATCTGGTCCTGGGCTTTTGTTTGTTGGAAGGTTTTTAATCACAGTTTCAATTTCAGTGCTTGTGATTGGTCTGTTCATATTTTCTATTTCTTCCTGGTTCAGTCTCGGCAGTTTGTGCATTTCTAAGAATCTGTCCATTTCTTCCAGGTTGTCCATTTTATTGGCATAGAGTTGCTTGTAGTAATCTCTCATGATCTTTTGTATTTCTGCAGTGTCAGTGGTTATTTCTCCTTTTTCATTTCTAATTCTATTGATCTGAGTCTTCTCCCTTTTTCTCTTGATGAGTCTGGCTAATGGTTTATCAATTTTGTTTATCTTCTCAAAGAACCAGCTTTTAGTTTCATTGATTTTTGCTATTGTTTCCTTCATTTCTTTTTCATTTATTTCTGACCTGATCTTTATAATTTCTTTCCTTCTGCTGGCTTTGGGGTTTTTTTGTTCTTCTTTCTCTAATTGCTTTAGGTGCAAGGTTAGGTTGTTTATTCGAGATGTTTCCTGTTTCTTGAGGTAGGCTTGTATTGCTATAAACTTCCCTCTTAGCACTGCTTTTGCTGCGTCCCATAGGTTTTGGGTCGTCGTATCTCCATTGTCATTTATTTCTAGGTATTTTTTGATTTCCCCTTTGATTTCTTCAGTAATCACTTCATTATTAAGTAATGTATTGTGTAGCCTCCATGTGTTTGTATTTTTTACAGATCTTTTCCTGTAATTGATATCTAGTCTCATAGCGTTGTGGTCGGAAAAGATACTTGATACGATTTCAATTTTCTTAAATTTACCAAGGTTTGATTTGTGACCCAAGATATGATCTATCCTGGAGAATGTTCCATGAGCACTTGAGAAAAATGTGTATTCTGTTGTTTTTGGGTGGAATGTCCTATAAATATCAATTAAGTCCATCTTGTTTAATGTATCATTTAAAGCTTGTGTTTCCTTATTTATTTTCATTTTGGATGATCTGTCCATTGGTGAAAGTGGGGTGTTAAAGTCCCCTACTATGATTGTGTTGCTGTCGATTTCCCCTTTTATGGCTGTTAGTACTTGCCTTATGTATTGAGGTGCTCCTATGTTGGGTGCATAAATATTTACAATTGTTATACCTTCCTCTTGGATCGATCCCTTGATCATTATATAGTGTCCTTCTTTGTCTCTTGTGATAGTCTTTATTTTAAAGTCTATTTTGTCTGATATGAGAATTGCTACTCCAGCTTTCTTTTGATTTCCATTTGCATGGAATATCTTTTTCCATCCCCTCACTTTCAGTCTGTATGTGTCTCTAGGTCTGAAGTGGGTCTCTTGTAGACAGCATATATATGGGTCTTGTTTTTGTATCCATTCCGCCAGCCTGTGTCTTTTGGTGGGAGCATTTAATCCATTTACATTCAAGGTAATTATTGATATGTATGTTCCTATTCCCATTTTCTTAAATGTTTTGGGTTTGTTATTGTAGGTGTTTTCCTTCTCTTGTGTTTCTTGCCTAGAGAAGTTCCTTTAGCATTTGTTGTAAAGCTGGTTTGGTAGTGCTGAACTCTCTCAGCTTTTGCTTGTCTGTAAAGGTTTTAATTTCTCCATCACATTTGAATGAGATCCTTGCTGGGTAGAGTAATCTTGGTTGTAGGTTCTTCTCCTTCATCACTTTAAGTATATCCTGCCACTCCCTTCTGGCTTGCAGAGTTTCTGCTGAAAGATCAGATGTTAACCTTATGGGGATTCCCTTGTGTGTTATTTGTTTTTTTTCCCTTGCTGCCTTTAATATGTTTTCCTTATATTTAATTTTTGACAGTTTGATTAATATGTGTCTTGGCGTGTTTCTCCTTGGGTTTATCCTGTATGGGACTCTCTGTGCTTCCTGGACTTGATTAACTATTTCCTTTCCCATATTAGGGAAGTTTTCAACTATAATCTCTTCAAATATTTTCTCAGTCCCTTTCTTTTTCTCTTCTTCTTCTGGAACCCCTATAATTCGAATGTTGGTGCGTTTAATGCTGTCCCAGAGGTCTCTGAGACTGTCCTCAGTTCTTTTCATTCTTTTTTCTTTATCCTGCTCTGCAGTAGTTATTTCCACCATTTTATCTTCCAGGTCACTTATCCTTTCTTCTGCCTCAGTTATTCTGCTATTGATCCCATCTAGAGTATTTTTAATTTCATTTATTGTGTTTTTCATCATTGCTTGATTCCTCTTTAGTTCTTCTACGTCCTTGTTAAATGCTTCTTGCATTTTGTCTATTCTATTTCCAAGATTTTGGATCATCCTTACTATCATTATTCTGAATTCTTTTTCAGGTAGACTACCTATTTCCTCTTCATTTGTTAAGTCTAGTGTGTTTTGACCCTGCTCCTTCATCTGCTGTGTGTTTTTCTGTCGTCTCATTTTGCTTATCTTACTGGGTTTGGGGTCTCCTTATCACAGGTTGCAGGTTTGTAGTTCCCGTTGTTTTTGGTATCTGTCCCCAGTGGCTAAGGTTGGTTCAGTGGGTTGTGTAGGCTTCCTGGTGGAGGGGACAAGTTCCTGAGTTCTGGTGGATGAGGCTGGATCTTGTCTTTCTGGTGGGCACGTCCACGTCTGGTGGTGTATTTTGGGGTGTCTGTGGCCTTATTATGATTTTAGGCAGCCTCTCTGCTAATGGATGAGGCTGTGTTCCTGTCTTGCTAGTTGTTTGGCATAGGGTGTTCAGCACTGTAGCTTGCTGGTCATTGAGTGATGCTGGGTCTTGATGTTGAGATGGAGATCTCTGAGAGATTTTTGCCGTTTGGTATTACGTGGAGCTGGGAGGTCTCTTGTGGACCAGTGTCCTGAAGTTGGCTCTCCCACCTCCGAAGTACGGCCCTGATGCCTGGCTGAAGCACCAAGAGCCTTTCGTCCACACGGCTCAGAGTAAAAGAGAGAAAAAATAGAAAGAAAGAAAGAAAGGAAGGAAGGAAGGAAGGAAGGAGGAAGGAAGGAAGGAAGGAAGGAAAGAAAGAAAGAAAGAAAGAAAGAAAAGAAAGAAAGAAGCTATAATATAGTGAAGTAAAATAAAACTATTGTAAAGCAAAGCTATACAGACAAAATCTCCCCCAGAAGCATATACATATACACTCACAAAAAAAAAAGGAAAAGGGGAAAAATTAATATATCCTGCTCCCAAAGTCCACCTCCTGAATTTGGGATGATTCGTTGTCTATTCAGGTATTCAACAGATGCAGGCACATCAAGTTGTTTGTGGAGTTTTAATCCGCTTCTTCTGAGGCTACTGGGACAGATTTCCCCTCCTCTTCTCTGTTCGCACAGCTCCTGGGGATCAGCTTTGGATTTGGACCCGCCTCTGCGTGTAGGTCGCCTGAGGGCGTCTGTTCCCCGCCCAGACAGGACGGGGTTAAAGGAGCAGCTGCTTCGGGGACTCTGGCTCACCCAGGCCGCGGGGAGGGAGGGGTACAGAGGAGGCGGGGCGAGCCTGCGGCGTCAGAGGCTGGCGTGACGTTGCAGCAGCCTGAGGCGCACAGTGCGTTCTCCCGGGGGATGTTGTCCCTGGATCACGGGACCCTGGCAGTGGCGGGCTGCACGGGCTCCCGGGAGGGGCGGTGTGGAGAGTGACCTGTGCTCGCACACAGGCTTCTTGGAGGCGGCAGCAGCAGCCCCAGCGTCTCACGCCCGTCTCTGGGGTCCGCGCTGATAGCCGCGGCTCGTGCCAGTTTCTGGAGTTCGTTTAGGCGGCGCTCTGAATCCCCTCTCCTTGCGCGCCGGGAAACAAAGAGGCAAGAAAAAGTCTCTGGCCTCTTCGGCAGCTGCAGACTTTTTCCCGGTCTCCCTCCCAGCCAGCTGTGGTGCGCTAACCCCTTCAGGCTGTGTTCACGCCGCCAACCCCAGTCCTCTCCCTGCGATCCGACCGAAGCCCGAGCCTCCGCTCCCAGCCCCGCCCGCCCCGGCGGGGGAGCAGACAAGCCTCTCGGGCTGGTGAGCGCTGCTCGGCGCCGAGCCTCTGTGCGGGAGTCTCTCCGTTTTTCCCTCTGCGCCCCTGTTGCTATGGGATCCGCGCTGTTAGCTGCGGCTCGCGCCCGTCTCTGGAGTTCGTTTAGGCGGCGCTCTGAATCCCCTCTCCTCGCGCACCAGGAAACAGGGAAGAAAAAGTCTCTTGCCTCTTCGGCAGCTGCAGACTTTTTCCCGGACTCCCTCCCGGCTAGCTGTGGTGCGCTAACCCCTTCAGGCTGTGTTCACGCTGCCAACCCCAGTCCTCTCCCTGCGACCGAAGCCCGAGCCTCAGCTCCCAGCCCCGCCCGCCCCGGCGGCTGAGCAGACAAGCCTCTCGGGCTGGTGAGTGCTGGTCAGCGCCGAGCCTCCGTGCGGGAAGTGCGGGAATCTCTCCGCTTTGCCCTCCACACCCCTGTGGCTGCGCTCTCCTCCGTTGCTCCGAGGCTTCCCGCCTCTGCCACCCGCAGTCTCTGCCCGCGAAGGGGCTCCTAGTGCGTGGAAATCTTTCCTCCTTCACAGCTCCCTCCCACTGGTGCAGGTGCCGTCCCTATTCTTTTGTCTCTGTTATTTCTTTTTTCTTTTGCCCTACCCAAGTACGGGGGGAGTTTCTTGCCTTTTGGGAGGTCTGACGTTTTCTGCCAGCGTTCAGTGGGTGTTCTGTAGGAGCAGTTCCACGTGTAGATGTATTTCTACTGTATCTGTGGGAAGGAAGGTGATCTCCGCGTCTTACTCTTCCGCCATCTTCTCTCCTCCCCCCAGATGATAGCTTTGAGTACTCCCTCAGAATACTATTCATTTCAAGAACCAGGAATAACAGACTTTCAATGATCTGCCCCCTCACTACTTACTTCTCTAGCCTCAATTTCTCACTATTCTCAAATGTCTTCTAATGCTATTGCTTTCTTATTGCTTAGATGTATTTTTAATCTTCTCTTATCTCTTTGTAGACTTTTTTTCCTGCCTTTTCCAACTGGTGAACTCTACTTATCTTTAAATACTTAGCTCGGCATCACCTTCTCCTAAAAACCTTCCCTAAACCACCAGATGGAATTAAACCCTCTCTTTTGTATTCCCATAGTCCCTTATGTATACATCCATTGCTGCATATAACACATACATTGCATTTGCTTACATATCTGTCTAAGCTGTAAGCTCCTTGTACCTAGCTCAGAATGTGACATACAGAAGGCAGTCAATAAACATTTGAAATCCTTGATTGAATATCAAATGTTTAAACATCTGATATTATTCCCAGGTATTTTATAAGCAAGAGGGTCACAGCAACAGTCAAATTATTGAAACACAGAAACCTCAAGCAGTAGTCCCACTCCCTGATGCTGGAGTCTATATTATTGAAGTTCGAGCATACAGTGAAGGAGGGGATGGAACCGCTAGCTCCCAAATCAGGGTCTCATCATATTCAGGTAAGTTTCAACACAACAGGCTTAATTTGATAACCACTAACAATATTAAGATGGTGTAAAACTCATCAAAATTAACACGATAGATTGCACGGTTCAGAGACTTTGAAGTTTCTCTCATTTTACTCTGATTGCTATAAGATCCTCCAATTAATACAAACCATGGCAGCCCACTCACAATTGTAGAATTTCTACAAATCTAGAAAAGAGTTAACATTTTCATTAAAATATCTTTATTTGTGAAATTCCCCTATCCTGATCTCAAGTAGTGTCTTGCTGGTCATTTGTGCTTTTCAATATTGCTTTTAACCAGTATTGCACTAATTTAATATATTATACCCATTTCTCTATTGTCATGATTACCTTTATCATTAGATAATGGAAAGTGAGGGACAGGAAAGTTTAAGGAGAATGTTTTTTAAATTAAAATTTGATTGTGTTTATGGATTTCAAAATAAATTATAAATTTCATTGAATATCTTTGTTTTGGGTTTTTTTCTTTTTCCAGCTTTATTGAAATATAATTGAGATATAGCATTGTATAAGTTTAAGGTGTACAACAGTTGATTTGATACACTTATATATTGCAAATATGTACACAAATTTATTGCAAAAATATAGCTAATACCTCCATCACATCATATAACTGTTATTTCTTTTTTGTAGTGAGAACATTTAAAATCTACATTCTTAAGAACTTTCAAGTTTATATTAGTTTTATTAATTACAATCACTATGCTATATATTAGATCTCTAGAACTTATTTGAGCATCATTGTTATTATTAGCAATATTAATAATTTCTAGCTTTGACTGAGCCCTTGCTATATGTCAGGCACGGTCATAAGTGCTTTACATACATCATCTTATTTAATCCTCTCAACAATCTATGAGGTAGGTTGCATTATTCTTGTTTTACAGAGAAAATTTAAGTAACTTGCCTAAGATCACACTATTACTAAGTGGAAGAAACAGGATTAAACCCCACTGCCATCCTTATTACACCAGCAAGAAAAAACTGATTAAAGGACGGGAGATTTTTACAAATTCAGAAGAAAGTAGTCATTTCATTGAGGTAGTCAAAAAAGAAAGGAAAAGATTTCATTAAATATACAAATGTCTCACTGAGAAAATATTAGGCAATTTTTATTAAGGCCTTGTATAAAAATGTTTAATGTACATTTAATTGATAGGTAATTATGAATATTATTTATTGAAGAATCATTCTCAAGCAGAAGTATCAACCTAAAGGGAAGTATCCAATGATATTCTGTAGAACTCTGAATGTGGCTTTATTATATTCAAAGTATTGCTCAACTTAGGTTAAGACCAGAGGCATTTCTTATGAATTTTTTCTGATGCCACAAAGTGAGATAGAAGGAAAACATAGTGGAGAAAATAATAAGATAGACTGAAACTTTGAGGAAAAGCTGTTGCCATAATACTTGGTAAGTAAATTCTTGCATAAAAATATAAGATGAGATAAAGGACATTATTGGGACAGTTGATAAATTTGAATAATGTCTGTAAATTAGATAATATTATATCAACATTAATTTCCTGTTTTTAAAAATTGTACTGTGGTATACAAGAAAATGTCTTATTTTTAGGATTTGCACATTAAAGTATTTAGGGGTAAAAGTACATCATGTCTTCAACTTACTTTCAGATGGTTCAGGAAATAAATGTATGTATTTACAGAGAGAATAATAGAGCAAGAAGATAAAACATAAACATTTAAGGAATCTGGATGAATTCTTTATTTTATTCTCACTACTTTTTTGTGCATCTAAAATTATTTCAAAATGAGCATTTAAAAACAAAAATCACACGATACAGAAAATCTGACTTTTTCAGAAATTCAGGTGAAAAGACCTGAAAACTTAAATACATTGTGGCCACACAAAAACTTAATACACTTTATGATTTATTTATAAAATTATAGTTTCAAGAGCAAGAAAGGTAATAATGTCTCTACACTGATTCATTCACAATTGAAATGTTCAGATTTTCAAGAGCACATTGAAGAACTAAAGATTATTTCTGAAAAGTGAAAAAGATGACAACTCTTTGCTTGCTTGATAAGTCTTAAATTTCTAATAACAACAATACAAAGAGCATTTACTGAGCTCTGGTCATGTTCTTTACATTGTGTTAGGTGTTTTCTATATGTCATTTTATTCTATTCTCCTAGCAAACTTATGAGTTAAGTATTTTATTATTCTCTGGCTCTCCAAGGTTCCTTTCAACTGTAACACAATCAGATTCTAAAGTATCATCCAAATAGTATCATCCCTAAGATTGAAAGTACTTACAAACACCTTGATTCTCCCATTTATATTTTAATTAACTTGTAACTTCTGTTCCATAAAAAAAAAATTATCAACTTTTATGTTTTAGTTAATAACACTTTGGCCAGTACAACCATTTCCTGAGTTTTAATGAAGTGAAATCTCATGGTATTTTCTTAGACCGATAAAACATGAGCAACGATTGATTTCATTCTTATCTTTTTCCAAAAACCAGAAGCCTAAGAAGTTGAATGACCTGCTCAAGTGAAATAGTTAGTTAGTTTTATGTCTGGGACTAGAACTTAGTCCAATGTTTGTTGTTGTTTGTGTTTTGTTTTGTTTTGTTTTGCTATGCTGAAATAGCATATTTTTGCTTTGTGGATTCTATGTGGAATTTGAGATATAGACCCTACTTAGCATTATGAAAGTGAGGGGTTTTTTGTAAAAATGTCATGTAAGTTGACTTAACAGGGATGCAGCCACTCTCAAATAAACAGAAAGAATGTTTTCACAGTCATTTATTAAGCATGCATATACCACTCCAGTGAGGCTTTGTCATCATGCCTTTCTTATAGCTCACATGTGGCCATGCACTTCACAATGACCCCATTTTGTACAAGTTGAAATATATGTAACATTCCCCAATATTTTGAATAATAGGTTTTATTAGTGCCTCAACTGTAACAGTTTTCAAAGGAAAGAAGATTTGCTGCTTTTAGAGTGTGTATATGTTTAGTTTACCAAACAAAAGTTTCTTCAGCTCTTAAAGAAGCATCTGAAAAATAAATTTAGACTCTATCCTGTAACAAAAATCACACCCAGAATCCTGTTACACTCAGTCTGGCCAGAGAGGATAACGTGACAGAAGGATAATTCCAAAAATCAGTTCATACATTTTATTATTAGTCTATCATGGTTTTAATCAAGGCCAATCGTTTTAATAGAGACAACACATAAAAGCATCTCTTTGCACTAATTCCTAGCTCAATGATTTTAAATAAGTTTCTATAATCTTTTTAAGCCCCGGTACCATCTGCAACACCAGGATAAATAATAGCACTTACTGCATAAGAATGCTGTGAGGATCAAATTAAATAACATGTATGAAGGGCTGTTGTACAGTACTTGGCATATAGTAAGCATTCATTAAATATCAATCATGATGATGATACTTCCAAAGACCTCTGGCTTGAAGAACCATTCCTGAAGTTAGGTCTAAGGGTGGTACTTAGTTTGTGAATTTATGGAGCTATCAAAACTACTTCAGACTAATACATTCAAATCAGTGAGTTTAATCAAGCAACCACCCTAATACATTAACTGCATACAATGCTTTTGTCTCAAGAAGGAAGAACTTCTCCTGGGTAGAGGTAAGATTAATGAAAGATGCCTCTTCTTTACCAAGTTTGGCATGAGAATCTATAATTTAAGCCTGCTCAATTGAAACAGTCAAATCAATCAAGGACCCATAAGTAAATTAAATAAATTAATATTTTATTATTAAATTTAAAATTTACTTAAAAAATAAATTATGAATTCTTGTTGCCACAAACTTTTGCTAATTATTTTTACTCCATTTCCCGAACTGTGCACTATAGAAATTATTTTATTTTCATACCTGGAATTTGGGATAATTTCCATCGGTGCATCATGTTGAAAATTATACTGAATCTCCTGATTAGGTGTATTTGTTCGACATGACACAGCCTTTTTAACACAATATTCCATATACACTTCTGCACTCCATATACCTTTTGAGAACCCCAGACAACATCTTGTTTCATAAGCACAAGGAATGCTGTCATCAGAAAGAGGATTGATGTTGCATTCATTTGTCTTAACATACCTAAAACAACTCTTTTCTAGCTCAGGCAAAACCAAAATAATTTTGTCCATATAATGTTTCTCTTTTCCACAGGTGGGAAAATCACTAGTGCTCAGTCAACCCTCCATACTCTCTCCATGTCCTCATCATCAGTAACGTTGCTTTTGGCATTGATGATTCCTTCAACCTCTTGGTGAAAACTACAGACTTAATTTGCTTTTCTTTGCTTTAGCTTGATAACAACAGTGAATAGAGTGTAATGTAAGTGGAGACCCAGGACCTTGAAATAAGCGTTAAAAACTTGGAACCACTCATGGTGCACTTACAGGAGGTTGGGGGGAATATTACTTATCCGTCAGGTTTCTCTTTGGTTTTTGTAAATGGAGAGGACAGCTATTGGTCCAATAAAAATATGCAGATTGTATGTAATAAATTTTTGTAAGCAAAGGTAATTTCTGTCAAATGTATTCTTTACTTTTTTAGTATGTTGGAATTTGATTTTATATCTGGTGACCCTGAGTGTGTGCCATCCATTTGTTAAGCAAGTGGTCTCTAGCAGATCTGTTTCAAACACAAATACAAAACTGAGAATGAAAAATTTGCTTAAGACTCCAAGTCTACTGTTTTTCATTTTTCCTTTGGCTGACTATTCCAATTGACAAAGCAGCAGGAGATATAAAAAAATACTTCAACTGCGTGGTCCATTATAGGATAAGTACACAAAAATTTTCTCGAAAAATATTGTATGATTGCATCGTGAAAAAACAAAATTTGTCAATATGCTATTCTATATGCATCCCTAGAGCAAGTTATTAGGATAGGGAATAAGCCATTTACATTAGTGCAAGGTAAATAGAAAGTGAGTCCAAATGAACTGAAGTGCTATTGTTTTTCATCAAGTACTATGTTATCTAGCTGCAAATATAGTAAATGTTTATTTTTAATAACAAAATATAAAGTCACAAAAAATATATATATGATCACTAAAAGCTGCAGATACTGACATGCTGCCAAGGGTGCTAACTTGAAAATGAAATGAATATGGGACAAAGCTTCCCCATTACCCCACCCACTGCCAAGAAAGGTGTTGAATTAGGCCCAAAGTTTTCTTCTAACTGCAAATAATTTTAAGGACAATAAAAATCTGTTCTGCAAGTAACTTTGCATAGAGATAGTCTATGGATTAAAATGGTTCAAGCATAAAAAATGTTGATTTTTTTTAAAGAGTTCCATGCATCACATGCCATTAATAAAATCTTGCCAACTATTAAAATAAAGAGAACCTCTTGGATAAATTGATTTTTTTTTAAATTAAGCAATGTGTGGAAACATGGCCTCAGTACAGGGGCTCAGCTAGTCCATCTAGCCATACACTGCTTAGGAGGTAATACCCATTTGCTCTTTGAGGACTCAACTTGAACCTAAGTGATCCTAGATAGTTGTTGGAAAGTGAGGTGAAAGTTTTCTATGTGATGATATTTTACAGATATTCTAACCAATATGAGAACGTGCCAGAGTTCACATTAGACCCAAGAAGATGCCTGAAGGGATAGTTATTGCAAAGTCATATGCCAAAAAATAGCCTGGAGAAACTACTGTTTTACAGGTGTTGTTAATATGAGAACAAAAGGTAGATTCTTTTCTTTTCCTTTATAAAATCTAAACTTGTTAATTCTATTCACATCTTTAACAGCAAGCAGAATGAAGCAGTATTGAGCTCAAACTGCCAGCTCTAGAGGTTAATCCTTGTAGAACCAGAAGAGAGATTGGAGTTTCTGTACTGAACATCCTCAGAGATTGGGTTCAGAGACACAGAACCACTGTTTGTGTTGGTTACTCATCCTCTTTGGGTGGGTGGTGGGGCGGATTATGCCCAAGACAACCCTAAACAAACAAGAAGTGATTTAGAAGACTATTTTGGTTAATAGATTATTGTAGTAAATTACCACGGATGGTGAATATCAAAGCCTGTGAATGATGACAACCAAGTGGCTTTCCTTGAGTACCTCCTTTGGAGTGGGAGAGGCTGGACTTTGCATATAGAGGGATGGTAACTGTTTAGCAGGCAAAATATGAGTTCCCCACAAGTATGGTATAGCTTGCAGGAGCAGATTGTGCATCTGAAAAAGATGCAGCAAGAATATTAAAGAATGGGCAATAACTTTTACTTCATATTTGTTGAATCAAATCATTTTCTTCGTTTTCCATGGTGTTTCATACTAGACTTAGTGGACTTTAAGAATTGAATTATTACTAAAACTCTTATAAAACAAAGCCCAATGAAATATAATGTCAATACACGGCAAGTTCAAATTAACCAATATTTCTGACTAGCTGATGGATGGTGTATATCTGACAGAATATTTAAATAGAGAATGTCTGATGTATTCTTACAGGAATCAGCGATACCGGATGTTTTTATGCAACATGCACAGAATATGTATTTTGCATCATAAACCTATTAAAAATGGGTTTTAAAATGTTTATGTACTTATGTATTACATACTTGTTACTTTGTAGAAAGCAGAACAGCATTCCTTATCAAGGTACATTATACTGAGTCAGCTTTTTCTTGGATGGAATAGTAACCACACAGTCTTAAATCACTAAACAGACTGTATTTTTATATAACGTCAGTTGAACTCTGAAGAAAAAAAGACTCCTCATAATTAAAAATTTCATGAAATTGAATGCCTTGCATACCCAAATGAAGGTACTGTGGACCCCATGTCAAACCGTTAAATATATTGTATGCAGTCTGTATATATACTATATATAATGGTATATACCATGTGGAAGGCACAGTCAGGTAATAGTTCTGTGTACTGTTCTTGTAACATTAGATCTTTTTAATAAATAATTCTCTTTTTATTGTCTTTTATCTTCTCTCCTGTCAACTACATGAGTAACGTTATTTTATGCAGACCACAATATGTTCATAATTATGGTAGTGTTTTCACACTGAAAATATCACTATGTTAGGACTCTGCATGTTGTTATCACCCTAGGTTCAAAAATCTTTATAGAGGTCCATGGTAGTTCCAACTTGAAAACTGGAAGCTATGTCAAAGAGTAAACCAGCAAAGAAGTAAGTACAAATGAGATAAATTCAGAGTTAAACTCATGTTTATTTATTCTCAAGAAGAATCCATTAAATGAGTTTTGTAAACAGTTTATTAAATACATACTTCTGCTTTTTCTAAGAGCAGTATATCCCAATCTATACCAGGTGCAATTCTCATAGACAGAGTTTTTGTGCCAGCACTTCTGTGTTTTCTTAGTACCATGTATACATCTCTATTATACCAGCAATCACATGATGTTACAATGATTTGTATATAAATGTTTCTTCTCCACTATCTAGGAGATCCTCCAAGGGAGGCTATATTATGTTCATCTTAGAATTTCTCTCACTAGTGCCGAGCATAATACCTAGCACATATCAAGTGAGCAATTGATTGGATTTAATTTCATGTTGGACTTTAAAATTTCCTTCAGAACAAGCTTCCAAAAGCCAGGGCCATCATCCAAATCACCTGGGAACCTAAGGCTCAGAGTCTGATTCAGTAGGTCAGAGACAAGGGAACTCTTATTTTCAAAATCTTCTCAAACACAAAATGATACAGCTCTATTGAAGGGAACTTGGCAATAACTAATAAAATTTTATATGGATTTACACTTTGACCTAGCAATCCCATGTCAAGGGATATATTCCTAAGGTAGACTACAAAAAATATGCAATTTTACGTGAATAAATAAGGTGCAGAACAGTGAGCATATGCTCCCTTTTGTGGAAGAAGTGGGAAAAATACAAACACATATTTGCTAATATTCTCTGAAAGAAATAATGGAAGAATAAACTAAAAACTAATAAAAATTGTTAGTTTCTAAGGAAGGGGAGAATTGGATGTGGGAACAAATAATGCAAGGAAGCTCTTTCTCAATGTACTTGTTTCATAGTTTTGAGTTTGGAACTATATAAATGTTTTACATTCATTTAAAAATCAAACAAAAAGGAAAAAACAAAGCAACCTCCAAAAAATAAGAATAAATGGAAAATTAACTATATATCAGTTAGGTGATTGAGAAGTTAAATTTTTTCTTTATAGAAGAATTATAACCACAAAGATAAGTATTTCAATTCAGTATTTTGACAGTATGGAACTGTCATGTCCCATGTCATGCCTCTAATGAGATGTACATACCAAGGACAAAACACACACACACACACACACACACACACACACATCTTAATCTACATTCATTGGTCTTCTTGTGAGTAATATAATTAGTATAATTGTTTTTGAAATAGCCAGTATGTACATTTAAATGTTAAAATTATTAAAAGAGTATACTTTCAGAATAAAAGAATAGAGATACATACATATATAAAATAAAACCTGTAATCTTTGACTTAGAAATATCAGTATGAATTCATGGTTTATTTAACATTTTTCTTAAAAATGCCTGTTTATTAGCTTTGTTTACTGTAAAGGTTTATAAGAAAAATGAACACCTGTAATGGACAAATAATACAAATAATGAATAAACAGTGCACAAATTGTGGTTTCCAAATTCCATTCACCACTAAAAGAAACGTTCTTGGGGAAATAGCTGATTTAAGGTCTCAGTAGGAATGTACAGGATGAGATTGGGACTCCTTATCGTGGTTATAAAGGCTATCGTTTAAGTGGAGGTTTAATCACATCCCATTAGAAAAGACAGGATAACTTGAGCTCATAAAGAACAATGACAGCAATGAATTGAAACGTGTATAATATCTAAAAATTTATTATTTCACACTAATAAATGCAAAATCATTGATTTTCTTTGCTGGATACAAGAATCATCATTCTGCGAATTGCTATAAAATAAAAAAGGGAAAGAATTTAAGTCTCTATTTTGCCTTTCCTATAGGGACTGTGTTTCAGGACAATCAAATAATTCATGAAGGATAGCTCTACTTTACAAAATAATCACAGTTAATAAATGTAAAAGGAGTCATAGAATTAAAAAATAACAAATACTTTACTCAGGCAATGATTATTAGTAGATGTTAAAACCATTAAGTAAAGTGCTGATGAAGAACATTTCAGTAGAAATACCAGTCTGCCTTCATCTGAACCCACTGATTTTTACATCATTGAAAGGAAGACACACAGACATTTAGTACATCCTGATATGATAGAATGAGATGTACACAGCACTACATCTTATTTCTTTTAATAAAAGAAACTTTTGTTCTTAGAAAAATATATATCATGCCACATTGTTGTGTTCTACTTTGTTTTCCAATATTTATGTAACAGTAATAATATTGAGTCATATCTTTATAAAATATATAGTGATTCATAAATATGCAAGAATAAATTTTTATATTCAAATACATTAAATGGATCAAAATAAAATTCACTGAATAGCTGGCTGTTCCCACCATAAAACTGAACTTCAGTTTTAATAAGCAAATTAATTACTCCTTATGTTGGCATTTCAACGTTATATAATAGAGGAGTAGCAATATCTTCTTGACCTGAATGTTAGAGTATAGTAAAAGAAGTTAGCAACCGAAGTTTTATCAGCATGTGATTCAGCTGTAGCATAACACAAGTATTCTGTGATGGCCAATTTCCTATTTTTATTGCTTCATCTATTTTCTAGTTTTGAATTAAAGCCATGACAGTTACCAGAAAAATGCTACCTGTGGCCAAACATCTGTGATTTCTGTGACATATTACATCAGTGATCTCTGTGGCATATTACATATTAACCTCTAACAAGAATGAATAACTACTTAAAAGACCATCACTACAATACTTTAGAAATATTCCAATGCTAAACATTATCTATGTGACAAAAACCGGCTCTCCAAAACCCATTTACCTCTCTCCCCAGGAATACAGCTAAACCTTATTTCCCAGCCTCTCTTTAAGTATGGTCAACTGAAGTTTCAGCAAATGGAAAGTAATGGAAGTTATGTGTGCTCTCTAGCAGTATCCTAACTCATACAGCTTAGGTTTTGCTTTCTAAGAATAACATCATTTTGCTGAAGCATGGATCTTTTCATAAGGTAAAAAAAATAAATATTGCTTAAAATTATATTTTAAAATTATCATGAGTTTCTATATCAAACGTACCATATGTATCTCTCCTGACTCCCTTGGCCTCACATACCTCCCAGCCCTAGGATGCTTGCTCCACCTGAGTTGCCACCCAACTGACTAACTCCCTTCGTGTCCACTCAGTTCCACTGCATGGGCCCAACAAACACCTTGACCTAAGGCACCAGGTACTACCATTTGTTTGCCACTCTCAGAGCTAGGCCAACCAAGCACACCTCTAAGATTCTGGTCCCTCTCACAACTCCTGTATGCAGATAAAATATCACAGTGCAGGACATAGAATCTGGCTTCCCAACTAGTTCCTAAAAGTTTCAGATGATGCAGAAAAGAAGAGCAAAAAACTAATTCCTAGGGATGAACATTGACCAATGGTAAATAAAAGAAAATGGAGCTAGACAGATGTACTTACTCCCTTCTTTTCTCTCTTATGGATGCTCCAAAGCATGATTTTTTTGTAAAGCCTTTCTGAAGACTCCCACATGGCCACACAGATGTGTTTGGCAAGGATATGTCTCCAGCAAAGCTTAGCGTAAAGCAAAAACCTTAGTAAACATTATCTTACCTTGCTTCTCACTCTTTCCTGCTTCACTTTCTATTTCCCTTACTCGTGCTGCCCTGAGATTGCATCAAAATCTATTTACTAAGGAACCTGGGCTGAGACAGTTTCTATTATCCATTAAAGGGAACCATGGCTGCTTGAAGAAATAGTTGATTTGAGGTTGGGGACAAAAGTTGTACAAAATAAGCCTGCATTGTCTAGTAGTTCCAGAAAACAATGGGGTCATGATAAATGGACACAGGATCCATCCTGAAAATGTTTCCAGTGGAACATGTTAAATAAATAAGATTTGGAAACACCATTTTGCAACCCCTAGTGAAATATTGATCCAGGCAGCATTTATCAATGGATGCTAAAACAAACCCTTGCAAGAACTGTTGATAAGGAATCTGACATCAGATAACCAACACATGAACCTACCAATTTATTTTAACATCATTAAATTGGGACAGTCTTTCATTGTTGGCCATTTGATGTGATGTAATATGAAATATATAATACTTCAATGAAGATTTCTTGATTAAAAAAAAAAAAAAAAACCTGATTCCTGAATGTAATCAACTTCCATATCTAAGTCGGTTGAAAAACACATAAGGAATAGAAAAAATCTGTTATATGAGACCATGAAAAAGTAATTGGTCAAATCTGGAATGCTGAACACTCTTGAGGTTAATAGTCATGTTTATTTGAGAGATCAATAACATGATGGGAAAGAAGGGAAGGAATGGGGGTTCCTTGTTAAATAAAACTTAAGAAATGGAATAAAATGCAAAGACATTGTTCAAATTATGATCCAAAAAAATCATTCATAATAAGTGATATTTGTTTAAAAACTAGGAACAACGTAATGTGGTCTAGATAGAATATGATATACTATTGATAATTTCTTTAGATATGACAATGTATTGTAGTTATTTTAGACAATTTTTTTGAAAAAGATATGACATAACACGATGGCAAGGATTTAAATTATTTATTTACTTATTTAAATTGCGATATAGTTGATATATAATATTATGTTAGTTTCATCACATTTGCATACATTATAGAATGATCACCACAATAAGTCTGTCCCATCTGTTCCTATACAGTTATTATAATATTGCTGACCATATACCTTATGCTATATACTACAACCCCATGACTTATTTATTATATAGTTGAGGTTTGTATCACTTCATCCTCTTCACCTATTTCACCCCCCCACAAACTCTCCCTTCTGGCTACCACAAATTTGTTCTCTGCATCTATGAGTCTATTTTTGTTTCATTTTGTTTGTTGGTTTGTTTTGTTTTTATAATTGCATATATGAGATTGTGTCGTATTTGTCTTTCTTGGTCTGACTTATTTCACTTAGCATAACATCCTCTAGATTTATCCACATTGTCACAAATGGCAACATTTCATTTTTTATGACTGAGTAATATTCCATTGTGTAAATATACTACATCTTCTTTTTCCATTTGTCTATTGATGAACATTTAGGTAGTTTCCATACCTTGGCTATTGTAAACAATGCTGCAATACACATTAGAGAGCATACACCTTTTAAAATTAGTGTTTTTGTTATTTTGGGTAAACGTCCAGAAGTAAAGTTAATGAATTATATGGCAGTTCTATTTTTAAATATTTTAGGAACATCCATACTGTCTTCCATTATGGCTGCACCAACTTATAATCTCACAAACAGCACACAAGTGTTCCCTTTTCTCCACAACCTCACCAATACTTATTACTTGCCATCTTTTAGATGATGTCTATTCTGAAAGGTGTAAGGTGGTACTTCATCGTGGTTTTGATTTGCGTTTCCCTTGTGATTAATAATGTTTAGCATCTTTTTATGTGTCTGTTGGCCATCTGTATATTTTCTTTAGAAAAATGTCTATTCAGATACTCTCTCCATTTTTTTAATCATGCTGTTTGTTCTTTTGATGTTGAGTTGTATGAGTTATTTGTATATTTTTTTATATTAACACCTCATCAGATGTACTGTTTGTAAATATATTCTCCCATTCAGTAGGTGGCATTTTTGTTTGGTTTATAGCTTCTTTCACTGTGTAAAAACTTTTTAGATTGATGCAGTCCTTTGTTAATTTTGCTTTTGTTTTCTTTGCTGGAGAAGACATATCCAAAAAAACTATTGCTAAGACTGATGTCAAAGATATTTCAAGAATATTTGTGGTTTCAGGTCTTACACTTGTCTTTAATCCATTTTGAGTTTATTATTGTATATGTCCTGAGAAAGCAGTACAGTTTGATTCTTTTCCATGTAGCTGTCCAGTTTTCACAACACCATTTATTGAAGAGGTTGTCTTTTCCCATTGTATATTCTTGCCTCCTTTGTCATAGATTAATTGCCCATATGTGCATCAATTTATTTCTGTGGTCCCTATTTTGTTCCATTGACCTGTTTGTCTATTTTTGTGCCAGTAAAATACTCTTTTTGTTACTATAGATTTGTAGTATACTTTGAAATCAGAGAGCATAATACCCCTAACTTTTTCTTCTTTCTCAAGATTGCTTTGGCTATCAGGGTATTTTGTGTTTCCATACAAATTTTAGAATTATTTGTTCTACTTCTGTGAAAAATGTCACTGATATTTTGATAGAGATTACATTGAATCTGTAGATTGCCTTGAGTTTTATAGTCATTTTAAAATTATTAATTATATCAGTCATGAGCATGGTATATCTTTCTATTTGTTTGTATAATTTTCAATTTCTTCCATCAATATCTTATAGTTCTCCAAGTATCAGTCTTTTACCTCCTTGGTTAGATTTACTCCTAAGCATTTTATTCTCATTGATGCAATGTAAATGGGATTGTTTTCTTAATTTCTTTTCCTGATAGTTCTTTGTTAGTGTATAGAAACTCGACAGATTTTGCTAAATTAATCTTGCATCTTGTAACTTTACTAAATTAATTTATTAGTTCTAATAGTTTTTTGGTGGTATCTTTAGAATTTTCTACATATAGTATCATGTCATCTGCAAACAGTGACAGTTTTACTTCTTCCTTTCCAAATTGAATTCCTTTTATTTCTTTTTCTTGTCTGATTGCTGTGCCTTCCAAAACTATGTTGAATAATAAAAGAGGTGAAAGTGGGCATCCTTGTCTTGTTCCTGACCTTAGAGGAAATACTTTTAGCTTTTCACCATTGATGAAGATGTTGGTTATAGGTCTTTCATATATGGCATTTATTATGTTGAAGTGTATACCCTTATACCCACTCTGTTGAGAGATTTTATCATAAATATATGTTGAATTTTGCCACAAGCCTTTTCTGCATCTATTGAGATGATCACATGATTTTTATTCTTCAGTTTGTTAGCTTGGTGTATCACACTGAATGATTTGTGGACATTGAACCATCCTTAAATCACTAGGATAAATCCAAATTAATCATGGTGTATGATCTTTTTAATGTATTGTTGAATCTGTTCACTAATATTTTGTTGAGGATTTCTGCATCTGTGTTCATCACTGATATTGGCCTGTAATTTTCTTGTTTTGTGGTGTCTTTCTCTGGTTTTTGCATCAGAGTGACGCTGGACTGTTAGAATGAATTCAAAGGCATTTTTCTTCTTCAATTTTGGAATACTTTAAAGAGTGTTAACTCTTCTTTAAATGTTTGGTAGAATTCAACTGTGAACATGTCTGGTCCTCCACTTTTGTTTATTGAGAGATTTTTACATTATTATTATTGATTGAATTTAATCAGTGATACTTGATCTGTTTATATATTTTCTATTTCTTCCTGATTCACTCTTGGGAGAATGTATGTTTCCAGAAATGTATCCTTTTCTTCTAGGTTGTCCATTTTAAAAGCATATAATTACTGACAGTAATCTTTTATGATCCTTCATATTTCTGTGCTGTTGGTTGTAACTTATCCTCTTTTATTCTGAAATTATATATTTGGGCCCTCTCTCTTTTTTCTTGATAAGTCTGGCTAAAGGTTTAATTTTATTTATCTTTCAAAAAACTAGCTCCTACTTTCATTGATCTTTTCTATTTCTTTTAGTCTTTATTTCATTTTTTCTACAGTAATCTTTTATGATCCTTCATATTTCTGTGCTGTTGGTTGTAACTTATCCTCTTTTATTCTGAAATTATATATTTGGGCCCTCTCTCTTTTTTCTTGATAAGTCTGGCTAAAGGTTTAATTTTATTTATCTTTCAAAAAACTAGCTCCTACTTTCATTGATCTTTTCTATTTCTTTTAGTCTTTATTTCATTTTTTCTACTCTAATCTTTATGATTTTTTTTCCTTCTACTACATTTGGGTTTTTTATTCTCCTTTATCTAGTCCCTTTAGATGTAAGGTTAGGTTGTTTATTTGAGATTTTTCTTATTTCCTGAGGTAAGCTTGAATTGCTACAAAATTCCCTCTTAGAACTGCTTTTGCTGACTCCCATAGGTTTTGAATCGTGTTTTCATTTTCATTTGTCTCCAGGTATTTTCTTATTTCCTCACTGATTTTTGTGGTAGTATTAAACAAGCATATTGTGTAGTCTCCACTTGTTTTACAGGTTTTTTCTTGTTGTTGATTTCTAGTCTCATAGAGTTGTAGTCAGAAAAGATACTTGATATTATTTCAATTGTCTTAAATTTACTGAGACTTATTTTGTGGCTTAGCATGTTATCTATCCTAGAGAATGTTCCATGGGCACTGAGAAAAGTGTGTATTCTGCTGCTTTTGGATAAAATGTTCTATATATATCTATTAAATTCATCTGATCTAATGTGTCATTAAAGGCCAGTGTTTCCTTGTTGATTTTCTCTGTAGATGATCTATCCACTGATGTAAGTGGGGTATTAAAGTCCCCTACTACCATTGTATTATTGTCAATATCTCCCTTTATGTCTGTCCATATTGTTTTATGTATTTAAGTGTTTGTATGCATAGATATTTACAAGTGTTACATCCTCTTTTTGGATTGATCCCTTTATCATTACATAATGCCCTTCTTTGTCTCTTGTTACAGTCTTTGTTTTAAAGTCTATTTTGTCTGATATAAGTATCACTACCCAGTTTTATTTCATTTCCATTCGCATGGAACACCTTTTTCCATCCTCTCACTTTAAGTTTGTGAGTGTCTTTAGATCTGAAGTGAGTCTCTTGTAAGCAGCATATAGATCAGTCATTTATTTAAATCCATTCAGCCACTCTCTGTTTTTTTGTTTTTGTTTTTTTAAATATGGAATGCTTCACGAACCCATGTGTCATCCTGGTGCAGGGGCCACGCTAATCTTCTCTGTATCACTCCAACCCCAGTACATGCACTGCCGAAGCGAGCACCACTCTCTGTTTTTTGATTGGAGAATTTAGTCCATTTACATTTAAAGTAATTATTCACAGGCATGTATTTATTGCCATTTTGTTAAGTGTTTCAGTCTTTTTGTGTTCTTTTTTGTTCTTTTCTTCTTTTGCTCTCTTTCCTTGTGATTTGATAACTGTCCTTAGTGTTATGTTTGGATTCCTTTCTCTTCTTTGTGCATATATCTAACATAAGGGTTTTTTAAATAAATTTATTTATTTATTTATATTTAGTTGTGTTGGATCTTCATTGCTGCGCCCAGCTTTTCTCTATTTGTGGTGAGCGGGGACTACTCTTCACTTTGGTGCATGGGTTTCTCATTGCAGTGGATTCTCTTGTTGTGGAGCATGGGCTCTAGGCATGCCGGCTTCAGTAGTTGTGGCACATGTGCTCAGTAGTTGTGGCTTGCAGGCTCTAGAGTGCAGGCTCAGTAGTTGTGACACACAGGCTTAGTTGCTCCATGGCATGTGGGACCTTCCCAGGCCAGGGCTCAAACCTGTGTCCCCTGCATTGACAGGCAGTTGCTTAACAACTGTGCCACCAGGGAAGTCCCATAAGTTTTTGTTATGTGGTTACTATGAGGTTCACATATAACAACTTATATCTATATATGGTTATATTAAGAAGACAATCACTTGACTTCAAACAACCCTGTATTCTTAACAACCCCCCAACATTTAATGTTTTTGACATCACATTTTACCTCTTTTTTTTGTTCATATCCTTTAGCTACTTTTGTCTCTTAACCTTCTTACTAGCATTATAAGTGGTTGATCTACTTATAATCTATAAGTAGATCTAAACCTTTTATCTATACCTTACTGTATATTTGCCTTAATGAACGAGATTTTCCTTTCATAATTTTGATATTTCTAGCTGTGGTCTGTTCTTTCTCACTTAGAGAAGTCCTTTTAACATCTCTTGTAAAGTTGGTTTAGTGGTTCTGAACTCTTTCTTTTGCTTGTCTGTAAATCTCATTATCTCTCCTTCAAATACAAATGATAGCCTTGCTGGCTAGAGTATTCTTTGCTGTAGGTTTTTTTCTTTCATTACTTTAAATATATTATGCCACTCCTTTTTGGTTTGTAAATGTTAGTGCTGAAAAGTCAGCTGATATGCTTATAGGAATTTCTTTGCACATAACTAGTTTCTTTTCTCCTGCTGCTTTTAAGATTCCCTCTTTATCTTTAATTTTTGATATTTTAATTATAATGTGTCTTGATGTGAACTTCTTTGGGTTCATCTCATTTAGGACTTTCTGTCTTTCCTGGACCTGGATGTCTGTTTCCTTTCCCATATTAGAGAAGTTTTCAGATACTATATCTTCAAGTAAATTATCTAGTCCTTTGCCTCTCTTTTCTCCTTCTGTAAACTTTAGAATGTAAATGTTGGTATGTTTGATATTGTCTCAGAGATCTCTCAAACTATCCTCATTTAAATTTTATTTTCTTTTTCCTATTCAGCTAAGGTGATTCCCACTACTCTGTCTTCCAGTTTGCTGATCCATTTTTCAGTATCATCTAATCTGCTATTGATTTCTTCTAGCATATATTAAAAGAATAATAAAGGAATACTATGAACAACTCTATGTCCACAAATTTGGTAACCTAGATGAAATGGATCAACTCCTTGAAAAACACAAATTTTCAAAACTTATACAGGAAGAAATAGAATATCTAAATAGACCAATATCTATTAAAGATATTGAATCAATAATTAATAACTTTCCCAAACGAAAAGCACCAGGCCCAGATGCGTTCACTGGTGAATTCTACCAAACGTTTAAGGAATACATTTTACCAATGCTCTACAATTTCTTTTCAGAGAATAGAAGCCAAGGGAATACTTCTGAATTTATTCTATGAGACCAGAATTACCCTGATACCAAAACCAGACAAAGATATTACAAGGAAAAAAAAACTGGAAACCAATATCTCTCATGAACATAGATACAAAATCTTCAACAAAATATTAGGAAATAGACTCCAACAATGTATAAATAGAATTTACTCCATCATCAAGTATGATTTATCCCTGGTATACAAGGCTGAGTCGACCTTCAAAAATCAGTTAATGTAATTCATCACATCAACAGGCTAAAAAATAAAAATCACATGATCATATTAATAGATGCAGAAATAGCATTTGACAAAAATCCAACACCCATTCATTATAAAAACTCAGTAAAGTAGGATTAGAGAGTAACTTCTTCAACTTGATACATAATATCTACAAAACAATCTACAGTTGACATCATCATTAATGATAAGAAACTAGATTTCCCTTATGATTTGGAGCCAGGTAAAGAAGACCCCTCCCACTACCCCTTTTCAGTATCATACTGGAAGTCCTAACTAATGTAATAAGACAAGAAAAGGAAATAAAATGTATACATATTGGGAAAGAAGAAATGAAATTTTCTTTGTTTGAGCATGACATGATCATTTATGTAGAAAATCTAAAATAATCAACCAAAAAACTTTTGGAACTAATAAGCAATTATAGCAATGTTTCATGACACAGGTCAATATATAAAGTCAACTGTTTTCCTATATACCAGAAATAAGCAAGTGAGATTTGAAATTAAAAACACAATGCCATTTAAATTAACACCACTGAAAGTGAAATATTTAGGAATAAATCTAACAGAATATGTACAAGATCTATATGATGAAAACTACAAAACTCTAATGAATAAAATCAAAAAGAACTAAATAAATGGAGACTTATTCCATGTTCATGAATAGAAAGGCTCAATATTTTCAAGATGTCGGTTCATCCCAACTTGATCTATAGATTTAGTGCAATCTCAATCAAAATCCCAGCAGATTATTTTATTGATATTGACAAAATGATTATAAAGTTTATATGGAGAGGCTAAAGACCAAGAATAGCCAATATAATATTGATGAGAAAGAACCAAATTGGAAGACTGACACTACCTGACTTCAAGACTTACTATAAAGCTACAACAATCAAGACAGTGTGGTATTAGTGTAAAAATATATCAATGAAACAGAATTGAGAACCCAGAAATTAACTCACATAAATGTAGTCTACTGATATTGGACAAAGAAACAAAGGCAATATAATGGAGCAAAGATTGTCTTTTCAACAAATGCTGCTGGTACAATTGGATATCCATCCATATACAAAATAAATAAATAAATAAATCTAGACATAGACCTTACACTCTTCACAAAATGAATTATAGACCTAAATGTAAAAATCCAAACGTATAAAACTCATAGAAGATAGCATAGGAGAAAACCTAGATGACCTTGGATATGATGATGACTTTGATATAACACCAAAGGCATGATACGTAAAAGAAATAATTGATAAGCTGCAGCTCCTCTCCCTCAACAAACACATCAAAACACATCTATATGTGGAACAATTCTCACTGAAAACTAACTAAAAATTAGAAGAAGGATTCCTGTGCAACCAAGGCTGCAACAGAGATATGCATATAATTGGATAGGAAGGAAAGAACAGTGATTGGTTCAAGACTTGTGCTCATAGGAAGGAACTCAGAGTAAAAGTTAGAATTCACAGGCAGACACCCATCTTGGGGAGTGAGTGGTGAGAGCCACAGATTGGATGCCCTAGTCCTAGGGGCCTACATGAGGGAGACAAACCCCTTTGGCTGACTGGAAGAGTGCTGGGACTAATAGGTGGGCTGTGGAAAGCCAAACTCCACTTGTGAGGAGCGTGCATATAGCCTTGCCTATGAGGCAGGGAGGAGAGTTCTGAAAAGTGGCTGCAAGGTTTCTTACAACTGCTTTGACACACACCTCAGCCCGAGCCAAGTAAATTCTCCAGCCCTGCTCACTCCACAGCACAGCTTGGCACTGGATCTGGGGCAGCCACGACCAGGGAGAAGACTTGACCATGGGAAGCAGAGGTGACCCAGTCCTGGGGCAGAGCCTGGGTGGTGTGGCAGTGGTCATTTTTGGTGCTTACCCAAGCAGTGCATCAGAAACTGCCCAGATCTCTGAGGGTGGCCTCTCCACTATAGATCACTCCCCAGTACATGTTGAGAGTTCATGCAGGCCCCGACTTCCCTGCAGTGTGGCTCCACAATAGAGCAGGGACAGAAGAAGCTGGGGACACTGACTGTAAGGGAGAAAGGAGACTTGCACATGAGACTGCGTCTGAGCAGACTGAGGGGGAAAATTGTGGGCACCTGTACAGGCAGCACATTGGAGACAGCTCAGACTTCTGTCTGAGGCCTGCATGAGCCAAGAGCCCACATAGGCTCCACTTGTTTCAGCACTCCTGCCCTCTGAAGCAAGTATCCCAGTGCAAGAAGAGGGGAAAACACACACTTAAAGGGAACAGGGTCAGCTTTCACAGAACCCTAAGGGCTTCTGCTTCAGCAACTTAGTATCAGAACCCCCTCCAGATAGGGCAGTGATGGTCACTGAGCAGAAGGGAAATCCCACTTCAGACCTGGCTCCAGTTCTAACCTTTCCATCTCCAGGCCCACCCCTTACCAAGGTGATAGTTGCCCACTCACACTGAAGAAAGATGTGATTTGCCTCCACATCAAATCCAGCTCTTTCATCAAAGGCACTGGGTACACACAGTCTGTTTAGGGATGTTCCTACATAAGAACACCCCTTCAAGACAGCAGTAGGTAACTGTTTGGTCTAAATTTAAAGAGACAGAGAAAATTAAGCAAAATGAAAGGGCAGAGGAATTTCTCTCCATTGAACAAGCAAGGGAATACTCCCAAAAAAATAATGAAAGGGAAATAAACAATTTACTATATAAAAAATTCAAAGCATTGGTAATAAAAATTAACTGAATTAGGGAAAAGAATATATGTACACAGTGCAAATTTTAATAAGGAACTTGAAAATATAAAAAATCTAATCATAAATTAAGAATTAAATAGCTGAAATTAAAAACACACTAGAAGGAATGAATAGTAAAGTAAGTAATACAGAGGAACACATAAGTGATCAGCAAGATAGAATAACAGAAATCATTCAATCAGAACTGAAAAAAGAACAGATTTAAAAATATGAAAACATTGGAATTGATACACTATTGTGTATCAATAGTGTATACATATACACTATTGATACTATGTATAAAATAGACAACTGATGGGAACATACCATATAGCACAGGGAACTCTACTTAATGCACTGTGGTGTCCTAAGTGGGAGGGAAATCCAAAAGGGAGGGGATATATGTACATGTATGGTTGATTCATTTTGCTGTGCAGTAGAAGCTACTTTGTAAAGCAACTATACTCCAATAAAAACTAATTAATTAAAAATTAATTAATTAATTAATTATACTCCAATAAAAACTAAAAAATTAAAAAAACTAATTAATTAATTAATCCAATAAAAGAGTTAAGAGTTCTCTGGGATAACATTATGCATACCAAAATTCACAATTTATGGGCCCCAGAAAGAGAAGAGAGAGAGAAAGGGATTGAAAATGTATTTGATGGAATTATGGCTGAAACTTCCCAAACACGAATAAGGAATCAGATATCTAGGTACAGGAAGAACAGAGGATCCCAAACAAGATGAACACAAACAGAACCACACCAAGACATATTATAATTAAAATGGCAAAAGGCATAGATAAAAAGAGAATTCTTAATGCAGCAAGGGAGAAGCATGGAGTCAAACACAAGGGAATTACCATAAGGCTTTATCTGGTTTCTCTGCAGAAACTTTGCAGGCCAAAGGGAGTGGCATAATATATTCAAAGTGCTGAAAGAGAAAAACCTGCAACCTAGAATACTCTACCCACCAAAGTTATCATTTAGAATGGAAAGAGAGATAAAGAACTTCTCAGACAAGCAAAAACTAAAAGAATTCATCAATACCAAACCTACCCTAAACGAAATGTTAAAAAGTCTTATCTAAGTGGAAAAGAAGTAAGAATCTATATTAAATGGAAAAATCCCACAGGTAAGGGCAAATATCAATATATAGTAAAGGCAGTGAATCAACCACTTAAAGAAGCTAGTACAAAGGTTAAAAGTCAAAAATTGTTAAATTGACTATAGTTATAATAAATAGTTAAGGGAGAGGCATGAGATGTAAAATGTAACATCAAAAACACAAAATGTAGGGGGAGGTGTAAAAAATGTAGATCTTTTAGAGTATGTTTGAACTTAAATGACTATCAGTTCAAAACAAGTAGATATACTTATAGGTCAATATATATGATCGCCATAGTAACCACATATCAGAAACATACAATAGACATGCAAAAACTAGAGAGAAAGGAACACAATCATACCAGTAAAGAAATTATCAAACCACAAGGGAAGAAACTAAAAGAAGAGTAAAAGAACATAGAAGAGCTACAAAAACAACCAGAAGGCAAGAAACAAAATGGCAATAAGTACATACGCTTCAATAATCACTTTAAATGTCAATAGATTATATGCTCCAATCAGAAGACATAGGATGGTTGATTAGACTAAAAAAACAGGATCTTTCTATATGCTGCATATAAGAGAGTCACTTCAGAGATAATGATACACTGAAAGACTGAAAAGAAGACAATGGAAAAATATATCATGCAAACAAAAATGACAAGAAAGCAGGAGTAGCAATACTCTATCAGACAAAATAGACTTTAAAACCTAGGCTATAACAAAAGATAAAGAAGATCATTATATAATGATAGAGGGATCAATGCATGAGAGGATACTATACTTGCTAACATATGTGCACCCAACACGGGTACACTTAAATGTGTAAAGCAAAGAGTAAAAGACATAAAGGGAGAAACTGACAATAATACAATAATAGTAGGGGACTTTAACACTCCACTGACATCAATAAACAGATCATCCAGACAGAAAATCAGTAAGGCAATAGTAGTCTTTAATGACAAAACAGACCAGTTCAACTTAATAGATATCTATAGGACATTACATTGAAAAACAGAATAATACACATTATTTTCAAGTGCACATGAAAAATTCTCCAGGCTAAATCACATTCTAGGCCACAAAACAGGTCTCAACAAAGTTAGAGGACAGAAATTGTATCAAGCATTTTTCTCTGACAATGATATGAAACTATAAATTAATTGCAGAAAGAAAAATGAGAAAAGAACAAAAATGTAAAGACTAAACAACGTGTTAATAAAAAAAAAACAGTGGGTCAATGAAGAAATCAAAGAGGAATCAGAAAATACCTCAAGACAAATGAAAATGGAAACCCAATACTGTAAAATCTATGAAGTGAAACAAAAGCACTTCTAAGAGAGAAGCTTATAGCAATACATGCCTTCCTCAAGAAACAAGGAATACCAAATAAACAACTTAATCTACCACCTAAGAGAATTAGAAAAAGAAGAACAAAGTCCAAAGTCAGCAGAGGGAAGAAAATAATAATGATTAAAGAGGAAATAAATAAAATAGACATTAAAAAACTATAGAAAGAGCAACGAAACCAAGAGCTGTTTTTTTTAACAGATAAACAAAAATGACAAACCTTTAATCAGGATCACCAAGAAGAAAAGAGAGAGCACCCAAATAAACAAAACAAGAAATTAAAGAGGAGAAATAACACCCAATACCACAGACACAAAAATCATTAGAGGATACTATGAACAGTTATATGCCGACAAACTAGACAGTCTAAATGAAATGAACAAATGTCTAGAAACATACAACTTGTCAAGAAGAAAAAGATATTTGAACAGACTGATCACTATTTGGGAAATTGAGTTTGTAGTAAAAGAGAAAAATATTCCCAACAAACAAAAGTCCAGAGCTGAACAGCTTCACAGGGGTATTCTACCAAATATATAAAGAAAAGATAATACCTATCCTTCTCAAACTATTCCAAAATGTTGAAGAGGAGGGAACACTCCCAATTTCATTCTACAAGGCCATTATAACCCTGATATCAAAACCAGACAAAGACACTACCAAAAAAAAAAAAGAAAATTACAGGTCAAGGTCTTTAATGAATATAGGTGCAAAAATCCTCAACAAAATAGTAAACCAAATCTAACAATATATAAAAAAGATCATACACCATTTTCAAGTTGAATTTACTCCAGGGACACAAGGATGGTTCAACATTCACAAATCAATCAATGTGATACACAACATTAACAACAACAAAAAAAGAGATAAAAATCACTTGATCATTTCAGTAGACATAGAACAAGGATTTGACACAATTCAACATCCATTCATGATAAAAACTCTCATCAAAGTGGATATAGAGGGAACATATCTCAAAAGCATGAAGGCCTTTTATGACAAACCCACAGCAAACATCATTCTCAGTGTCTCAAGACAAAGATTCCCACTCTTGCCACTTCTATTCAACATAGTATTGGAAGTTCTATCCACAGCAATCAGAGAAGAAAAAGAAATAAAATGAATCCAAATTGGATGGTAAGAATTTAAATTGTCACTTTTTGCACATGACATGGTACTGTATATAGAGAACCCTAAAGTCTCCACCCAAAAACTTTTAGAATAAATGAATTCAGCAAAGTTGCAGGATAAAAGATTATTATATAGAAATCTGTTGCTTTTCTATACACTAATAATGAACTATCAAAAAGAGAAAGTAAAAAAAAAAACTATCATGTTTAAAAATATATAAAAAAATAAGATACTTAGGAATAAACTTAATCAAGGAGGTTAAAAGCCTATAGCCTGAAAACTATAAAACGTTGATAAAGGAAATGGAAGATGATACAAAGAAATGGAACGATATCCTGTGTTCTTGGATTGGAAGAATTAACATTGTTAAAATGGCCATACTATCTAAATCAATCTACAGATTTAATGCAATCCCTGTCAAAATACCAATGACATTTTTCACAGATCTAGAAAAAAAAACCTAAAATTCATATATAACCACAAAGATATAGAATTGCCAAACTAAACCAATCTTGAGAAAAAAGAACAAAGCTGGAATTATCAACCTCTCAGACTTCAAACTAATCTACAAAGCTAGTGCAATCAAAAGAGTATGGTACTGGCACAAAAACAGACACATAAATCAATGGAACAGAATAGAGAATCTGTAAATATACCCACACAGCTATATTCAATTAATATACAACAAAGGAGCCAAGAGTATACGATGGAGGAAAGACAGCCTCTTCAATAACAGTGCTGGGAAAACAGGACATCTACATGTAAAATAATGAGATTAGAACATCTTCTCACACCATATACAAAAATAAACCAAAATGGATTAAAGGCCTAAATGTAAGACCTGAAACCATAAAACTCCTAGAAGAGAACATGGCAGAACACACTTCTTTGACATAAATTGCAGCAATAATTTTTTAAGTCTGTCTCCTAAGGCAAAAGTATTAAAAGTAAAAATTAGAAAATGCATCCTGACTAATCTTAAAGGCTTTTGAAGAGCAAAGGAAACCATTGACAAAATGGAAAGGAAACCTACTGAATGGGAGAAAATATTTGCAAATGATTTCACCAACCATGGATTAATATACAAAATATATAAACATCTCATACAATGCAATATCAAAAGAAACAAACAACCCAATCAAAAAATGGGCAGAAGTCCTGAATAGACATTTTTCCAGAGAAGACATACAGATGTCCAATGGGCACATGAAAAGATGTACAACATTACTAATTATTAGAGAAATGCAAATCAAAACCACAATGAGATATCGCCTCACACCTGTCAGAATGGTTATCATGTTAAATACTACAAATAACAAACATTGACAAGGATGTAAATAAAAGGGAACACTTATACAATGTTGACAGGAATGTAGCTTGGTACGACCACTATGAAAAACAGTATAGAGGTTCCTCAAAAAGCTAAAAATGGAACTACCATATGATCCAGCAATTCTACTCCTGGGTATACAACAGGAAAAAATGAAAACAGTAATTTAAAAAGATGCATGCCTCCCAACGTTCATAGCAGCACTATTTACAATAGCTAAGATATGAATGCAACCCGTGTCCATCAACTGACAACTGGATAAAGAAGATACGAGATTATATATATATATATATATATATGATGTGGTATATATATATATATACCTTATTTATAAAATAAGATATTACTCAGCCATAAAAATAAATGAAATAAATGAAAGTTCGCCATTTTCATCAATGTGGATAGACCTAGAGAATATTATGCTTAGTGAAATAAGATAGAGAAATACAAATACTTTATGACAACACTTTATGTGGAGTCTAAAAGAAAAAATAAACAAATGTATATAATAAGACAGAAACAGACTCACAGATATAGAAAAGAAACTAGTGATTACCAGTGAGGAAAGGGAAGATCAGAGGGGCAAGATAGATGTATGGGATTAAGAGATACAAACTATTATTTGTAAAATAGAGAAGTAACAAATATATATTGTATAGAACAGGGAATTATAGCCATTATTGTGCCATAACTTTTAATGGATTATAATCTAAAAATACTGAATCACTATTCTGTATACATGAAACTAATATAGCATAGTAAATCAAAAATACTTCAATAAAAAATTAAAATAAATAAAAAATAGAGACCAGAAAAATAAGAGAAAAGATCAGTGAAACTAAGAGCTAGTTTTTTTTAAAAAAGGTAAACAAAATTGATGAATATTTACATATACTAAGAAAAAAAGAGAGAGGACCGAAATAAATAAAATCAGAAATGAAAGAAGAGACATTATAACTGATACAACAGAAATATAAAGAATTATATGGGAGAATACCATAAATAATTACACACCAATAAATTGTATAACTGAGAAAAAAATGGATAAATTCTCGGAAACATTCAAACAATCAAGACTGAATCATGAAGAAATAAAAAATCTAAATAGATCAATGATGAATAAGGTGACTGAATAGTAATCAGAAAACTTACAACAAAGAAAAGCCCAAGACTAGATAGTTTCACTGGTAAATTTTAGCAAACATTTAAAAAAGAATTAACACCAATCCTTCCTAAAAAAGAAAGGGAAAGAAACACTCCCAAACTCCTGTTATTAAGGCAGCATTATTCTGATACCAAAGCCAGAGAAGGACACTATAAAAAAAGAAAACTACAGGCTAATATCCCTGATGAAAGATACAGTGTGTTCTTGGATTGGAAGAATCAGTATTGTTAAAATGATAATACTACCCACCTACTGATTAAATGCAATTCCTATCAAATTACCAATGGCATTTTTCAGAGAACTAGAACAAATAATTTTAAAATTTATGTGGAAATACAAAGGACCCTGAATAGCCAAAACAATCTTGAGAAAGAAAAATGGAGCTAGAGGAATCATGCTCCCTGACTTTAGACTATACTACAAAGCTACAGTCATCAAAAAACTATCGTATTGGCACAAAAACAGACACATACAAATTGAAAGATATGTCATGCTCATGAATTGGAAGAATTAATATTGCTAAAATGACCATACTACCTAAGGCAGTCTACAGATTTGATGCAATCTCTATCAAAATACCAATGGCATTTTTCACAGAACTAGAACAAATAATTCTAAAATTTGTATGGAAACACAAAACACCCCAAATAGCCAAAACAATTGGGAAAGAAACAAAAAGATGAAGGTACCATGCTCCTTGATTTCAAACTGTACTACAAAGCTGCACTAATCAAAATTGTATGGGAAATTAGAGCCCAGAAATAAACCCACACACTTATGGTCAATTAATCTACTACAAAGAAGACAAGAATATACAATGGAGAAAAGACAGTCTCTTCAATAAGTGGTGCTGGGAAAACTGGACAACTACATGTAAAAGAATGAGATTAGAACATTTTCTCACACCATATGCAAAAATAAACTCAAAATGGATTAAAAACCTTAATGTAAGACCAGATACTATAAAACTCCTAGAGGAAAACATAGGCTGAATAACTTTGACATAAATTGCAGCAATAGTTTTTTCAGGTCCATCTCCTAAAGAAAATAAAAACCAAAATTTAAAAAATGGAACCTAATTAAAGTTAAAAGCTTTTGCACAGCATAAGCAACCAAAGACAAAATGAAAAGACAACTTACTGAATGGGAGAAAATATTTGCAAATTATATGACTGATGAGGCATTAATATCCAATGCATATAAATAGCTGATACAATTCAACATCAAAAAAAAAAAACCTGATTAAAAAATGGGCAGAGGGGACTTCCCTGGTGGCGCAGTGGTTAAGAACCCGCCTGCCAATCCAGGGGACACAGGTTCGAGCCCTGGTCCAGGAAGATCCCACATGCCGTGGAGCAACTAAGCCCGTGCGCCACAACTACTGAGCCTGCGCTCTAGAGCCCGCGAGCCACAACTACTGAGCCCACGTGCCACAACTACTGAAGTCTGCGCACCTAGAGCCTGTGCTCTGCAACAAGAGAAGCCACCGCAATGCGAAGCCCACGCACCGCAACGAAGAGTAGCCCCCGCTCGCCGCAACTACAGAAAGCCCGCGCGCAGCAACGAAGACCCAACACAGCCAAAAATAAATAATAAATAAATAAATTTATAAAAAAAAAAAAAAAAAAAAAATGGGCAGAAAAACTGAATAGACATTTTTCCAAAGGCAAAATGCAGATGGCAAACCAAATTCGACAGAACATTAAGGGCATTATAATGATCAAGTGGGATTTACCTCTGAGATGCAAGAATTTCTCAACATATGCAAATCAGTAAATATGATGTACCACATTAATATAATAAATGTTAAAAACCATATAATCATCTCAATAGAGTCATAAAAATAATTTGACAAAATACAATCTCCTTTCAGCATAAAAACTCTGAACAAATTGGGTATAGAAGGACCACACCTCAGTATATAAAAGGCCATGCATGAAAATCATAAGAGGAGAAATAACACAGGGTGCTCATTCTCATCAGTCTTATTTAACATAGTACTGGAAGTCTTAGCAAGAGTAACCAGGGAAGAAAAAAAGAAAGAAAGAAAGAAAGAAAGAAATAGCACCCAAATTGGAAAGCAAGAAGCAAAACTGACTTTGTTGACAGACAATATGATCTCATATATAGAAAATCCTAAAGACTCCACACACACACACACACACACACACACACACACACACACACACACAACAGTTAGAGCTAATCAATGAATTCAATAAAGTCGCAAGATACAAAATCAATATATGAAATAAAGAAAACTACTTCATTTACAATAGCATCATAACCAAAAAATTACTTAAGAATAAATTTAACCAAGGAGGTTTAAGATCTGTACACTGGAAACTATGACTTTGATGAAAAATACTGAAGAAGACAAAAATAAATGAAAAGATATCTTGTGTTCATAGCTTGGAATAATGAATATTGTTAAAATATGCATACTATCCAAAGCAATCTACAGATTCAGTGTAATCCCTATCAAAATTACAATGGCAGTTTTCATAGATATAGAAAAATTAATCCTAAAATTTGTATGGAACCACAAAACACCTTGAAGAGCTAAGCAATTTTCAGAAAGAAGAACAAAGGCAGAGACATCACACTTCCTGATTTCAGACTATACTTCAAAGTTATATTTAAAACAGTAGGGTACTGGCATAAAAATAGACACATAGACAACAAACGGAACAGAACCAAGAGCCCAGAAATAAACCCTTGCATATACAGTAAACTAATATTTGACAAGGGAGATAAGAATACTCGATGGGATATAAATAGTTCTTTCAAAAAATTGTGCTCAAGAAACCAGATAATCACATGCAGAAGAATAAAACTGGACTCCTATTTTATACCACTTACAAAAATTAACTTGAAAAGGATTAAAGACTTAAACATAAGATATGAAACCATAAAACTCCTAGAAGAAATCCTAGAAAAAAAAAGCTCCTTGACATTGGTCTTTACAACAATATTTTGGATATGACAAAAGCACAAGCAACAGAAACAAAAGTAAACAAGCAGGACTATATCAAACTAAAAAGCTTCTTCACGACAAAAGAAATGACTGACAAAATAAAAAGGTAATCTACAGAATAGGAGAAAACATTTGCAAACCAACTATCTGCTAAGGAGTTAGTATTAAAATATATAAAGAATTCATACAATTCAACAGCAAAACAACAAATAATCCAATTAAAAATGACAGAGGACCTGAACAGACATTTTCCAAAAAGGATATACAAATGGCCAACAGGTACACAAGAAGATGCTCAACACCAATGATTGTCAGGGAAATGTAAATCAAAACCACAATGAGAAATATTCCTCAAACGTGTTGAATGGCTATATTTAAAAAGACAAGTGATAACAAGGTTGGTGAGGATGTGGAGAAAAGAGAATCCTTGTACATTGTTGGTAGAAATGTAAATTGATACAGCCACTATGAAAAAAGTATGGAGGGTACTCAAAAAAGTAAAAATAGAATTACTGTATGATCCAGCAACCCCACTTCTGCATATATATCAAAAAGAAATGAAATCAGTATCTCAAAGAGATATCTACACTCTTATGTTCATTGAAGTATTATTCACAGTAGCCAAGATATGAAGTGCCCATTGGTGGATGAATGGATAAAAAAGATATGCGATATATATATCTCTCACAAAACACAGAATATGAATCATGAGAAAGAAGGAAATCCTGGTTTTTGTGACAACATGGATGAAACTTAAGGGCATTATACTAAGTGAAATAATTCAGACAGAGAAAGACAAATGTTGTATGATATCACTTTTATGTGAAATCTACAAAAAGCTGAACTCAGGAACAGAGAGTAGAATGGTGGTTGCCAGGAGAGATATTGATCAAAAGGAACAAACTTTCTGTTATAAGATAAATAAGTTTGGGGGATCTAATGTACAGCATGATGACTATACTTGATAATGTGTACTGTATACTTGAAAGTTGCTGAGAGAATATATCTTAAATGTTCTCACCACACAAAAGGGTAATTATGTGAGTTGATGAAGTTGTTAACTAACCCTATTGTGGTAATCATTTTTTAATATATGCTTGTACAGAATCATCACTTTGTATACCTTAAACTTACACAATGTTATGTGTCAATTAATCTCAATAAAGCTAGAAGAATAATAATAATTAATACATTTAAAATTCTTCTTCATCCTCAGTTGGGACCTACTGTAAATGAGAAATCTATAGTCCAAGAAGGTTATCACAGTCCTTCTTCTCCCTTAGTCTGACCTAAGGTTTCACTCCCCTCACTTCCCATTTATTATAATCTAAGCTTGTAACCCTAACAGGTTCAAAGAGGTGGGATCAGGAAGGAAAAATCAGGAAATCAAGAAAACTTCTTATTTAAGTAGAACTAATGTAATATGACTTCCTGCTCTCTGAGCTAACAGTGTTTAAAGCTAATTCTTTATCTCACTAATGAATGGTTCCATGGGTTCTTTCCTCAAATGTCAAGATAAGGGCTTTGAGAAGGCAAATTTCCACGAGGACTCTACCTAGGAGGGAAACACTTAGATCCTTGTGCTTAAGAAGAACTCAAGGGAGAATATCAGGCACGCCGCATTCAGCTGTGATTCTGTTTCTTGTCCTGACTCTCTCGGAACAGAATTTATCTGATAAAGGTCTGCTTCCAACCTACATAACATCAGAAATCTTTAAAAGCCAGACTTGAGGACTTAATATAACTGTGACTTTCCAATGCTTTCAGAAAGGGTGCCTCTCCGTAAAGAGCTTCCTAATTCATTAAGTGGGATAGTCATTGAGATGTTAAAGTAGATCTGAATCTGAGACACCTGTAGCTGGAGGTTGGAGGGAGACTTGCTTTTCCTTGGATACCCTTAGATACTGGTCCTCTCCCTCCTCGCCCCACCCCCGCCCCTCCCCCGCTTTCTTCCTTCCCCCCCTTCCCTTTCTTCTTCTCTTTCTCCTCCTCCTCCCCCTCCTCCTCCTCCTCCTCCCTCTTCTTCTTCTTCTTCTTCTTCTCCTTCTTCTTCTTCTTCTCCTTCTTCTCCTTCTTCTTCTCCTTCTTCTTCTTCTTCTCCTCCTCCTCCTCCTTCTTCTTCATCTTCTTCTTCTTCTTCTCCTCCTCTCTCTCTCTTCCCACTCAAAAATTATTTTTTATATATACACACACTCAGAACCAGGGTCAATAAACAACAGTGGCATTTTAACATCATATTCCCAAACAACTAAATTGGACTTGAAAATTGAAAGAAAAAACAAACACTAAGTATATTTGACTTCTCTTTCAGTGTTGTGGGAGATGTATTTTCCTCTGGCTAGTCATTTCCCCTTGAGTCTCTTTATTACTCAACAGTGCTTTTGGGCAGGATTTAAAACAGACTAGGGACTACTCTCTCTCTCACATGATCTATATCTGGTCCTTGTGAAACACACAAATCCTTTGTCTTATTGAACTCTGCATGCATAGACCCGACCCAATGCAATGAGCTTAACGCTAGGATTAGCAGCTAGGCTGCCCGACTCCAACCCTTTAAATTTCTCAGGAGGAAGTTTAAAAAAAAAAAAAAAACTTTACCATTTCACTCATTCTGCATGCATGATATATTAAGATCTCTGAATAGTCTCCTTGTAATACCCTCATTAGATAATTGGAGGTGGGGCATTCATAGCCAAATTCTCTTCAAAAATCTTCATGAGTCTTCCTCTTGTCTCAGTCAACTTTTTACACTCTTGATGTGGATAACATATTTTAGAACCATGTAACTACTTTTGGCTATCCATTTTGAAACACCTAAAGGTGTTCTGTCTTCCAACTCCCTTTGCTATCTGATGGCTATTGCCTTAAAGTCTCAGCCAAAACATGCCTTTTAGCATCCTGTTATTAAGGGTTTGAGAAAAGGAGTGAAATAATCAGAGTTATGTTGACAAGGAATTACTCTGGTTGTTCTGCTATAAAATAGACTGTAGTGGTGGAAGAAAATGTGGAAGCACAATAAAGCTTTTAGAGTAGTCCAAGTGAGAAGACTAGAGCTGTAAAAAGAAGTTATGTGCCAGATATATTTTCAAGGTAGAATCAGGTATCTCATAAATGATATGAAAAGTGTGAGGAAAAGAGAGGAGTCAAGGGTAACTTCTAGATTTTTATCCTGAGCAATTAGGTGAGGAGGATATCATTAACTAAAGACTGGGGAGACAGAGTGTTTAGAGATATAAAGTATTAAGAGTTCATTTTAGACATGTGAAGTTTGAAATGACTATTAAATATCCAGGTAGGAATGTCAAAGGGCTAGTTGGATGTAAAAGTCTGGTCCTCAAGAGAGGTCTAGACATCAGGGCTAAAAATATGTATTTGTACATAATCAACATTTAGGAGATATTGAAAACTGTGGGATCAACTAGTATTACTTTGGAACTGAGTGCAGCTAGAGGAGAAAAGAGAACAAAGAATTCAGTAGCCTTCAGGCACTTCAAAATTCACATGTTACGAAAATGAGGAGGAACTAGCAAATAAGACTTAGAAGGAATGACCACTTAGGTAGATCCCAAGGTCTCTAAAAGGGGAAGCAATTAAGGGAGGGTCATTAGGTGAAATGGTGAAATGCATAACATCCCATTTCCAGATATTTAAAACTTAAGCATTGAGTTATAATGAGTTAATTTTTATATAAATATGAGTTTAGCTGATGTTTATTTTTTGGCCTATAGTTGTTAAATGCTACAGAATCATTTGTTAAAAATGCTGCCCTTCCATCATTAATTTATTTTGCACCTGGGTAAAATTTTAGTAGGGCATACCTATGCGAATCTATTTTGGGGTTTTTCACAGTGTTCTGTTGATATATGTGTCTATCCCTATGTCAACACCACAGTCTTGACTGTTGTAGTTCTATAATCAGTCCTATGATCAGATTAATTCTTCCTACTTTAGTCTTCTTTTCAAAATTATTTTAGCTATTTTAATACCTTTACATTTCCATGTAAATTTTAGAATAATCTTGTCTACATTTATAAAATATATGGCTAGGGTTTGATAGAAATTTGACTTAGGAATTGAGCTATAGGTTTTCCTATATATCTTTTTGAAGAGAATACAAATATTTATAATGTTTAGTATCCCAATCCATGAGCACAAAATGTCTATTTATTTCTTTAGATCTTCTTTGATTTATTTAATCAGTGTTTTGCAGTTGGTAGTATACAAGTTACATACATGTTGGATTAACACCTAAGTTTTTATTTATTTGAGTGGTAATGCAATTTTTATTTCAACGTCCACATGTTCCACTGCTGTATCTAAAAATACAATTGATTTCTGTACTACATGTATCTTGTATCCTGAAATCTTTCTCAATTCACTTATTACTCCTAAGAACTTTTATATAGATGCATTGGGTTTTATCAGTATAGATAATCATGTCATTTATAAATAGGGATAGTATTATGTATTTAATTATTACATAAATAAATTTTTAAATCTTTTTTTGAAAATATAATTTTATTTATTTATCTTTGGCTGCGTTGGGTCTTCGTTGCTGTGTGCGGGCTCTCTCTAGTTGTGGCGAGCGGGGGCTACTCTTCATTGTGGTGCATGGGCTTCTCATTGTGGTGGCTTCTCTTGTTGTAGAGCATGGGCTCTAGGCGTGCAGGCTTCAGTAGCTGTGGTGCACGGGCTTAATTGCTCCATGGCCTGTGGGATCTTCCTGGACCAGGCCTCGAACCCATGTTCCCTGCATTGGCAGGCAGATTCTTAACAACTGCACCACCAGGGAAGTCCCTAAATCTTATTTTATATAAATTTAAAAATAAAAGAATTTCAACTTGAAGGAGGAAACCCATATAGTTGTTGGTTTAACGCACAATATTAAAAAAAAAAAAAAGTAGAAAAGATAAATGAAACTAAAAGTTGGTTCTTTGAAAAGATAAACAAAATATCAAAACTTTTAGCCAAACTCATCAAGAAAAAGGAGAGAGACCAAATCAATAAAATCAGAAATGAAAAAGGAGAAGTTACAACGAACACCACAGAAATACAAAGGACCATAAGAGACTACTACAAGCAACTATATGCCAATAAAATGGACAGCTTAGAAGAAATTAACAAATTCTTAGAAAGGTACAATCTCCCAAGACTGAACCAAGAAGAAATAGAAAATATAAACAGATCAATTACCAGTTCTGAAATTGAATCACTAATTTTAAAACTCCCAACAAACAAAAATCCAGGACCAGATGGATTCAAATGTGAATTCTACCATTTAGAGAAGAGATAACACCTATCCTTCTCAAATTATTCCAAAAAAATTGCAGAGGAAGGAACATTTCTGACCTTGTTCTATGAGGCCACTATCACCCTGATACCATAACCAGGCAAAAATGTCACAAAAAAGGATAATTACAGGCCAATATCACTAATGAACATAGACACAAAAGTCCTCAACAAAATACTAGCAAACAAACTCCAACAATACATTAAAAGGATATACACCATGATCAAGTGGGATTTATCCCAGGGATGCAAGATTTTTTTGATCAATCATCTCCACGAATCAATCAATGTGATATACCACATTAACAAATCGAAGAGTAAAAACCATATGATCATCTCAATAGATGCAGAAAATGATTTTGATAAAATTCAACAACGATTTATGATAAAAACTCTCCAGAAAGTGGGCATAGAGGGAGCATATCTCAACATAATAAAGGCCATATATGACAAACCCAGTTACCATCATACTCAACAGTGAAAAGCTGAAAGCATTTCCTCTAAGATCAGGAAAAAGACAAGTATGTCCACTCTTGCCACTTTTATTCAACATAGTTTTGGAAGTCCTAGCCATGGCGTTCAGAAGAGTAAAAGAAATAAAAAGAATCCAAATTGGAAAAGAAGTAAAACTGTCACTGTTTGTAGATGACATGATGCTATACATAGAAAATCCTAAAGATGCTACCAGACAATTACTGGAGTTCATCAATGAATTCAGTAAAATTGCAGATACAAAATTAACATGTAGAAATCTGTTGCATTTCTATATACTAACAACAAAATATTAGAAAGAGAAATTAAGGAAACAATCCCATTTACCATCACATCAAAAAGAATAAAACACCTAGGAATAAACCTACCTAAGGAGGCCAAAGACCTGTACTCTGAAAACTATGACACTGATGAAAGAAATTGAAGATGACACAAACAGATGGAAAGATATACCCTGTTCCTGGATTAGAAGAATAAATATTGTTTAAATGATCATACTACCCAAGGCAATCTATAGATTCAATGCAATCCCTATCAAAATACCAATGGCATTTTTCACAGAACTAGAACAAAAAGATTTTAAATTTGTATGGAAATACAAAAGACCCTGAATAGCCAGAAGAATCTTGAGAAAGAAAAATGGAGCTGGAGGAATTACGCTCCCTCACTTCAGACTACACTACAAAGCTACAGTAATCAAAACAGTATGGTACTGGCACAAAAACAGACATATAAATCAATGGAACAGGATAGAAAGCCCAGAAACAAACCCATGGACTTATGGTCAATCAATCTCTGACCAAGAAGACAAGAATATACAATGGAGAAAAGAGAGTCTCTTCAGTAAGTAGTGCTGGGAAAACTGGACAGAGAGGAGAATGAAAACTGGACATGTAAGAGAATGAATTTAGAACATTCTCTAATAGCACATACAAAAATAAACTCAAAATGGATTAAAGACCAAAGTATAAGATCATATACAGTAAAACTTCTAGAGGAAAATACAGGCAGAACACTCTTTGACATAAATTGCAGCAATATTTTTTTGGATTCACCTCCTAGAGTAATGGAAACAAAAGCAAACATAAACAGATGGAACCTAATTAAACCTAAAAGTTTTTACACAGCAAAGGAAATCATAAACAAAATGAAAAGAAAACCTATGGTCTGGGAGAACATATTTGCAAATGATGCTGCCAACAACGAATTAATTTCCAAAATAAACAAACAGGTCATGCAGCTTAATATCAGAAAAACAACTCCATCAAAAAGTGACCAGAAGACCTAAATAGACATTTCTACAAAGACTACATATGGATGGGCAACAGGCACAGGAAAAATGTTCAATATTGCTAATTATTAGAGAAATGCAAATCAAAATTACAATAAAGTATCACCTCACACTGGTCAGAATGGCCATCACTAAAAAGTATGGAGAGGGTGTGGGAAAAAAAGTACATTCCTACCCTGTTGGTGGGGGTGTAAATTGGTGCAGCCATTATGGGAAACAGTATGGAGGCTCCTTAAAAAACTAAAAATAGTTACCATATGATCCTGCAATCCCAATCCTGGGCATATATCCGGAGAAAACACTAATTCGAAAAGATACAAGCACCCCTATGTTCATTGAAGCACTATTTATACAGCCAAGACATGGAAGTAACATAAATGTCCATCAACAGAGGAATGAATAAAGAGGATGTGGTATATATACACAATGGAATATTACTCAGCCATAGAAAAGAATGAAATAATGCTATTTGCAGCAACATGAATGGACCTAGAGATTACCATACTAAGTGAAGTTAAGTCATACAGAGAAAGGCAAATATCATATGATATCACTTATATATGAAATCTAAAAAAAAAAAAAAAAAAACCAATGAACTTATTTACAAAACAGAAATAGACTCACAGAAATAGAAAACAAACTTATGGTTACCAAAGGGAATAGCAGGAAGGGTGGGGAAGAAATAAATTTGGAGTTTGGGATTAACATATACAGACTACTATATATAAAGTAGATAAAAAACAAGGACCTACTGTATAGCACAGGGAACTGTATTCAATATCTTATAATAACCTACAATGGAAAAGAATCTGAAAAAGAATATATATATATATATATATATATATATTCAGTTACATATGTGTATATATCGATACATAAAACTGAATCACTTTGCTGTACACTGGAAACTAACACAACATTGTAAATTAACTATACTTCAAAAAGAAATGGTTAAAAAATAAATAAATAAGAATATAGCACAATATTTCATACCCTGCAAGACAGCATCTGGTACTCCCAATGTGTTTTCTTATCAGTGATGCTTTAGCTAAAACTATAAAGGATCAATATAGCATTTTATAAAGCTAGCAGAGAATTCCTTTCTACTATGTCAGTTAGTATATATCCATGTTATCCTATTATTGAAAGAAAAAAAATGTTTCCCTGAGTCAGTACTAGGAGAGAATTCTCACTTAAAAAATAAATTAAATTAAAAGAAAAAGATGTAAAGAGTTTCAGTTACTTCAGAATCAGAAAGAAGAAAATATATAATTTTGCTTCACCATCTGCATTCATCTATTTGCTCTACAAAGGACAGCATCTGATGGACAAAGTTGTTCAGATCCAGCCCTGACATACTCCCCAATTAACTCTAACAGTGCTTTCAAAAGATGGACTTTGACTTTGCCCATTTAATGAACAAATCCAATCAGACACCCTGTAGGGAAAATGGAAAACAGGTGTCCTTGAGAATGATAAATAACTAATTGGGGAGGGGGCTTGTAAAGCATACCACTATAGCAGTTGTTTTTTATTCAATCTCACCACTGGATTTTTTTAGTGGATTGATACCAGGTTTTCCTTGTCCTATGACAAACTTCCAGTTCAAACTGTCAGGAGACAATCCATCACACTGGAATACTATTACCTTTCAACTGAGTCTATGGAATCAGATTCATGAGAAAATAAGTGGCTGTTGTTCAAATTACCTCTGTTTGATGGAAAGCTGAGGTATCATCACCCACTTATATAAGCATGAATTTCTTGTGTGAAATGGTTTATTTGAGGTGCCTTTGAATACTAATGCTGAGCGAATAGAAGCTGAATAATCTTCTCTATGTTCAAGTCAACAAAGTAATACACTGCATTATAGAATCAGAGGGTCAGGGGCTTCCCTGGTGGCGCAGTGGTTGAGAATCTGCCTGCCAATGCAGGGGACACGGGTTCGAGCCCTGGTCTGGGAGGATCCCACATGTCGCAGAGCAACTAGGCCCGTAAGCCACAATTACTGAGCCTGCGCGTCTGGAGCCTGTGCTCCACAAGAGAGGCCACGATAGTGAGAGGCCCGCGCACCGCGATGAAGAGTGGCCCCCACTTGCCGCAACAAGAGAAAGCCCTCGCACAGAAACGAAGACCCAATGCAGCCATAAATAAATTAATTAATAAATAAATTTAAAAAAAAGAATCAGAGGGTCAAACACAGATCACTGGAATGGGACATTGGATCATATCGTATAGCCTTTGTAAGATCTTAATCCAAGCATTCCCCTAAATCCTACTAGAATCAAAAACCAATTGTTTATATATAGGTATTGAGGTACACGATTGCTATATAACTAGGGAAATTCACCTGACAAACTCCTCATCACCTCTCAATCCCCAGTTCATATTTCAACTTCTCCATGAACTTTTTTTAATTCTCCACTACTCGTCTCTCCCTTCTCTGCTTGCACAGATTCACATCACTTTGATGGCACCTATTCACATTTTCCTACAGTCATCCACTTACAAGTCTATTGCTCACAATCTATAAACTTAATCACTACTCTATTCCCAGAGCACAGGTTAGTCCTACAACATAATGGGTCTCTCTAATCATCTCTAGAATGAATACCTGAATAAATATAGCCATGTGACAAGGTGTAAAGAATCATGCTGTGCAGGCAGCATTTAGCTCATAGCCCCTGGTTAAGTCTTCAACTTATTTTGTTGATAACCTACCAAGGAGGTATATAACCTTGTGCTGTCCTACTGTAGTGGATACTGTTGGTATCTTTCCCTGAACACTTTTACTATTTACTATGTGTTGTACACACACACACCCCCTAACCCCAACCTCGGTTGCTGTGAATGTTGGCTGAGAATAACTCACAGCTGGTATCTTCACCAAAGAAGGAACACATCCCCCTGCAACACTGCAGACCTGACTTATAGCCAGAGACAATGGGAAATCAAGGGAATTCAAAGGGCTAGACCTCTGAACTCAAGGTGGGATAGGCTCTGTGGTACCATATGTGTTCCAGAGCTTCCCTAAGGGATAAGACTGAAACCAATCTCCAGATGAGACTGAATTTTTGCTTCGTTTCTTCCTCTCCAATCCTGTTTTGCTCACTTTCCTCCTGCTTTAGTGAATCACTTGAAGAAGAATCTCCATCTCAGGTTCTACAATACTTCAGGGTAATTTGACCCAACATAGCTGGTACTGGAAGTTGTTCTTAGAAGCAGACTTTGTGGCCGGAATCTTGGAGTGGTTCACTCGTTGGCTGGATGGCAAGGAGGGCCTATCAGTGGTGGTGGGTGTTCTATTTATAGGTCATGGCATGCTCTAAGGTGCAACTGCTAAAAACTTCATCTTTTCTGGACCCAGAATGGACACAGGCAAAAGGGAAGCAAGCACTAGCTTGTACAATGTCTTGAGCTTGCAAGATCAGGGAGAAACAACAACTCTAAGGACTATGAAATTTGGTGGCTATTCTAAAATGCCACTGATTCATTGAAGAGAGAAAATGACAAGCTCAAACCTATTAATCAACAATTTAAAGCAAAGTGTGAGAGTCAGAGGGCAGCATTTAAAGCGATGCTCACCTCCTGCAGCTAGAGCATAGACATAGAAAATCAGTCACAGGACATAAGTGGAAGAGAAGCAGAGCTTCAGAGAAAGCTGAGTTCTCAGCCCTGGCGAGTCTTCCATGCTGTAGCAAGAGCCTTTATAAGGAAGAAATAGGATCCTGAAACCTGAGATGGGGATGTCTGGATAGATGAAAATCATGCTACCTAACTAATAGAACCAGAATAGGGTTTCTTTAATAATTAAATGTCAGAATCCATGGAAATTATTTAAGTATGTTTGGGACATGGGATGCACTTGAAAACATGGCTGGTAGTATTTTTCACTTAGACAAATAAGGTCTGGTCTTCTTTTAAATTTTTCTTTTGGGCAGAACTAATTTGGAAAGATGACACGGGATGTGTTGGCAATTATCTTAATCTAAAACTTTTAAATGAGATAGCTCTAGATTACACTGACCAATACAGTAGACTGGAACCACATCTGGTTATAAATGAATTATAGTCAATTAAAATTCAATAAAATTTTAAAATCAGTTGCTCAACTGCACTAGGTACATTTCAATTGCTTTGCTCAATAGCCACACGTAGCCACATGCAGCTACTCTGATGGAAAGCGCAGATAGAGGATGTTTCCATCATCACGGAGCACTGCTCCAAATCATGCAAATTTCATAAGGTAAAAGAAGGTTCTTCTCTGAGAGTGATTTATATGTATAGTAGCTAACAGCACTTATGCCTACATCGGGGTATGTGGACCTTAATTGTATTGCCTTTTTATTCCTCACAGACTGAAATTTTAATGAAACAATCCTTGCAGAACTTTGATCTTGTTGAGTGTGACAAGAAGTGTTAGCCTACACAGTTTCATTAATGAGAATATCACTTATAAGATCTCTATAGTCATTAAAAAACACTTACATTATACTGTCTGCTAATTTTCATTGGGATTTTCCCTAATTATAATAATGCAGTTCTTCAACTATAATTTGAATATAGTGACAATGCAGAGGCCAACTTGATCGTTTTTCATTTGTTTTGTAATATCATATTAATCCTTTTCCCATTTAATACTTTCTACCATTAATTTTAAATTCTGCCAGCAACTTCCTATATATAGTTTGCAGTCCTTATGTCATTTACAAATGATCACATTCTTTCAACGTAAGTGATTGTATCTCAAATTTAATTTCATCAAGAATAACGTCTGCCTTTCCTACTTCTTTGGCATTTATTCACATTATCTTGAACTGTTGATGTGCAACTGCTGTTACTAGTTGAAGGACAGACTTATTTAACAACAGATAGGCTCTGTGGTTGGCAATATTATAAACTACAGAAGTAATACAAGATTTTGTTTCTTTTTCTGTTTGAAAATGATAAGGCTAATCCTGTCTCTATTCTTTTCTCTAATCCAATCTGGTTTTACGAGCTGTTCTGTATAATCATTATTTATTAATTGCACAGACTTATATTAAACAGCTGTACTGTACTATTAGTAGGACAATTATATTCAAAATTCCAAAATCAGAACGTTTTTCTAAAAATTACTGGATGCTAAATTGGTCATTTGACTATATTTTTCATCTCCGCAGTTATTTTGTTGTAACTTATGCAGGGCCACAGCACATAGTAGATGTGATCCTTGCCTTTGGTCAGTGATAGGTCACAGGTAAATACTAATCTATAGGATAAATATCTCAAATTTATAAGTTGCATATTAAGGTCAAAAATTCAAATACAGAAAAGTATAAAAAATATATTTTCTTGTCAACTGCATTATTATGAACTGTCATCAAATCTTTAACCGTGGTCATTTTTAAGTCTTTTGTCATTTACAGACAGTTCTGGGTGTACTCTGATGATTTTGCAAATATGTTCCTATAAAAGGGTTTCATCTTCAAGAAATACATGGAAAAGACTCTGACAAGTACAGGTTTCTGGTAACGGACTGTACTGCTGAACTGAATGAATAAGCATTTTCAGAACTCTAATGAAAAACTGATGAACTCATAAAAGTGCTAACAAAAGATCAAGATGAAAAAAAAAAATTAATTACATGGGACTGAGTGAACTGATGAGGATGAGTATAATTTTTGTGACTTTCTGTCTGAATTTAAAAAAAAAAAAAAAAATTCCACAAGGACTCAGAGGCAAAGAATATACAAATCAATTTTCACTGCAAAGTAAAGGAGCTGTTACAGTGGAGGATTACTGGACTGAATGTCAATACTATGACATAGTATGAGTGTGTTTCATGTTTGGTAATTGCAATCATTGTTGCTTTTGTTGTGGTCATCCATGTACAATGCTTGGTGTCAGTCGATTTATCTCTTGTAAAAATAAAATACAGTGTGTGTGTGTGTGTGAAAAAAAAAAAAATAATAAATAAAAAAAAAAAAAAAAAAAAATATATTGCAAAAAATTAGATGAAATAGAAACAGATTAAATGTTCATTCTCATCATGGTTTCTTGTTTTGATGGGTGGGGAGTAACCATGAGAAATCCCTGATGTGCAAAATCTCAAAAAAAAGACAAACAGGAATTGAACAACTTTATATGGAATTCCCTCCAAACCCACAAAATGTAGGCAAGTATAGATTTAACAAAGAAACTTGACCTGTTGGGTTAAATAATAATTGTCTGCATGGAGTGATTTAACAACTACTGATCCATCAGGCCAAGCTAGGTTTTGCTGCAGTAATAAATAACCCAATAATCTTAGTGGCTTATAACACAGTTTTATTTTTGGTCAGGATTCATATCTATCAGGCATCAGCAACTGCTTTGCTCTACGACATCCTCACTCCAGGACCCAAGTTGTGGAGCAGCCATTGTCTGGAATATTGCTTGTCCTGGTGGCAAAGGGAAGAAAGACATGGAAAACCGCACACAGGCTTTTAAAGTTTCCCCAGCAAGTAACACATGCCACTTCCACCACACCTCATTGTCAACACCAGTCTTGTGCTCACTCCTAAGTTTAGTAGAACAGAGATGTATAAAACTCCCTCAAGGAGGAGCACAACAGGAAGAGGAAGCAAAATATTTGTTTAGAGTACTACAAACTACCCTAACTCCCAAGGTCAATTCATTCCAAAAATGCCAAACACATGTTTTACTGCACTGCCTGATTGTTTCCATGTCATCATATTATCTTAGCTGATTTCCATTAAAATTTAAATATGCTACTTTCTGAAAAGTCTTCAGCCTGAGCTCTGAATCTGAAGAGAAATTTGCAGTTTTCCTGCTGTTCTGCAACAGAGTGTTCCAATTCAGTTTACCAGTAATAAAGCTGATATTTTAATTTGTTCCTAACTTCCGTGTCTATTTCCTATTTCTCCTATGGACCAGAAAATAGGAGGAAGAGGGAGTTGACTGATAGCCTGGGGCCCGACCTCTGTGTGACAGTCTCATTCACAGTGCCTTCTGATCAGAGAATGCTTTTCTCTGCAAAGGAAAGGCATCTGCAAGAGGCTTTCACACACTTTATCCCATTTAATCCTCATAGTATACCTGTCTAGTATTATTATTGTCATTTAACAGGTGATGATACTGAGACTCAGATAACCTAAGTCAATTGCTCAGAGCAGGGATTTAAATCTTTGCCCTGTCAGCTACTTCACCTTGCCCATTTCCTTTTGTGCCAAAAGTGTAAGCATCCTTTAAGACCCAGGTCTGATGTCATATTCTCATGTAAACCTGCCTTGCTGTCTATCTCCCAAGTTAAGTTAGCACCATCCCTCCCAGCACTGTGTGATTATCACCCCCACCAGACTATGAGCTTCTTTAGGGCAAGTAAGTTCTTCTTTACCTTGTATCCTCAAGGCTTAGGACAGTGCCTGTCATGGGCCTCACCATTATTAAGATTAATAAAATGAATGAGTAAACTGTGCATGTAGTTTCAAGCTTGGTCAAAAAATGCTCAAATCAACGTACTAAATCAGATAGGGTACAAATACATTGAACCTAGATAGCCCTGAATAATGGAAGGTAACTAATTGGAAATCAATTGACCTGGATCTTAATTGTGGCTCAGTCACTATCTACTATTGTCATCGAAGCACTTTAGCTTTCATAGCTATTAAGTAAAGGGGTAGGAATTGTCAGGAGCACAAAAAAGATTTTTCCCAAAGAGGGGACGGCACAGGAAAAAATATAAAAAATGAGAGGCCATATGTTTTGGTGGAAAAACAAGAATTTTTGAAGGTCATTGGAGATTGAAATGAGATGGACATTAAGAAAGTGATAATGGAAGAAGAAGCCGGATGGTGAAAGATTTCCTTTCCCAAGTTATCAGTTAACTATGAGAAATTCATGAGGCAGTTTCACCCCCAGACCCAGGCAATTGCAGTCCCTACTCTAGACTCCAGGCTTCAGAAAGCCCTCTCTCTGGCTTTTGTCCAGCTGACCCGCTCCCCATGGGACAAGGGGTCTGCTGGGACAAGTGAACATGCCCACCTGGAGCCCAGCTCCCAGCCTTTTCCCCACCCCCTTTCACTCCCAATCTCTACAGCCCCCTTCCATCCTTCCACTCTAAACTATATTCTAGGTATTCCTAACCCTGATCTTACTTGCCCAGATGCCCTCAAATCCACTTCCAGGGCCTGCAATTTTCTTCCCCAGCTCCATCCTCCCAAGCACAGACCATAGTACTGGTGTATGCATCTCTGGGCATGGGGAGAACCCGGGGGCTGCTGCTGGCTGACAGTAGGGTTGTGGGTAAAGATTAAACATCCAAATGTGAAGCAGAGCTGGGGTTCAAAGAGAAAGCAGGAAGAAGGTAAGGGATTCACAGGTCACAGGCATGGCTTCTATCTGTACCTTTACCTATGCAAATGTTAGGGGCAGGCTTGTAGGGAGGGCCCAAATTTTAACCATTTCTCATAATTTTTTAAACTATAAGGATTACTTGATTCCTATAAATGAATTAACATAGATATTTGCACTAAAATTAAATTTTAGTGAACTAGTGAATTAAAAAATATTTTAGTGAACCACAAAAATTTTTTTACTAGTTCGCATGCTGAATTAGATTAATTGCTTCACCTGCACTTTCAAGAAAGTGGTCCTTCTATCTTTTAAAATTTTGTAAGTAAGAACACTAGCTATCCAATATGACAGGAAATCCACTCATCTTGCAAAGGCAGAACCTTAAGTCCTCAGGAGATGCCTCATCATAACAGTGAATGAATTTATAGTGAACAAGTATTTCCTACTCCCTGACAGATTTCAATCTTGACTTTCTTCTAGAACTCAAATTCTTTTTTTGTTTGTTTGTTTTTTATATTGTTTTTTTCCTTCTTAAAAACAGCTTTATTGAAATGTAATTCATATACCACACAATCTGCCCATTTAATATGTGTAATTCAATGGTTTTTATTATATCACTAGAGTTGTGCAGCCATTACCACAAACAATTTTAGAACATTTTCATCACCCCAAAAAGAAACCCCATACACATTAGCAGTCACTCTATTTCCCCCCAAGACCCCCAGACCTAGGCAACCACTATTCTACTTTCTGTCTCTATAGATGTGCCTACTCTGGGCATTTTATATAAATGGAATCATATAATATTTGTCCTTTTATGACTGGTTTTTTTCACTTAGCATAATGTTTTCAAGGTTCATACATGTGCTATTGGGTATCAGTACTTCATTCCTTTTTAAGGCCAAGTAATACACTATTGTATGGATATACTATATTTTATCTATTAATCAGTTGATGGGCATTTGGGTTGTTTCCAATTTTGGCAGTTATGACTAATTCTGCTATGAACATTTGTCTACTCTGGGCACTTTGAGAGATGTCAATGCTATGGAAGAAAGGTAGGGTTCTGGGGCTGGTGTTCTTTCCCTTGCTGCATTTTCACTCCTCTGCTCCAATAGATGAGAAACCCCCAACCACAGTTCTTGAAGCTTCTACAGAAGTGTTTCTTTTAGAGGCTTGTTTCTGGTTCTCTCTGTCAAGCTCTGTTCCTTGGTGTTGGGCACAGGAAGGCAAAAATGGGAAGGCCACCTCTTTCCCCAGCATCAAATCAGGAATGTTGAGTACCCCAATGTGATTTCCACAGCAACTCCTTTATGGAACTCAAATTCTTGACCTTGGCTCTGCTGTGCTGAATTGATACTTTGCACAGCTACCTCCAGACTCAGCTCTAACTATAGATATTAGATTTTGGCATGCTGCAGAGGCTTCTTTTTATTTCCTTTCCATCCATGCCCAGCATCCAACAACAACTCCATCCCCTTCTTCAGCTTTATTATTTCCCTGTTGTCAGTGGCAGCTGGAGGTGCCTCACCTCCCTAGGCCTCCTAATATGACAGATCAAACATTGCAAATAGCAAACATCTAGTCATAAGAGAAATTAAATTTTTTGCAAAATTCATCAACTTCTCCATGATGAACTATATCCTCTACACCTTGTTTTAAAAGAGGGTCTTAATTTTCTCCTTAATTCTTAGAGGACTAAGTCACACATTTGGAAGATGGAACAGGGCATCCCTTAACCAGGCAGCAACTGTACAGCTTACAGTAATTTTGGAGAAAAGAAGTAGCTGGAGACTCACTGGGAAGTCACAGATGGGCTCTGTGAATGCTTGATTTGCTTTAACATACTCTTGTGTAGCTGTCTCAACTGGCTTCAAAAAGACAGTTGTTGGAAATGTAGTTTATGATTCATCTAAAAGTATTCACTGAAGCATATGTTTCTTGGTTGTTAATAGTTATTTCGGAGAAAAAATAGGATGTGTGTATTCATTCTTAAAATACCTTACATTCAATTGTGGTTGTAATTTTTGACTGCACAATCCATTTGATGGAAGAACAAGATAGATAGGAAAGATGTCTGTGATTTTATGGCTTCCTGTTTATTCACCAGGCTCCTAATTCCTTTTCGCCTACACAGTTACCAAGGGGAATTAAGGCTTCTGCTCAATCTGGCATGCAGAAATAACTTCTTCAAATAGGTTTTGCTTTGTGATACTGAAAATGCATCACTGGTGTAACTTTTTAATCAAAACTTATTTCCAAAGTCATTTTAAAGCACAAATTAAACCAGTCTAGATAATGGGCCAATTTTAACATTAGACTATCTTTCAGAGACCCAGTGAAATGAAATGGAAGGCTGAATCTTAGCCCTTAAAACATCATTGGTTGGGCTTCCCTGGTGGCACAGTGGTTGAGAATCTGCCTGCCAATGCAGGGGACACGGGTTCGAGCCCTGGTCCAGGAAGATCCCACGTGCCGCAGAGCAACTAGGCCCGTGAGCCACAACTACGGAGCCTGCGTATCTGGAGCCTGTGCCCCGCAGCGAGAGAGGCCGCGATAGTGAGAAGCCCGCACACCACGATGAAGAGCGGCCCCCGCTTGCCGCAACTAGAGAAAGCCCTTGCACAGAAACGAAGACCCAACACAGCCATAAATAAATAAATAAACAAATACTTAAAAAAAAAAATCATTGGTTAAATGAAACAGGATCAGCCAGTGGGGAGGTGAACATAGTATTTCACAGCATGGTGAGTTAGGGAATTCTGTCCTTAGTGATTCCAACCCAATTTTGAAAAATCAATTTGAAGTAAATTCCATGTCAGAGACTTGGGAAACCTACTGATACTCATTAAAATTACTTCCTAAGAAGAATAAGGTGTTCTTTAAATAAAGAACATAAACCTTTGAAGGGAAAGCCAAAAAATTGACTTTTAGCTTTCAAAATCAGCTTTATTGAGATCCGCTGAGTTGATTTTTACTTGCTGATGAGGTGTCAGGCTTTAAAAGCTCCTGAGTGGGGCTTCCCTGGTGGTGCAGTGGTTGAGAGTCTGCCTGCCAATGCAGGGCACACGGGTTCGAGCCCCGGTCTGGGAAGATCCCACATGCCGCGGAGCAACTGGGCCCGTGAGCCACAACTACTGAGCCTGCGCGTCTGGAGCCTGTGCTCCGCAACAAGAGAGGCCGCGATAGTGAGAGGCCCGCGCACCGCGATGAAGAGTGGCCCCCGCTCGCCGCAACTACAGAAAGCCCTCGCGCACAAACGAAGACCCAACACAGCCAAAAATAAATAAATAAATAAATATTTAAAAAAAAAAAAAAGCTCCTAAGTGGACAAGATGGGTGCCTACATTTATCTCCATTCCAGGCACATGCTCCACTTCCCATTCTCTGTATTAAAGAGAAAAAAAATCTTCCTGAGCTTAAAGCCTGCAATGACAACAGCCCTGGCTTTGCCACAAAGCTGAACTGCAGAGCAGAATATTAAGTGCTAAGGGCTAAACCCACCCTAAGGTGATGACTCTTAGTTCATATTGAATTCAATTAGACCAACTTCATTTTCATCATTAAATTATTTTGATGGGAGTCCTATAGCCACTAAGGAAAGAGCCAGCCTTCAATATAATTCACAGAGGAAATGCCCTTGTTTAGTAAATAAAAAAGTAAGTGGAATTAGAAGGAACCTCTAGCTCATCTATGGCTCACCGTCCCCACCACATCTTGGGCAAATGGATTTTATCATTCCTAAATCATGCTTGACAAACTGATATCACACCACTCTCCTAAAGCAAGTCACAAGACAATTTTGCTATTGCAAGGGTATTAAGTATGCTTGCACAAAATAAAGATGAAGGAATACCCGGTGGCCATTGTTGTCATAGCTGACTGTCCCCCAAGAAGCTGAAGCATGTTAATATTTAGCCCATATGAGTTATTTAGAAACCACTAGAATTTCCCAGTATGCTGGACACCTTACTGTATCCAAGAATGCCTGCCACTGAGAATTTGTGTATCCACAGAATACATGCGAACATGGCTTTCTCTGTAACTTAAGTCATAAATGACAAAGGAAACATAAGCCCCACAGGTAGCCAACATTAAGAAAAATGTGTTAAAAAATGTGTGACATATCAAAGGAAATGATTCTCTCAAATCCTCTGTGGAGTCAGGTAAAGTAATGTGAACAAAAAAGTGTCATTTATACATACATACAGGCAGCCTGGCTATACCTATATGTGTACGTATATACCTACCCGCACTGAAAATATGACTAACATTTACTATGTCCCAGAAATTTAGTAAGAGTTCTTGGATATAATATCTCTGGTAATCTGCATGATATTTATTCACATTATTTCACAAATGAAGAGGTTAAATGAGGGCTTCCCTGGTGGCGCAGTGGTTAAGAATCCACCTGCAAATGCAGGGGACACTGGTTGGAGCCCTGGTCTGGGAAGATCCCACATGCCGCGGAGCAACTAAGCCCATGTGCCACAACTACTGAGCCTGCGCTCTAAAACCTATGAACCACAACTACTGAGCCAATGTGCCACAGCTACTGAAGCCCACACGCCTAGAACCCGTGTTCCATAACAAGAGAAGCCACCATAGTGAGAAGCCCGTGCACCACAGTGAAGAGTAGCCCCCGTTTGCCACAACTAGAGAAAGCCCAAGCGCAGCAACGAAGACCCACCGCAGCCAAAAATTTAAAAAATTAAAAAAAGAAAAAGACATGAGAGCATGCATTAAAAAAAAAAAAAAAAAAGAGGTTAAATGATTTACTAAAAGCCACACAGCTAGAAAGTGATAAAACAAGGATCAGCCCTTTATCTTCTGATTTCAGATCTTGTACTCTTTCCCCTTTATCTCATAAATTAAGTTAGGATATTCTACTTAATTAAAATTAACCATTTATGGGTCACCAATTTTCCAAGGATTTAGAAAAATATACTTAATAATGAAACCTGTGATAATTGAAAACATACCCTCTGTGATGATCCGGCTCTTTTGAAGCTTAGTGTTAAATTTGGATTATACGTGGTTTTTACTGCTGCAATCCTGTTGATGTAGACAGTGCAGAATACTTAACCAAATGTGTACAGGCCCAGGATATTCCCTAATAATTTAATTACATTTTTTAATTTCAAACAAAATCCAAATGCCCACATTTATTTATCACTGGCAGTAAAATTCAGGGAGTTTAGTGAGTCAAATTATTGAAATGCTTTCATTACTCAAAAGCTAGACAAATAGAAATGTGAGCACCTGAAGCTGAGGACCTTGTCTTATTTCTCTTTTTCCTCTTGTGTCTAGCACAGTCTTAGAATGTAAAAGAGGCTAAATAAGTATTTTTTGAATGAATGAACATGGAATCAGTAGTGTAAAGTCCTAGTTGGAGTCTCGTAAGAGTCTGTGAATGGACAAACACCATTTATATGCAAAGAAAACTCTACGGTCCCCTAGCACTTGAACATAATTGAAGCTCATTGTAAAATTAAAAGCAAACATTTATATAGTGTGTTCAATTTGCCAGGCACTGTTTTAAGCCCCTTAAATACATTGATTCATTTACTCCTCAAAATAATCTTATAAAGTATATATTTTAATTAAGTATATAATTTAATATACATACCTCTTCTTTCTTCTCCTAGATGTTAGCCTGATTAAAATAAAGGATTAGATCTTATTTATCTTGTAACTCAAGCCTCTACCATACTGTTTGGCACAGTCTATGTTGGGTAAGGAAATAAATTTATGAGTAAATGGTTTTTCTCTGTGGTGCAGGTACATTGTAAAATCAGGTCACAGCCATTAATGCCTTCTATACTATACCTAGGAGAAGACTGTTCAAGTTGCAGCTACCACTACAGCACTCACACTTATTTTTTCAGCTCTTCAATTCATTCAAGGACCAAGCCATACAAAATTACTCCTCAACCTACCAGAATGGCAAGCCCTTCGAATGTATGCTCTATGCTCTACAGGATCAAAAAGCATAGCTACCTGCATGCAGCTTGTACTTTCATAGGATAAGGTTAGAGTTGATATGTACTTAATGCTAAGCCAATAAAGCGGGTGCCAAGCTGAAATCCTTAGGCATGCCAGAAAGTCAGGAAGTTGGGAGATTAGGCTGATCTTGGGCACATGGCCTGAGTTTGGTTACTGGGAATATAGGTAATACATGCCAATATTTGAGTTGACAAATATTAAAGAGACAAAATCTCTGGGACTGTTTGAAGTCAAAACCCAGTGATGAGATCATGAGATTAAACATGAGTCAACTTGAATAATTTATTTAGGCAGGAGGATTTGTGCCAGCACCCATTGGTAGGAGGAGGCCAAGTGGATGCAGAGACATACCAACTAAAAGGCTACTACAGAGATAACTGTAGATGTGATGAGATTCATAAGGAATAGACAAGTGAAAGAAGAAAAAAATCAGGATTTAGTGACTGAAAGGAAATGAACAGTGAAAAGCAAATAGAGAATAAAGGATGATCCCAGTGGAATGCCAGGAATTTCAATTCTTTGTGATAGGAAGACTTGGCAAAAGTAGGGAACTCTAGAAATAAATGCTAGTTTAGGGGAATGATGATAAGCCCCTATATAATTAGAGTATGAGATGATTCATCCAAAATCATACAGAGCAAGAGATCAGAAGGCCCAGCATTTTCCCTTAAGAGTCCACAAGAGAACAGGGATATTATAATGTCATCTAAGACAAGGGAAGAGAAACTACAAAGAATTTCTCAATTGTCCAATGAATACTTTCAGGTCAATACATTTTTGAGGTGCCCAGTTGATGGCATTAGTATTTTTGCTTTAAAGGAAATTGGTGGACTCTGTCAAACTTGACCACACTAATCCTCCACCTTACTTCTAACTGAATAGAAATATCCTGCAGTCAGTGACTTTGTTTTCTTCTCCGTTATATTCCTAACACATAGAATAACACCTGCTATATAGCAGAACCTCAACACATATTTGTTAAGTACAAAGAAAAGGCAAAATGGGGAGGGATGGAAGGCAGGGAGGGAGGGTGGGAGACAAGAAGAGAGAGAAAAATCTGCAAAATGCTACAGATTTGCAGTAGACCATGAGACACAAAAAACAGAAAATGCTTCTTCAAAGTTCTGGTTTAAAGATCTCTTTATAAGATAAAAGTATCTCTGGCAACATCACACAAAACATAAAATAACACTGATTGATTCAGAATCAGAAACTCATTTGTTTTCCATGTTTTTTTTCCAGACCCACATCACCCCCAGAGGCCTGTTACTGAGAACTGACAAGGTAAGAAATAACATCAGGGGGCTTCCCTGGTGGCGCAGTGGTTGAGAGTCTGCCTGCCAATGCAGGGGACACGGGTTCGAGCCCTGGTCTGGGAAGATCCCACATGCCGCGGAGCAACTACGCCCGTGAGCCACAACTACTGAGCCTGCGCGTCTGGAGCCTGTGCTCCGCAACAGGAGAGGCCGCGGCAGTGAGAGGCCCGCGCACTGCGATGAAGAGTGGCCCCCGCTTGCCGCAACTAGAGAAAGCCCTCTCGCGGAAACGAAGACCCAACACAGCCAAAAATAAATAAATAAATAAATAAATAATTTAAAAAAAAAAAAAAAAAAAAGAAATAACATCAGGCACGTAAACCATTTAGAAGCACCTCACTTATTTCCTCTTTCCTCACATACACACACCAACACTAATTCTGAACAAATTTCACCCCTCAGCTATTTTGTCGTACAATGGGGACAACTTAAGGGGACTTAAAGGTGAAAAATGAATTTTGTACTATCATAAAAAGTTAAAGTCAGCCCATCCATGGCTAAGGTGATACAACTGTAGGTAGTAAATATTCTTTTTATTAATCTGCTTAAATGATCTGGAGAGGAAATTGTCCTACAATAATCTTTCCTTTGTTCATTGGATTTTATGATTGCTTCTTTTAGCCACTAGTCATTAAGGTAAATACAGAACCTATCTCACCTTCTACCATGAGGAAAGTTATGCAATGTGAGGACAAAGGGTTATAGAAAACAGAAATTCTACTTTCATCTAAAAACTCTGAAAAATTCAAGTTCCAAATGCCATTTTTTAATGAAATGGTTAAAACTCAGTTTCAGCTAATATCCTCTTGTTAAGTGGAGGTATGTTCACAACTTTTTAAAAATACTAAAAATACTAAAATTTGCAGTAAAATCTTTTTTTTACCAGAATTTAGCAACCCAGGATCCTCAGTGTTACAGGAAATTGTGTTCATCTCCAACCCTCATGCTAAAAAGCATAGAGAAACAAAGAAGTTACTCCAAATCTTGGTGACCAGGGTTCAGCCTAGGAGAATAGCAAAGGGAATTTCAAGAATGCAACAAAGAGAGTTTATTTCTATATATGGTGTTAGAGAATGTTCAGTTTCATTATTTTATATGTAGTTTTCCAGTTTTGCCAGCACTGCTTATTGAAGAGACTGTCTTTTCTCCATTGTATATTCTTGCCTCCTTTGTCATAGATTAACTGACCATAGGTGCATGGGTTTATTTCTGGGCTCTCTACCCTGTTCCATTGATCTATATGTCTGTAACCATTTGCAGCCACGTGCCTGGACCTAGAGATTATCACACTAAGTGAAGTAAGCCAGACAGAGAAAGACAAATGTCATATGATATCATTTATATGTGGAATCTGAAAAAGAAAAAAAGGTACAATTGAACTTATTTACCAAACAGAAATAGACTCACAGACACAAAAAACAAATCTATGGTTACCAAAGGGGAAGGAAGGGGGAATAAATTAGGAGAATGGTATTAACATATACGTATTGCTATATATAAAATAGATAACCAAAAAGGACCTACTGTATAGCATAAGGAACTATACTCAAAATTTTGTAATAACCTATAAGGGAAAAGAATCTGAAAGAGAATATATATACATATAAAAATATATACTTATATATGTATCTGAATCACTGTGTTGTACACCTGAAACAAACACAACATTGTAAATCAACTATACTTCAATTTAAAATAAAAAAAGAAAATGGCTTAAAATGGTCAATATTTATTGGTCAAAACTAGAGATTTTGGGACCCATCCACCAATTACTGTAAAATTAAGGGAAATACATTTAGAAATTACTTGTAGTCAATAAGCCTCACATAAAAAGTTAAAAAAAAAAAGAATTCAACAAAGAGAGGTTCTAAGATGAAAACTATTCAGCAGGCATAGTGAAACAATGCACCTAGACTAGAAAACTGAGGGCTTGTTTCAGAGGGAAAAAGAAACTGGAACCAATCAAGGATTGAAAGTGATTGACTTTGTGGAAAACTATACCAAGAAGCTCTTGAGAGGTGTGAGAAGAATTAGTAATGGTATAAAGAAAACTATTCAAATGAATAAGGAAGAAAATTATTATTACCTTCAGGGAAAGGAAACATAACCGTAGTGCACCGTAACACTCAGCTGAGAGTTGCATTTGTATAAGCATAGTATAAAGACTTAAAAACTGATTACTAATTTAACCAATAATTGTAACAAAACTATATTGGAAAATACATTTTCATCCTCCTTAACAGAAAATCAATAGATAATGTGGAAAACAGACGAATCAAAATACCCACAGTCACCAAATCTGGATGCTAACGTAAGGGAAAGAATTATTAAGTGAAAAAAATGAAAGGAGGAATGCATATTGTGAGATAAATTTGAGCAAAGTAATGGTGGTGGGAAGTGCAAGTCATGAGAGGGAATTGTGGGAAATGAAGCAATCATTCTGTGGATGGTCTTGCATGCCAGAATAAGGAGTTGGAATATTTCCCTTTAGGCCCTAGAGAACCACTGAAGGCTTGAGTAGAGGAGTAACTTGATGAAACTGATGTTTTTCAGAATCTGAATCTGACCTCAGTATGTTAAATGGTTTGGAAAGGAGAGAAACTAAAAGTTGAAAAGTCAGTTTGAAGCTATGGCACTAGTACAAGTAGTTGATTGACAATACAGGCCTGTCCCCTCATGAACATATAGTTATGGAAAATTGAGATTTGAAATACTACAACTTTATAAAAAGTACAAATTAATCAAGAGTGGAGAATTTCTTAGTGGAGTATTTGATATACTGCAACAGAGTACCAGTTAGTAAGTGATATGGTGTTAACTGAACAGTTTAGCTTGTTCATCCCCCTGACCATCAGGTAATATCACCTTGTTCAAAGAAGAATTCTATTTGTTAGATCTCACATCTTACATAAGAAAAGGTTGTAATAATTGTTGTTGCTGTTATTGTTCTCAGTTTTTTACATAAAGAGATTAACCCTTTAATAACACTATGTAGGTAGTACTATTATTCTCATGTTTCAGGAAGGTAAGATACACAAAAGTTAACTAACTTGCCCAAAGTACAATAGCCAGTAAGTGTTAAAGGTGAGATTTGGATTCAGGCAGGCTATTGCCAAGAGCTCACACTCCTGGACACTCTACTAGATTGCCTCTTATTCAAATAAGGGAAAATTAAAGGTAAAAAGATTTCTCTTGGCTTCTTATTTCAGTTAATCAATGTTTTCCTATAAGAAAAAACATAAACATGTGAGGACTCACATCCAGTTGAGCCTTTTTTTCCCTCATCTGTAAAATGGCAAAAATAATAACCATGTCCCTGCGGGGCTTTTGTTAGCATTATGGTAGATAGAGGGAAATCATAGCCCCAGTTCTTTATATATCTTATTATACCATGACTTCCCTTGCTGATTCTGGTCTGGTTCATGTGTTATGGGCAGAATTGTGTCCTTCCTGAAAACATTCATATTTTAAACAAAAGCTCCAGTATCTCAGAATGTGACTGTATCTGGAGATAGGGCCCTCTTAAAGGTAATTAAGTTAAATGAGGTTGTTAGAGTGGGCCTTATCCAATCTTACTGGTATCCTTGTGTGAAAAGGAAATTTGGACACACAGAGAGACACTTAGAGATGCAAATGCAGAGAGACAAGACCATGTGAGGACACGGCGAGAAGGCAGCTGTCTGCAAGTTAATGAGAGAGACCTCAGGAGAAGCTAAACCTGCCGACACCTTGACCTTGGACTTTTGGTCTCCAGAATTGTGAGAAAATTAGTTTCTGTTTTTTAAGGTACCCAGTAATAGTCTTTTGTGATGGAAGCCCTAGCAAGTGACAAGTACCCTGTGTTACTTGCTTCGACAAAAAGGATATTAGTACATGTAAATCAAACAGAAACTGGATAAAACACGCATCTTTCTACTTACCCTCATTCCTATTCTTTGCCATCATCCTAAGAACATGCTCAGTAGCTTCTAGAAGAATGAAAAACAAATGGAACAGAGCTGAGTGACCATAGATAAATCTACCCTAAGTCATCCAATAACTAGTCAACTCCCAGATGGATGACCAAGATCAGTCACTACCACACCATGCTGAATCCAGCCAAAAACACCTATAAACCTATGACCTAAATATTTGATTATTGTTTTAAACTACTGCTTTGGGGAGAGCATGTTATACAGTATTATTACAGCAATAGATAACTGATACAAGCATCAAATATGGTAGACAGTCACATGGTACAGTGTAGCAACTCATTTCATCTAAATTAGGCTTTTACATGACTTTTTTTTTTTAACATCTTTATTGGAGTATAATTGCTTTACAGTAGTGTGTTAGTTTCTGCTTTATAACAAAGTGAATCAGTTATACATATACATATGTCCCCATATCTCTTCCCTATTGCATCTCCCTCCCTCCCACCCTCCCTATCCCACCCCTCTAGGTGGTCACAAAGCACTGAGCTGACCTCCCTGTGCTATGCAGCTGCTTCCCACTAGCCATCTATTTTACATTTGGTAGTGTATATATGTCCATGCCACTCTCTCACTTTGAACATGACTATGTTTTAAAGGAGGCTGAAGTGAACAAATAAATCCTATGCCAATGTACTCACATCACATGTGTAGATAAAGCTCTAGTAATTAGAAGAAAGTGATCAACTAAACCATTCATTTCAAATGTATGGGAATTGATGAGAATATAAGATTTCATTCTTTTAAAGGATGTACATGTCCATTACAAATTATTTTAAATGTTAACAGGCCTCATTTCCCTTATGTCATTAGTAAAGAAATTCACAATTACCTGTAGGTTCATTAAATAAATCAATCCTCTAATTCTTTCAAATTAATTATCATTAGTACAGATGATTGCTGTGGTCACAGTAAATAAAGCTATTATCAACTGCCAGCCGTGCTTCTCTCAAAGCAAGATTTTGTTTACATTGCTTAAAAAGGAAGGCTCAGAAAAACACATAGGCTTGGTTTGAGAAGAAATTAGAAATGATTATTCAAATCAACTCTTTCCCCAAAGAATGTAATGCTTGAATCCTCCACAGCATGCTCAAATTTTTGTTTTTCAACAGTTTCAATCTGAGTCCAAACAGGAGAGAGAAACCATAACATGATATAGAGAATTTTATTGTAGAAATCATTAAGTAATGATAAGAGAGATACTCTAAGATGCAAAGAAACTCCATAGGACACCCTAGGACTGATAGAAAATACCCTAGAAAGGACAAACCTGAATGGAGTTACCTCCCCAAGGAGAGGATTCAGACTTTGTTACAGAAGGTGTGGTTGTCCACCGGATGGCAGAAAAGTTTGTTGTGCTACTTAAACCAGATCTGGTCCACAGTAACTGGTCAAATAGGAAGTAATTTTCCAGGACACAGAGAGTCAAGGTGCCACTCTGAGCAGGTGGTCCGGAGCCCATGGTAACATGTTGGGAAAGCCACAGAAAGGTGATTGATTGCCAGACAGCATCAGGTCTACAATGTCAGAGGAACCATGTCTTCCTGCTTCATGGCTGGGGCAGGGTACCACCAGATATCTTCACACTCACATGGCTGACCATCCATGCCATGCAGCCTCTGGATCCAGTGAGAGATGCCCCATCTTCCTGCAATATCCCTGTAGCACCCTCTATTCAGGAAGCTAACATCATATTCACTGTAAAGAAGAGCTGGTTTAAGGAATTCCATTCATTATCCCAGAGCAAGTTTCAGAGCAAGAAAGGTGAATGTGGAGATGAGAGACAAAAACTGATAACTGGCATACCAACCAAAGCTTAAACACTCACTGCGAAGGAGGATTCAACACTTCCCAAATAAAAAAATTATTTCAATAATAACTGTAGTTTTTAATCTCATTTTAGATTTTTTTTTAACGTGTAAAGAAAATTTACGAATCTAACAAACATGATAATTTCTTTCTGGATATTTTATGGTATTTCCAAATACAAACACAATCTAAATTAAATTAACAATTTCTTGTGGAATGATTCTCATCTAGTAGCTAAAATTTTCAATCAATAAAGTACAGCATAGAATTATAACAGGGATGAAGAAATGAAAAATATGTAATGACCTTTTGTGTGTTGAAACGTAATAAATATATCTAACTATTCAAAGAATTAATTAAAATATCTATTTCTAATGTATGGTTGTAATAAACCTTCCTTAGAATTATAAATGTAATGTTCTACCTAACTGGTTCAAGTTCACTTAGTATTCAGCATAACTGAACTCTATATTCTCAGAGGAGATAAATGCTAGCTAGTATCTTCATGGCAGTGAGAAAATAGGATTTCGCCCTAAAATTTCTCTGTATTAGTTTACTAGGGCTGCTGTAACAAAGTACCACAAACTGGGTGGCTTATACAACAAAATTTGTTGTCTCACAGTCCTGAAGGCTACAAGTTCAAGATCAAGGTGTCAGTAGAGTTGGTTTCTTTTGAGAACTGTGAGGAACAATCTGTTCCATGCCTCTCTCCTAGCTTCTGGTGTTTTGCTGACAACTTTTGACGTTTCTTGACTGGTACACACATAACTCCATCCCTGCCCTCATCTTCACATGGCATTCTCCCTGGGTGTGTATCTATCTCTGAGTCCAAATTGCCCCTTTCTACAAGAATACAGTCACCACTGGATTAGAGTCCACCCTAATGACCTCACCTTAACTTGATCATCTGCAAAGGCTCTATTTCCAAATATGGTCACATTCTCGGGTACTGGGGGTTAGGATTTCAACATCTTTGGGGGGTTACACAATTCAGTCCACAACATTCTCCTTATACCTTAAAGCCAGCAATTTCCACAGATCCCAGCTTCCCTTGTGCCAGGGGCTTCCATCGTATTTTTAAGCCTCTCGAGGTATGTCCTCTCATAGGGTTCATATTTGATTGACCCACCAGTAGCAATGAATAGTTAGTGAATAGACTCATGTTTAAGACAATCAACAGAGACTCATCCACAAACCATAGTAAAAACCCACTTATTAGAAGTTCTCCAGAGGAACGCACTTGACTATCCAACCAGCAAAATTTTCTACTTGAGAAGAAAGCCCTTAGAGCAACCAAAATTAGAGATGAGAAAAACACTTACAAAGGATTATGGGAAGAAAATTAGGCAGAACTCTTCTGATTTCAAGCAACAGAAACCAAATTTACACTGACTTATGTGGGGAAATGGGAGGGGAGTGATGATATTAAATGGTTTGTGTAATTAAAACATGCAGAATTGAGAACAGCTAGATAGGGGAGTTGAGCAGCTACTGTTAGGACTCTCCTCCATCTCTTTTCCCTACAATTTTCTGTGATGGCTTTATTCCAAGGTTTCTCAACCTCAGCACTACTGACAGTTTGGTGTGGATAATTCTTCATTGTGGGAGTTGTCTTGTGCAGGATGTTTAGCAGCATGCCTGACATCTACCCACTAGATACCAGTGACACTTGCTCCCAAACTGTGACAACAAAAATGTCTCCAGACACTGCCAAATGTCCCCTGCAGGGCAAAATCGCCTCTCTTTTCAAGTGGTGACCTCAGGAACCATTTAATCTATAGTACATCTACTGATTTAGCAATTCCTATGTAAAGAGAAAGGCTTCCTTTAAAATTGTCTAATAATAGTCCTAGGCCTGATGCTTAGAATCTTGTGTTTATCTCAAAAATTTTTATTATTATCTTAAATATTTTATATTTATAATGTTTGTAGACATAAGCATAGGACAGGGACTCAGGATTCTATAATAGTTCAAAGCTTATAAACATATTTTCTATCCTTAATGATACTTTATCCTAATTTCCATAGCAAATTCTATCAATTAATGTGAAAGAGTTTCTCTTCTACTAGTTGTACTTAACTTTCTTCTTAGAAGTTTGACTTTTACCTCAACTTCCAGTGTCTATAGTATTTGGGGTCTGGGATGGTCATCTACTTAATATGCTTTTAACCTATTACACCAGCAATTTCATATGGTTAATACTAATGCAAATTAGGATATTGGTTTGACTGCTTTAGCAAAGAACAAAATATGTTGATTAATTAAGAACAAAATATACCTTTTCCTCACACAAAACTCTAAGCTGATAGACAGTCCAGGGGATAGAGAGGCCCTGCTTCATGCAGTCACCCAGAAACCCAGGTTCCGACTATCTTGTTTATATGCCATTCCCATCTCCACAGGTCAAAGCTGACTCACTGTCACCATGCCTGCATTCTAGCCTGTTGGAGGGGAAAGAGGAAGTGGAGGTTTATTTTGAGGGCATGACCCAGAAGTTTTTCACATCAGTTCCACTCTCATACCACTGACTCTGAGAAGTCACATGAAACACCTGGTTGTAAGCAATGCTGGAAACAGGGGTTCTACTAGTAAAAGGAAGAAGGGAAAATGGATAGTGGAGGACAATTAATAGCTTCTATTGTGCCCTGGTACGAGCAAAACTGCAACTGGGGGTACCGGTGGAGTCAGTTTAAAACTCAGAAGAAATAAAAGGGAAACAAAATATATTAAGAGCACAGAGTCACACTTCAGAGATATTGTGGGTTTAGTTCCAGACCACCACAATAAGCAAATATCACAAGAAGCAAGTCACAGGTATTTTTTAGTTTCCCGGTGCATATACAATGTTTATGTTTACACTGTACTGCAGTCTATTAAGTGTACAATAGCATTCTGTCTAAACAATGTACATACCTTAGTCAAAATATGCTTTACTGCTGAAAAATGCTAACAATTTTCTGTGCCTTCAGCGAGTCATAATCTTTTTGCTGGTGGAGGGTCTTGACTCAATGTTGATGTCTGCCTACTGATGGAGATGGTCGTTGCTGAAGCCTGGAGTGGCTATGGCAATTACTTAAAATAAGACAATGAAGTTTGCCACATTGATTGACTCTTCCTTTCACGAATGATTTCTCTGTAGCATGCACTGCTGTTTGATAGCAAATTACCCATAGAACTTCTTTCAAAATTGGACTCAATCTTTTCAAAACCTGTTGCTGCTTTATCAATGAAAGTTATGTAGTATTCTCAATCTTTTGTTATCATTTCAACAATCTTCACAGCATCTTCAACTGAAGTAGATTCCATCTCAAGAAACCACATTCTTTGCTCATCTATAAGAAGCAACTTCCCATTAGCTAAAGTTTTATCATGAGATTGCAGGAATTCAGTCACACCTACAACCTACACTTCTAATAAGTTAGTAATAGTAAGTTCTTGAATCCCTCAAAGTCAGCCATGAGGGTTGGAATCAACTTCTTCCAAACTCCTATTAATATTGATATTTTGACTGTTTCCCATGAATCACAAATGTGCTTAATGGCATCTAGAATGGTGAATCCTTTCCAGAAGGTTTTCACTTTACTTTACCCAGATCTAGCAGAGGAATCACTATCTCTGGCAACTATGTAACTCCCTTAAAAAGGGAGTTTGGGATTGACATATACACACTGCTATATTTAAAATAGATAACCAGGGAATTCCCTGGTGACGCAGTGGTTAAGAATCCACCTGCCAATGCAGGGGACACAGGTTCGAGCCTGGTCCGGGAAGATCCCACATGCTGCAGAGCAACAAGGCCTGTGCGCCACAACTAGTGAGCCTGTGCTCTAGAGCGCACCGAGCCACAACTACTGAAGCCTGTGCACCTAGAGTCTGTGCTCTGCAACAAGAGAAGCCACCACAATGAGAAGCCTGCGCACTGCAATGAAGAGTAGTCCCCGCTCTCCACAACTAGAGAAAGCCCGTGGGCAACAATGAAGACCCAATGCAGCCAAAAATAAATAAATAAATAAATTTATTTATTTATTTATTAAAAAAATAATAAAATAGATAACCAACAACAAGGACGCACGATATAGCACAGGGAACTCTGCTCAGCATTCTGTAATAACCTAAATGGGAAAAGAATTTGAAAAAGAATTGATACATGTATATGGGTAACTGAATCACTTTGCTGCACACCTGAAACTGACACAACATTGTTAATCAACTCAACTCCAATATAAATTAAAAATTTAAAAAATATGTTCCTGAAATAATGACTTGAAAGTCAAAATTACTACTTGATCCATGGGCTGCAGAATGGATATTGTGTTAGCCGGCATGAAAGCAAAATGAATCTCATTGTATGCCTCCAATGAGAGCTCTTGGTTGACCATGTACATTGTCAATGAGCAGTAATATTTTGAAAGGAACCTTTTTCTCTGAGCAGTAGATTTCAACAGTGGGTTATAAATATTCAGTGAACCATGTTGTAAACAGATGTGCTGTTATCCAGGCTTTATTGTTCCATTTATGGAGCACAAGAAGTATAGATTTAGCATAATTCTTAAGGGTCCTAGGATTTTCAGAATGGTACATGAGCATTGGCTTCAACTGAAAGTCATCAGCTGCCTTAGCCCCTAACAAGAGAGTCAGTCAGTCTGCCTGTTGAAGATTTGAAGCCAGGCGTTGACTTCTCCTCTCTAGCTATGAAAGTCCTAGATGGCATCTTCTTTCACTATAAGACTGTTTTGTCTACATTGAAAATCTGCTGTTTAATAAAACCACCTTCACTAATTATCTCAGCTAGATCTTCTGGATAACTTGCTGCAGCTTCTACATCAGCACTTGCTGCTTCACCTTGCACTTTGATGTTATGGAGATGGCTTCTTTCCTTAAACCTCATAAGCCAACATCTGCTAGCTTCAAACTTTTCTTCTACAGATTCCTCACCTCTCTCAGCCTTCATAAAACTGAAGGGAGTTAGGGACTTGCTCTGGAATAGGCTTTGGCTTAAGGGAATGTTCTGGCTGGTTTGATCTATCCAGACTGCTAAAACTATCTCCGTGTCAGCAATAAGACTTTCATTTTCTTAACATTCATGTGTTCACTGGAGTATAACACTTTTAATTTATTTCCTTCAAGAACTTTTCCTTTACTTTCACAATGTGGCTGTTTGGTGCAAGAGATATAGCTTTCAGCCCATCTCAGCTTTCAACGTGCCTTCCTCACTAAGCTTAATCATTTCCAGCTTTTAATTCAAAGTGAGAGTCATATGACTCTCCCTTTCACTTGAACACTTAGAGGTCATTGTAGGGTTATTAATTGGCAGGTCATGGTGTCCAAAACAATTACAATAGTAACATCAAAGATCACAGATCACCATAAAAATTATAATAATAATGAAAAGTTTTGAAATATTGTGAGAATTACCAAAAAGTGGCACAGAAACATGAAGTGGCAAATACTTTTGGAAAAATGGCACCAATAGACTTATTTGTTGCAGGGTGCCACACACCTTCAATTTGTAAAAAACGCAATATCTGAGAAGCACAATAAAGCGAAGCACAATAAAACGAGATATGACAATATTTACATGTTGGGTGCTTATACCTAACTACCATAACAATTATTATTATCCCCACATTATAGATAAGGAAACTAAGGGTTAAAGACATTAAATGTCTTGCCCAGAGACATAAATCTGTAAAAGTAAAGCCTGGTTTTAAATCCAAGTTTATGAATCTAATTTTCTTCTTTAACCCACAGTACACAGCAGCAGTCCTTCCACATTGCATGTCTCAGTGGTGGGCTCACATGTCAAATGTAAAATGAGGGAAATTAATGACACTCAAGTTAAATATCACAAAAATTCAACTCCCAAATTTTTAAAATCTATATTTTCTTACCCAGCAGAATTATATAAAAATGTTAAGTTGAAAGAACTCTGAGACTAATCTAAAAATCTAATCTTATTTTCTCCCTTTACAATAGAGATATCTCCAGCAGGCATTACGGTCAAAAGCCCATCTATCACCTTTTGTTATCTTTTCTATATCTGAAATGTCAGAGATGTATCTAGTCTTGAAGTCCCTACTCTCATGGAGCTCACAGTCTAAAAGTGAAATAAAGCTGTAGAAACTCACTACAACACTATCTGAAGAGTCTTCTAGGCCAGCAGCAAAGGGCAACGTATAACCACTGCCCAGAGGATGGAGTCAGATGCAGTTACTGGGTGAGCAGAGACTGGAACCCAGGTCTCCCCCACTGCAATACCTGAAACCTGGTTTGTAAGGATATTCAGAAGAAATTTAAGAGATTTAAACTTAAGATTAAATTTGCTGCACCATAATATAAGGATGGGTCTAATTTTTGACTAGTTAGCTACCTAGGAAGCAACTTTTATTGTTCTTCAAAAAAAATCATATTCATTTTAGAGCTTAGGAGCCAAAGACTCAGACAATAAACTGATGCAAAAATGATTTTCTAAAAGGTATAATTCAAGGGCATTTGATCTTTGTAAGCCTAGTAGTCCAATTTCTGCCTTAGGCTTTCTCAATAAATTTAATGCAGAATACTCTACTGTTATGAATTAAAGCTGTGGATTATAACCCAACTGAGTTGAATTCCTAGTTCTACCTCAATTAGAAAAGGGTAGCATTTGGCAAATTACTGAACCTCCTAAGCTAGTTTTGCCTTCTTAAAGTCCCTATCTTACCTCGTGGTGTGAGGTTGAAAAGAGATAATACACTGCATGTGAAGCACTCGGTACAGAGCCAGGTATGTGGTGAGCACTCAGAGGTTGCCTGTAAGTTGGTTTTTCCTTTGGTTGTATAAGTTTTCATTCAGTTTCTTGATCAACTCTTGTGATCCCACTGTGCATGGATGAAGAGAGAGGGTTGTGTTTCTAAGTTTTCTGTCACTGTAAGAGTTCTTCCAAACACTGTCTAGCTAGCCCCATACTCCTGATCACAAGACAGGCTCAGGGTCTACCTAGATTTTTTTCAGGTGAGCCAGCATCCCCAGGATTCATTCATTCATTTATCCATTTAATAAATTTACAAATATTTATTAAGCATTAACCAGGCAAAGATCTTTGTGCTTAGACAACACAAAAGTAAACAAGTGCATAATTCAATAAATAATTTTTTTGGAGAGTGACAAGTGTAATAAATTAGAGCACTATGTGAGAGCAAGATAAAGAAGATATGGTTTAGATACAAGGTGAAAGAAATCTTCTGTGAGGAGGTGACATTTGATCTGAGACTAAGGATCTAGGTCATGGTAAAGAGTCAAGGGAAATCATTCCAAACAAGGGGAACTTCAAATACAAAGGCTCTAATTCGGGAACAAGCTTGGTATATTCAAGGGGAAAAAATAGCATTGTGACTTATGATAACCTTGGCAGGAAATGAAATCAAAAAGTTAAGTAGGATTTAGATCATGTAGGGTCATATAGACTGTAGTGAGAAATTTTGAATGTGATTCTAGGTGTAATTGGAAGCCTTTAGTAAGATTTATTTCTAAGATACTTGAATGTTCTAGTGTTCTGTAGTGCTATAATTTCTGTGATTTTTTTTAAGAGGTCCAGGTCCAATGGAAGTCAAACTGTTTCACTACATTTTTAAATCACTTTTATAGTGATTTAGCAATTTTAGTTAGCTACAGTATTTACAGTAAAACTAAAAAGTGTCCTATAATTATCTGTCATTGGAATAAAACTCTGAGATGGGTAACTTCTAAGAAGAAATTGGAAGTTATTTTTCAATTACACAGAACCTCCCTTAGCCAAAGTTATGAAATGCCATGCCTAAGAAAGAAAAATCTATGATCTGTCTCAACAGTTCTCTCTCTCTCTCCATAAATCTAATGAAAATGAAATGAAAAAATAAAATAAAATAGTAACTTTTTCAGAATACATATATATTAGAAAATCATTCCATGTAAGGTGATTATATTCCAATTTTGAATAACAATAAAGCATTAAAATATGCTGAAGTTTCACAAATCTGTTTCTTCAATTGAAAACTCTTGAGCTCCAGACCCATATTTCCCTCTCCAAACATGTAGATCTGGCACTCAACTACTTCAAATTCTATACATCAAAAATTATTTTTCCCACCAAACTTACCCTTTCCCTTGCCTTCCTTATCCCATTTGATGACTTTGATGTCTAGCCAGTTACTCTAAGGACCAGAACTCTGAGTCTTTCTAAACTAACTCAGCATTACCAACAACTTCCAGTACTTAAAAATATTCAAATTTCTTCACATTGATGTCATGACATCTGCTAGTTCTCCTCCATGAAATGGGATTCCCTTCCTTGTCTTGCCAGTGAGCTCCTACCTATGCTTCCAGGTCTACCTCAAATTTTCCTCCTCTCTAACATAGGAATCCCATGGATAGCATAAGCAATCAATTGCTCAAAGTATACCCGCTGATTTCCCCCCTTCTTCCCTTTTTTCTAATTATCTTTAAAACCAATACACACACAAAAAAATATTATATCTTCTTCACCTTTTTAGAAGTTCATGCCCAGTTTTAGCAATTTTCACAATATTCTATAAACGTTTTAATTGTCTTCCACACCAGATGATGAAAACTTCCTAAGGTTCTGCCCAATTCATCTTTAGAGAAACCCAATATATTAAGTACTAATGGGTAAGTATATTAAAGTAAACGGCTGACCAGTTTCCTGTTAACCATTTCCTACCATCCCTTTGCCTTTCTGGAAGAAATATCTCAAATATTTTTTCTTAGAATTTTCAATTGACATTTGTTTAGAAGAATCTTCAGATAGGAAATACAGCTTTGGGAAGGTGGCAAGAGATGTGGCCAGAGAGACAGACAGGGAGGGAAGATCCTGTCCACCCTCATAAGGGTTTTGGGCATTAGTCTAAGAATCCAGTGAATGTTTTAATTCAAGAGGGTTACATGATCTGATTTATGTTTTTAAAAAAGAACTCGGCTATATGGAAATTTGGATTTTTAAAAGCCTTTGCCAGTTAGAAGGCTATTGCAATAGTCCAGGCAATAAATGATAGTGGTCACAGTGGAAAGAAGGAGATATAGACAAACTGCCTATTTTGTTGCTGTAATAAATATGTAGGTGATGAAAAAGGAGACATCAAAGGTCATTACTAACAGGTTTTGTCTTGCTCAATTAAGTGAAGACTGATACCATTTACTAAAGAGGGAAAGAGAGGGTGAGGAATAGTTTCAGAATAAAATAGAAAACTGCATTTATACACATTAAGTTGAAAATGACTAGTAAAAATCCAGATCTAGAGCTCAGGATGAGGTTATGGCTAAAGAGATACACTTGGGATTCATTAACATTTGGACTGGATTAAATTTATAGTTCTAGATAGAATTGCCTAGAGAGGAAGTCAGATGAAGAGGATAATGGATGGAAGACTCAGCAATGAACTCTAGAGTCCTCCCATATTTAGACATAGATAAAGGTAACAATGACAAAAAAAAAAAAAAAGAGAGAGAGAGAATAAAGGGACAGTGAAAGAGGCAGAAAACCAAGAGGAAGCAGTGTAATCATAGCACACTAGTTAGCACTACAGCAAGCAACTTTTACACAGTCCTGATCATGTAAATCTGGCTGTTGTCCACATTTAGAATCAGCTTCTAGAATATTTTGGCTATGGTTACAAAATAAAAGGTATAGCTTATTAATCTTGAAAGTATTATAAATGTAGAATTATAGCAAGCAGAAAATGGTCAGGAAAAAGAGAGAAAAGTGTGAGAGTGCTAAAATCTTCACTTACAAAGTGGAAAGAAATGAAATAGTGGTGAAACAGAACAGGCAAACTATTTTGAAATGTTGATGTAACTAGCAGAACTGTAACTAAAAAAATTTAAAACCCTTCAAGTGGACATAGAAGGGATAGGTATAGGGAAGTGTTCCTTCTCATTTTTAATCCTTCCATACTATTCGATTTTTTAATCATGTGTAGGTTTTACTTTGATGTAAGTAAAAATTTTAATTTAAATAGTGATTCCAGAGACTCAGTGGCAGATGTGGGGCTGGGGGTGAATAAAATTAAATTAAATTTATAAGGCTAAGATGTTCTGACCCAGAAATTCTACTTCTAGTAATATTCTCCAAAGGAACATTCAGAAATGAGGACAAAGATTTATGTTCAAGAACGTTTGCTGCAGTATTAATTATAATAGTAAAAGGTTGGAAACTACCTACATAATAAATATTTGGAGATGATTTAAATAAATTATAGTTTGCCCATACAATAAAATATTAAACAGCCACTAAATAATATTTGAGATTATTTGGGAGCTTATGTAATATTCATATCACATTATTATTCTAAGGGAAAATACAGGATTAAAAAACTCTGTGTGTGCACATGTGTGTGCATGCACATATGCCCAGAATTGGATACCTAGAAAATATATGGTTCAAGAACAAGAACCAACATTTCTGTACAAAACTTGGAATTTACTACCAACAGACCCTCTCTAAGAAACTTTTTAAACGTGTACTTCTAAGAGAGAGTAAAACTTTAAAACTTTTTTGAGTTTAAAAACTTTAAAATGTGTACTTCTATAATTCTAAAAAGGAAGTCTAATTTAGAAAAACAATGGTAAAGAAAGAAAAATTTTAAATATGTGGATATATCCACATGAACATTGATAGTGGGCCTGAAAACAATAGAACTAAAATCCTAGTGGGAAAAATGTACAGTTTGGAAGAAAAAGATGAGTTACAATGTTCTAAGTCCTTTGGGGAAGAAGGTAAAATTATTAGAGATTTTAATACATGCATACTAAAATGTCTAAGCTAATCGATGGAACAATATACAAAATTTATAGCTTCCAAAATAGTTTAGGAAAAAAATGGGATAAGGAAGGAACAACTACTTGATTTTTTAAAAATTCAAGAAAAAGAAGAAAAAAGTATAAAATCAGAAGAAAAGAAGCAGAACTAAAGTACAAAACAAAATGGTAAAAATTAATATAAATATATTGAATCATAATAAATATAAATGTACTAGACTCAAGAGTTAAAACACAAAATTATGAGATATGTTTAAAGTCTAGTTAAAATCCATCTATGAGAAACAAAACATGGTGCCTCTATTCTAACAAGAATGTCATGGGACTGATTTGAATCCTTGGGTCTTTTAATATCAACTAAGACCCTAAATCCAACAGCTCTCAAAACAATTTCCCTTTCCCCAGTGTAGAGTTACCTAAGATGACTAGATCCCTTTAGTAGAGACTGGGAGAATCACAACCATATACACTTGCCATGATGTTGTACAGTTTTTCTTCATGGGATGTGATCACTCACTCTATGGTTCTGAGGGTGAAAACTGGCTCATGTCTGGAAAGTGTTCAAGGAGTCATGATTGTATACATGATTATATACATTAAGCAGTACCCTTGTTTGCTGTGCATCTACCTTGCCTCTAGGAAAACCATGTTCTCTGAGTCATCATATATCCCTCATGTCAGGACCCCCTAACTCTCATTCTAAACTTGCTTCCCATTTCGGTAATTAGGTCTACCTTGGTTACGAAAATAAATTGTTGCCACCTGTCCTCTACTATTCTAAGGTCCTATCAACCTCCTTTTTACTAAGGAGCCCACTACTCTAACAGCATCTCCTATGAAATGATCCATTCCTGAGCCTTTCAACAATGTGCTTGCCCTCTCACTAGCACATTCCTTATCACCTTGGAAAATGGAGTTGACTTTGGGCCCTCTCAAGAAAAACTGTCAGCTAATGAGCCCAGTTGAGCAGGCCCATTGCTCTGAGCCTTTTGATTGCTTCCTCCTCAGTTATCCATGGCAGTTATGGCATCTCTATTTCATTTATGAGAACTATTACTATGTTTAAGCATTCAAGAGCCATCTCAGAAACATGCTAAAGCAATCACCCAAGGCCCAAGCCAGGATGTTAAATCCTATGTTACAGCAGAGTGCCTCTATATTGACATTCTCCCCTTAGCCAGCTTTACATTCTGCCCCAGTGATCCAGCACCCTCAGGGTTAACTCCTATTCATACCAGTTTATATTAACCAGGTACTGGAGTTCTTCTGGTGTATAATCTCTCTCCCTTAGCAGTTCCAGCACTTACCTAATTAGTTTGTGCTAAGATTTGGCATTACTGGTGGTCTGGTGGTCACGAGAAGTGGTCAGTTCCTGAGGAGAAGCGGGACTGTCATACAAGGTATTGGTCTCCTTTGAGGCACTTGCATAGTCTTCAAGCAAGGAAGGGGGCTGTTTCTTCCACAGGGATGGGTGGGCCACTTTTGCAGGTCAAAGGATTCAGGAGAATTTAGGGATTCAAGATCTTCAAATGCACCTACTCCAATATTCTAATTGTCAAATCCCACTTTTTCCCTATCAGGTTTTATCAAGTTTATCTGGTTTTGGTATAAAAAGCCTTCTCTGAAGTTCTGCCATTTTACAAATCTATAACTTTTAGAAGAAAATATAGATTTTCTCTATGATTAGGTATAGATTTCTTAAAATGACACAAAAAAAAACCATGAAATAACTAATTTAAATTTAAGATCTTTTGTTCTTGAAAACACAATATGATAACTTAAAATCAAATTACAAACTGGCTTAAGGTATTTGCAATATATATACCCCAAAAGAATTAATATTTAGAATACATGTACCAATCAATAAGACAATAGAAAAATGAGTGAAACTATGAACAAGCATTTAACATAACTGGAAACATGAATGGCCAGTAAACATTTAAAAGACACTCAATGTCAGTAATAATTAAGGAAATGCAAAAATAAAATCATAATGTAATAGCATTTCACACTCACCAAATTAGCAAAATTACAATATCTGACAATATCAAGTGCTGGAAAGGATATGGATCAATGAAAATTCCTATATTGCACTGATGGGAAAGTTTATTGGTACAACTACTTTGAAAATTAACTCTACCTAGTGTCAAGATGTATCTACACTATGACCCAGCAATTTCACTTTAAAGTATGTACCCTTGAAGATCGTGGGTTACTTAATAAATTGTGAAGTCAGTCTAGTTCAGTGTTTCCTTCTCTGTGGTCTCCAGATCAGCAGCATTAGCATCACCTGGATCCTTGTTAGAAATGCAAATTTTTGAGCTGCTGGAATAGAAACTTTGGAGAAACTCCCTGCAATTTGTGTTTTAATAAGCCCTTCAGGTGATTCTGATAAGTGCTAAAGTATTGAAAAAACACAGATCTAGTGAGTTAAAACCAGCTTTTTTAAAAAATAAAGTATACTAGATTTCACTAGAACAGGACAAATTAGAAAAGAAAACATTAGATTTTATGTTGCAAGGAAGAAGGGTAATAACTGTTTCATTAAAATATTGTTTTAGTTATACATATACATGTATTTAGGTATAAGTGTGCATGCGTGTGTGTGTGTGTGTGTATGTGTGTGTTTGTACTGAGTCAATCTGCAGTATGTATTTCCTACTATGGATCATGGCCAACAGTGTTTGAGAAGTACTGATAGACTTTTAAACATGTGAAGCAGGTAATATGTACCAAGATGTTTCTAGCAGTATTGTTTATAATAGCAAAATAGTAGGAATACTTGAATGACCATGGACAAGAGATTGAATAAATAAATAAGGAAATGGAATACTCTATAGCAGCAAACAGAAATAAGCTACAGCTATACCTATGAACATTAATGATTTTTTTTAATGTACTGGTGAATTTCAAAATAAAAAATGAAAAATTATTCTGATGACTGAGAAAAACAGGTTACAGAAAATTACATATAGTATATTCCATGATAGAAAGTTCAAAAACAGGCAAAATAACATTTTCCTTGAGTAATCACACAAATATGGTGAGACTAAAGAAAATAAGAGAATATATATATGTATCAGATGTATGTATCAAATCATCACATTGTACACCTTAAACTTACATGTTATATGTCAGTAAGATCTCAATTAAACTAAAAACAAAACCAAAAAAAGAGACTGTTTGTCATGAAATTCAGGATAATGATTATTTCTGATGGATGGAGAAGGAGTACATTTGGGTAAAAGTGAATAGGAAACTTCAAAGATATTGCAAACATTCTATTTTTTTAAGCAAGGTAGCAGGTAGTCTTTAAATTATTATTCTTTAATTGTGCATATATGTTATATACTGTTCTGTATATAGTATATTTCACAATAAAATATTTAAAGTATATATAAATATGAAAAATAGAAATACAAATACAAATAGAAAAAAATGGAAAGTACGTGATTAAATTGTTAGTAGTAGCTATCACTAAAAGGTGGAGCTGTGACAATTTTATTTTTTTCTTTGCATTTGTTACATTTTCCAAGTTTTCTTATCTGAGCTTGATATCCTTTCTAAACCGGAAACTAACTGTATTGGATATACCCTGTCTTTGGTCACTTTCTCAGGAAAGCTAAGCCTATCCAAATTGTCTGCTGTGTCCAGCTGACCACATGACACATGATGTTGCCCTCTCCCTATATCCCCAGCCATTGCGTATGATGCCATAATTGAACATCTAATCTGAAGGGGGCCCATATAAAAGCTGGACAATATCCTTATTTTGTATAAGTTTGAAAAATTCATAGGGACAATCATATTTCCCTTAAAGAATATTGAGACACAGAAGAAACCATTGTAACTAATGGGGGTAAGAAGAATTAGAAGGTCCTGGACAATTTTTGGGAGTTTTTAAATTACTGATTCAATTTGAATACTGGTAATTGATCTATTCATATTTTCTATTTCTTTCTGGTTCAGCCTTGGAACACTGTACACTTCTAGGAATTTGTCCATCTCTTCTAGGTTGTCCATTTTATTGGCATATAGTTGTTCATAGTAATCTCTTCTGATCCTATGTATTTCTGTGGTGTCCATTGTAACTTCTTTTTCATCTCTAATTTTATTGATTTGGGCCCTCTCTCTTTTTTTTCTTGATGAGTTTGGATAAAGGTTTATTAATTTTATCTTTTTCTAATACAATTTTTAAAGGTTACACTCCATTTACAGTTATTACAAAATATTGACTATATTCCCTGTGTTATGCAATACATCCTTGTAGCCTATCTCACACCCAGTAGTTTGTACCTCCCACTTCCCGACTTCTATATTACCTCTCCCCCAGACACCCCCGTCTCCCAACTGGCAACCACTAGTTTGTTCTCTGTATCTGTAAGTCTGTTTCTTTGTTGTTATGTTCACTAATTTGCTGTATTTTTTTAGGTTCCCCATATAAGTGATATCATACAGTATTTGTCTTTCTCTGTCTGACTTGTTTCACTGAGCATATTGCCCTCCATGTCCATTCATGTTGCTGCAAATGTAAAATTTCACTCTTCTTTATGGCTGAGTAGTATTCCATTGTGTATGTATACCACATCTTCCTTATCCATTCATCTGTCTATGGACACTTAGGTTTCTTCCATATCTTGACTATTGTAAATATTGCTGTTGTGAACATTGAGGTACATATATCTTTTCTAATTTGTGTTTTTCTTTTCTTTGGATAAATACACAAGACTGGAATTGCTGGGTCATATGGTAGTTCTATTTTCAGTTTTTTGAGAAACCTCCATACTGTTTTTCACAGTGGCTACACCAATTACACTTCTACCAACAGCATATGAGGTTTCCCTTTTCTCCACAGTCTTGCCAACATTTGTTATTTGTGTTCTTTTTGATGACAGCGATTCTGACAGGTGTGAGGTGATATCTCATTGTAGTTTTGATTTGCTTTTCCCTGATGATTAGTGATGTTGAATAACTTTTCATTAACATGTTGGCCATCTTCATTTCCTCTTTGAAAAAATGTCTCTTCAGCTCTTCTACCAGTTTTTAATTGAATTGTTTGGTTTTTTGATGTTGAGTTATATGAGTTGTTGGTATATGTTGGATATTAATCCCTTATCAGTCAAATCATTTGCAAATATTTTCTCCCATTCCATTAAGTTGTCTTTCCATTTTGTCAGTGGTTTCCTATGCTGTGTAAAATCTTTTAACTTTAATCAGGTCCCTTTTTTTTTTTTTAATTTTCATTTTTATTTCTTTTACTTTAGGAGAAGCATCCAAAAAAAATGCTACAATTTAAGTCAAAGATTATTCCATCTATGTTTTCCTCTAGGAGTTTTATACTATCCAGCCTTACATAATGGGATTAGTGTCATTTTAAGATGGAAAAGAGAGTAGAGACCTCCCATCTCCATGTATGAGGATACAGTGAGAAGGTGGCCATCTGCAAGCCAGAAAGAAAGTCCTCTTCCTGAAGAATTGAGTCTTCCAGTACCTTGATCTTGGACTTTCTAAAGTTCAGAACTGTGAGAAATAGATGTCTGTTGTTTAAGCCACCAAGTGTGTGGTATTTCGGTATGGCAGCCTGAGCCAACTAAGACACACATGAGAAAAGCAGATAGAAACTGTATAAGAGTGAGTGACCATTCAGCCCCAGAGACAAGGAAGGCGGCACCTCAGTTGCTTACTTTCTATTTCTAGTACCTTTGAGGCTAGTGGTTCTTTCCTATCCTTAGTTGTCCATCAAATAGCCTCTCATTTCACTACAATAAATCTTTTTCATTTAAGCCAACTTGCTTGGGTTTTACTTCCTTAAAATAAAAATCCTTGTCTAGACCAGTATTAAGAAATATTATTTGAGAGCATATCCTGTGCATCATTTATTCACCCCTACTTAGAACATCAGAAAAGAAAAAGTGAAGAAAGTTATGACTGACAGTGCAGTGAGTTGAATACTGGCCCCTCAAAAAGATATTAAGCCCCGGAAAATGTGAAGGTGCCTTATTTGGTAAAAGGGTCTTTGCCACTATAATTAAGGATCCTGAGATGAGGTCATCCTGGATTTAGGGTGGGCCCTAAACATAATGACTGGTGTCCTTATAAGAGAAAGGAGAGGGAGATTTGAGACACAGAGACACACAGACGAGAAGGCCACGTAAAGACACAGCAGACTGGAGTTGTGTTGTATGAGCCAAGGAACATCAGAGGCTACCAGAAACAAGAAGAGAGGCATGGAGTGGATTCTCTCCTACAGCTTCCAGAAGGAACCAACCTTGCCACCACTCAATTTCAACTTCTGGCCTCATGAGCTGTGGGACAATGAATAAAGCCCCCCAGTTTGTGACGATGTGTTACCGTAGCCCTAGGAAATTAATACAGACAGTATTTTAGATAAGCCACTGGTGATTGGATATCTGTCCTTTATTCATGTTTTAATGAGATTATTATTTATGTCAGCATTAGTATAAGCAGCATTTTATCATTAATATGAATATGTAGACAAGTATAAAGATGATATTATTAATATGAATTTGTACGAGGAACGAGGTATAGACCACTTTTTTAGACTAGACTTACTGAACTTTGTATGCACAGTACCAGTAACAGTTTGGGCTTTGTTTAGTTTCAACCTAGAACATCTTAAGACTCAAGTAATTCAAAGAAAATTGACTTTACAAAGAAAAAGCCTTTTATAAAAAAAAAAGATAAATCTGGGAGAGGCATAAGAAGTTAAGACTCCTGTAGGTAGAAAAAAGTTCATTTGTTTTCTCTTTTATTTCATTTCTCTCCCTGCTCCAACCCCCAACACATGACGACATTAGAGTGTGAACAAATGCAGGGCACAGAAGCAGTAGAAGAGTTCCTTCTATAGCTATCAGTTGACACAGCTGTGTTCTACCCTGGTATCCTTCTCTGAAGCCCAAAGAGCACACCCTTAGAATATATACTCCATTCTCCTACTCAATGGACGGCTTCACATTTTAGCACAGGTCTATAGCCCACAGTAGTACATGAGAGTTTTACTGCTGGCCAGGTGAGAAAGAAGTTTGCACTTAGAGATACTAAACTGACAGTGTTCACAGACATTTGAATTCACAGAAAAAGAACCACTTCAAGTGAAGTCATTAGTGAATGAACATCAGCAGGTTTAGGACTTCATTCTGATAACTTGCAGAAAGGTGAGATGTCTGGATTTAACAGGAAGATGCACAGGACAGAGGAAAGTGGAGGTGAGAGAAAGTGCAGGAGTGTTTGGGATGGGGTCACCACAGCTGGCAAGAAAGCTGCCAGCCTTCCCAATAATGGGTCCATCCTTTTGGCCACCTTTGTGGCCATGTTTCCTGCTGCCATTATGAAAGCAAACAAAACAAAAGGAGGATGATAAGAGGTAAGGAGAAACACTATTTTAAAAAATATTAGTAGTAGTAGATTAAAAAGTTAGGAAAGAGTAAAACTGAAATTGAGAGAGTGGGCTAGGAGAAAAAATAGAAGGTAAAAATTAAGAATGAGCACATGAATGCAAATAAAGATGAGATTAAGAATTTTTAAATAATAAAATAGGTGAAATTAAAGATAAAGGTCAACAGAATTAGTAGATCAAAAGCCATAAAATTAAAGGACATAAAAGGTTATTGTTAAAAGCTAAAATCCATAAAATGAAAACTAAAGTGTAACGGAGGGAATTAAAGATTAGAAACATAAATTATGATAAAAAAAAACTATAAGATTAAGGAAGATTGGGAAAATGTTTGAGATAAAGTACATACAAAAGGCTTGAAGATTATATGAATAGATTAGAAAATAATATAAAGGGGAGGGGAGGGAGATAAACCACAGGCAAGCATGCAATGAGACAGAGGGCCCCTCCCCATTTATTGTGCCATATCGCACCTCTTTGTGTGCCATGAGAAATACTTTTTTATCTTCTGTACTTGGCTATGACTTTATATCCTTTCAAACTCATCTCAGGAATCACTTTCTTCAGGAGGCAAAACACACATACAAACACACACACACACACCCCTTTCCACCCAAGTTGAGTTAATTATTTCTCTATGACCCAACAGAATCCTGTGTATACCTCAGATCAATATTTCTGTCTCTTGCCTTGCTCTCCTCTGACCCTGACTTTGAATTCTTTGCTATACATAGAAGTAATATTACAATCACTTTTAATAATAAAATAAAAAGAATAAAAAGAATAAGGTTTATCAACTCCTGTAGTTTTTTTTTTTTAGCTATATCTATTCAACAAGTGTTTCCTAAGTATTCACTCTGTGCCAGGCTCTGTGAATACAGAGATCAATGAGACCCACTACTTGTCCTCAAAGAATTAATAATTGAATTGGGGAGCTAGCTTAGTAAGCAAAAATTGCAGCAGTGTGACACCAAAAAACACGTGAGTTTTATACATTTCAGTTAGTTCATTTCGAGGTTATATCCACAACATCAAGTCTCCCTACATTGGGTAAAACCTTCATTCCCTGTTTCCAAAGTTCCACCCTAGATGGAATTTTGAGTGTCCTTCAGTAAAGATTTTATAACACGGTAACAGGAAAAGTAGTTTATTTGAGCCATTCTCAGGAAAACACTAGCTGTGTGTAAAGCGAAATGTTTCATTGGCCAGCTACCTTATTTCACCAGATGACGCACTGTTGGGCTGGACCACTAGATGGCGTTGCCCAGGGCAGGAGTTCTGTAAATTCTTGTTAACAATTTTAAGATAGCTTTGCCTCTGAGCACTCCATAGTATATCTACATACATAAATTCTGTTATATGAGATGTTTCTTAGACTTGTTTTGTGACTAGAAGAAAAGTCAATAATATAAATTCCAAAAATGATTCTTTAAGAAAAATAAAACTCTTCTCCCCTCAGATTAAAATAAATGTTTTCCAAAAAACACCAACTGAGGTTGATGAATAGAGCTATCAGATATGTGTTTTATCAGCTTGCTTTATGTTGTCTTGAAGGTTTCATTTTTCATAACCAAAAAAATTCCTGCCTCCCATGATGGCTTTAATGGGGTGGGAATTACTATAACTTTCTAATATAGGAATTTGCTTAAGATGATTATTAGGAAAGTATTTAGAAATCTATTCCAACGTACATAGTACACCACAACCTCCTTATGCTTTAAGTAATCGGCATTTATCAACACTCATCCTTTTTTAGAAGGAGTAAATTGAGAAAGAGATGCACGGCCCTGGACTTGGAGTCGTAAGTCTGGGAGGCTCCAGATTCTATGTATTAGCAGCTTAGTTTAAACAAATTACTCAGCTTGTCCACTCCTCAGTTCCTTCATCCAAAAAGTAGAGATGATGACAACATCCACTTTACCGTGTCATAAGGATCACATGTGATTACATATATGCAACCCTGTAGAAAGAACATTAGTATACAAATATCAGGAGCAGTCATCTGAGTTAAATGGTCAAAAACCAGTGTAATTCCCTAGTCAGGGATTACCTTACCCATTGGCAAAATAAGATATAACTTCAGGGACCTCAAAAAGTCCTTTTACTGAAAAAATATTATTGACAAATTGCTGCTTACTAATGATATAAAGCCCTTTTTTTTAACATCTTTATTGGAGTAAAATTGCTTTACAATGTTGTGTTAGTTTCTGCTGTATAACAAAGTGAATCAGCTATATGTATACATATATCCCCATATCCCCTCCCTCTTGTGTCTCCCTCTCACCCTCCCTAGCCCACCCCTCTAGGTGGTCACAAAGCACAGAGCTGATCTCCCTGTGCTGTGCAGCTGCTTCCCACTAGCTATCTATTTTACATTTGGTAATGTATATATGTCAATACTACTCTCTCACTGCGTCCCAGCTTACCCTTCCCCCTCCCCTTGTCCTCAAGTCCATTCTCTATGTCTGCGTCTTTATTCCTGTCCTGCCCTTAGGTCATCAGAACCATTTTTTTTTTTAGATTCCATATATATGTGTTAGCATATGGTATTTGTTTTTCTCTTTCTGACTAACTTCACTCTGTATGACAGATTCCAAGTCCATCCACCTCACTACAAATAACTCAATATCATTTCTTTTTATGAAAGCCCTTTATTTTTAAAAAGTAGGAATAAAAAGCCTTTATTCTACCATTAGAGCTAAGAATCAAAATGGAATTTTTTTGGTAATAAAGTTGAATCCAGGACACTCTGGAAAAGACAAGGTAAGTGTATTTAAATATAAGAAGCACAGAACTAAAGCAAGAAAAAATTAACAAGAGAAAATTCAGTTGGACAAAGGGAAGGAGTTATTTATTGTAACCATAATAACAATGATGGAGAGTCATTCCATGGTGTAAGGAGAAGGTAGAAGGAAATTCAGGCTAAGGACAAATCTAACAGGTTTGGAAGGTGTAAGAAAGGAGATTCATCATCATTTACATGTGCAAGACATTATTCCAAGTATCTTACATATATTAATTCATTTAATCTTTGCAACAACTTGAAGGAGGATTATAATTATTTGCACCATTGTATCGATGGGAAAACTGATGTTCAGAAAATGAAATAACTTTTAAAAAATTTCTGTCATCGTCTCTTGGTCAGTATCTCTTTGAAATACTAGGTATTAAGCTGATAATGTTTTCCATCCATAATTCTGAGTCATTAAATTAGACACTGCCCAGATATTATTTCAGATGTAATGTTTCAAGAATTGAATTAATCATTCAGCCAATTAGCAGTGATATTACATTTCTAATGCCTGGGCCACGCGAGTACATGAAAGCGAGGAATTTTCCTCTAATTATAATGAATTAACTTTGGGGACGATCAACTAGCAAGTAGCATATTCCTGCTTCTGGAAGTAGTAAGAGAAGAAAAATACTACATAAAAACAGTCTGGGACAGACTCCAGGCATGCAGTGTTTTGTTCCAATGACAAAATTTGCTTCTGGATGATGCCCTAAACTTAACCTCATCCCCCACCTTCCAGGTCTCCCAGATGTCAAGCACAGCTTCAGTTCAGAAGAAGCCAATATCAACACCATATGTTCTAAAAATCCTATTATTATTATGAGTAATCAGTATGTCCACATTTGGAGCATAGGAGTGATAAATTGGAGTGGGAGAGCAAATAAGCATTTTCTATTCCTGAAAGTTGGATCCTTCTATCTTCTTATGATTCTAGTTCTCAGTCTTGCATTGTCATCTGAGATGATATCCCAAGGAAGCCAATAGAGGTCCACAATCCAGTGTCCAAGAACTTATGAGTAGATGTTTTTCAGAATTTACATATTTTCTCAGATATTAGGAATATAATATGATGCTTTTACTGTAATTATGTAACATCCCAACAGGGTCTGGGGAGTTTCATAATCAAGCACATTAATATTTTTGCAGTAAAGTATATAAATATTCAAGCAAAGTGGAATAATAAATACTATAAATAGTTCCATATCAGAATGGAACAGTTTTAACGTAAAACAAATTTGCCACACACTTAAAACTTTTGGTTTTGTATTTGAATTGTGAACTCTTTCCATTATTCCTTGAACCTAAACCAAGGCAAGTGATCTAGTGGAAAGTTATGACCTCCAGGAGACCAATATTAAAATATAAGAATTCCTAAATGGGGTTAGCTACCAGAAAGAGTGGCCTCTGGTGAGTTGGTTAGATGTAGTCTCTCAGTAGGTGACCTATACCACCTAACACTTCTAACCAGATCACTTTTCACTTTTCTTTAGCCAGAGTATTTAATTACTACCATGGCACCAAGAGCTCACTTGAACAATAATGTAAGGTTAAAAGAAAATAACATGTTGGTAAACAGTATGGAAAGCATGATCACATTAAACTACTTCCAAGCTCACTCACATAGTTATTGGCAGGCTTTGAGCCCTCACCACCTGGACCTCTCACACAGTTGCCTCACAACATAGCAGCTGGCTTCCCTCAGAGCTAGGGACTCAAAAGTGTGAGAGAGAATGCACCCAAGATGAAAGCCACAAATAGATTTGCTTCTATTGTCTTTCAAAACTTTATCATTCATTTCTAGTCAAATGCTATTATTAATTCTTCCATCCCAAAGCCTATAACTTTTATCATGAAATGCTCAGTGAAGTAACTCATGATCTCTCCTCCCACACCTCAACACCTAGATTTATTCTGGGATTCCTTCATATAATTTGTATCTATTATGCATCTTTTTTCTTACATGGAGGACTGGAGAATCGTATAAAGATGTAAAAGATATGGCCCCTGTCCTTGAGAGGCTCATGATCAGTTTGGTTGGCAGGATCATAAACCAGAGTTAAAATACAATGTGCTAAGTATTTTGTTTTGTTTTGTTTTTTAATAAATTTATTTTATTTTTTTTATTTTTGGCTGCGTTGGGTCTTCATTGCTGCGTGCAGGCTTTCTCTAATTGTGGTGAGCGGGTGCTACTCTTCATTGCAGTGCGTGGGCTTCTCATTGTGGTGGCTTCTCTTGTTGCAGAGCACGGGCTCTATGTGCACGGCCTTCAGTAGTTGTGGCTCATGGGCTCTAGAGTGCAGGCTCAGTTGTTATGGCACACAGGCTTAGTTGCTCTGCTGCATGTGGGATCTTCCCAGACCAGGTATCGAACCCGTGTTCCCTGAATTGGCAGGTGGATTCTTAACCACTGCACCACCAGGGAAGCCCCTGTGCTAAGTGTTTTAATTGCAGTGTACACAAAGTGATTTGTGAGCACAGAGAACTGAGACACTAAATCTGTCTGAGATACATGACGGTTTCACACAGGATATGATATACTCCTCTAATACTCTTTATACTTCAAGTATAAGTTTCCTCTGCCTTGAATGCAGATAGCAGAATAGCCTGTGCAAAGATATGAAAATAAGAGAGAGCATGGTATGCAGAGGAAGCAAGTCATTTTTTTTTGTGATTTGAGCATACCAGATGTGTGTTTGAAGGAATATGAAGGTTAAGAATGGAGGGAAATAGGATAAAATCTTTGCAAAACACATAAATTTCAACTAAAGAATTGGTATTTAAAATATACAAAGAATGCTCAAAATTCAACATTATGAAAACAAGCAACCCAATCTAAAAATGGGCAAAATATCTGAAAAGACATTTCACCAAAGAAGATATACAGAGAGCAAATAAACATATGAAAAAGATACTCAACATCATTAGAGAATTGAAATTGAAACAACAATGAGATACCACTACACACCTATTAGAATAGCCAAAATCCAGAACACTGACAACACCAAATGTTGGTGAGGATGAAAAGCAACAGGAACTCTCATTAATTGCTGGTGGAAAGGCAAAATGATACAGCTATTTGGGGAGACAGTAGAGCAGTTTCTTACAAAACTAAACATAATCTTACCATATGATCCAGCAATCATTCTCCTTGGTATTTATCCAAATGAGTTGAAAACTTACATTCACACAAAAACCTATGCGTGAATGTTTATAGCAACTTTATTCATAATTGCCAAAACTTAGAACCAATCAAGAAGTCCTTCTATAAGGAAATGGATAAACAAATGGTGATATAACCATACACTGGAATATTTTATGGATGATAAAAAGGAATGAATAAGCACCAAAAGACATGGAAGAACTTTAAATACATATTGCTAAGTGAAAGAAGCCAATCTAAAAATGTTACATACTGTATTATTCCAACTGTATGACATTCTAGAAAAGGCAAGACTATAGAGACAATAAAAATATCAGTGATTGACAGGGGTTGTGGGAAGCATGATCACAGGGGTTTTTAGAGCAATGAAACTATTATTTGGTATAACACTGTAATGGTGGATACATGTCATTATACATTAGTCAAAACCCATAGACTGTACAACACAAAGAGTGAACCCTAATGTAAACTATGGAATTTACTTAATAATAATGTAACAATATTGGCTCATCAGTTGTAACAAATATACCACATAAATGCAACATATTAAAAATGGGGAAATTGGTAGGGGGTAAGGGGTGTATGGGAGCTTCCTGTATTTTTAGCTCAATTTTTTTTTTGTTAACCAAAAACTGCTCAAAAAATTAATAAAGCCTATTAATTTTTTTTAAAGTAGAAGAAAATGTGATGAAGAAAGAGACTGGTGTTAATTTATAAGAAACTTGATAAGCTATTGTTATGGCCATCTATTTCTGTGTAACCAGCCCCTCCAAACTTGATGGCTTAAAAAGAAAGTTATTTCATAATGTTCACAATCTGTATGTTACAAAATGGGCCAGCCTCAGCTGGTTGATTCTCCTGTGCCATGTGGTGTTGAATGAGGTCACTTGGTAACATTCAGCTGGTAGCTGGGCTGGAATAGAGAATCCAAGGCAGCTTCTTTTATGTATCTGTTGCCTTGGTGGGGAAGGATGGAAATCAAGGCTCTGTTGGGCCACTTTCCCTCTCTTGGTTGTTTTATAGTTTTTCCACATACTGTCTACAATAGGATAGTTTAAACTCCTGCAGCTCAGGTGCCAAGAGTGGGTGCTCCAAAAGACAAGAAGCAGAAACTGGCAATCTCTTAAGGCCTCGGTCTATAAACTGGCAAAGCATCACTTCTGCCATCTCTATTTGTCAAAGCAGTTATGAATCCTGCCCAGATGCAAGGGGAAGAGACATAGACCCCCACCTCTCTAAGAGAGAGATGCCAAAGCTTTTGTGACCATCATTGATCTATCACAGCCATGCTATGGAATTTGAATTGTGTCTTGTAATGCCTGGCAGCTACTGAAAGACTGTAATCTAGGGAAAGACATATTCGAATCAGTTGCGGCAGTATGAAATAGGAAATGAGGGGGAAAAAAATTGAAGGAAGGAATCCCAGACACTCATTACCACAGAATTTTTACTTTGTATTTTTAAGTGATTTCTTGGGGGAAGGGGGCTGGGGGGGTTAAAACACACTCCATTGTTTTGATTGTAAAGATGATTATTTGTGACTTCTAAGATACTGATATAATTTCAAATAATAAATTTTCATGTGTTTTAGGTTTTTGTCTCTCCAATTAGACTAGAAGCTCCTTGAAACAGAAATTGTGTAAATCTATAGCAGCAAGTGTTTTGTAAATGTCCAGGAAATATTTACTGATTGGCAGATTAAAGAAGGCAAATCACATGGGACTCCTCTTCAGTCAACAAATATTTGAGTTTTGATATGTGCCAGGCACTATTCTTTTTATTATTATTATTGAGATATAATGAGATATAACATTGTATAGGTTTAAGGTATATAATACCTTGATTTGATATATATTGCAAAATTATTGTGACCATACTATTACCTAACACCTCCAATGCCTCACATAATTATCATTTCTTTGTTGATGAGAACATTTAATATCAACTCTTTTAGCAACTTTCAAGGATATAATATGATATTGTTTACTATAATCACCATGCTATACATAGAATCCCCAAAACTTACTAATCTTATAATTGGAGGTTTGTACCCTTTGACCAACATCTTCCTATGTGGATATCAAATTTTCCCAGCATGATTTATTAAAAATACTATCCATTCCCCATTGAGTATTCTTGACCTTTGTCAAATATTAGTTGACGATATATACCAGGATTTATTTCTGTGCTCTCGATTTTATTCCATTCATCTGTATCTATTTTCATGCCAGTACCATACTGTTTTGAATACTATTGCCTTGTAGTTCAGTTTGAAATCAGGAAGTGTGATGCATCTCGTTTTTTTCTTCTTCCTGAAAATTGCTCTGGCTATTTGAGGTCTTTTGCAGTGTCATGCAAATTTAGGATTGTTTTTTCTATTTCTGTGAAAAATGCCATTGTAATTCTGATAGGGATTACATTACATTTACAGATGACTTTGAGTAATATGGATATTTTAACAATATCCATTATTCCAATTCATGAACACAGATATCCTTCCATTTATTTGTGTCTTCTTCCATTTCTTTCAACAATGTCCTATGGTTGTCAGTGTATAGTTCTTTCACCTTCTTGGTTAAATTTATTGCTTTTTGTGTTATTGGGAATGGGATTGTTTTCTTTATTTCTTTTTCAGATATTTCATTGCTAGTGTATAGAAATGATATTGATTTATATAGTTGATTTTGTAACTTGCAACTTTCCTGAATTTGTTGATTATTTCTAACAGTTTTGGGTGGACTCTTTAGGGTTTTCTATATATAAAATTGTAGCATCTGCCAACACAGACAATTTTACTTCTTCTTTCCCAATTTGGATGTCTTTTTTGCCAAATTGCTCTGGCTAGAACTTCCAGTACTATGTTGAATAGGAGTGGTGAGAGTGGGCATCTTTGCCTTGTTCCTGATCTTAGAGGAAAAGCATTCAACATTTTACTGTTGAATATGATGTTAGCTGTGGCCTTGTTTTATACAGCCTTTATTATGTTTAGGTACATTCCTTCTTTACCCAATTTATTGAGAAATTTTCATCCTGAAAGAAGGTTGTATTTTGTCAAATGCTTTTTATGCATATATTGAGATGACCATATGATTTTTATCTTTTATTCTATTAATGATTTGCATATATTGAACCATCCTTGCATCCCAAGGATAAATTCTATTTGATCATGGTGTATGATCCTTTTAATGTGCTACTGAATTCAGTTTGTTAATATTAAGAATTTTTGCATCTATATTCATCAGGGATATTGGCCTGCAATTTTCTTTTCTTATAATGTCCTTTTTTGGCTTTGGCATCAGGGTGATGCTGACCTCATAAAATGAGTTTCCAAGTCTTCCCTTCTCTTCAGCTTTTGGGAAGAGTTTGAGAAGAATTGACTTTAATTCTTCTTAAATGTTGGTTATAATTCACTGGTGAAACCATCTGGTCCTGAACCTTTCTTTGTTCGGCAGTGTTTGATTATTGTTTATTGGGTATTTAGATTTTCTCTGTCTCCTTGATTCAGACTTGGTATGTTGGATGTTTCTAAGAATTTATCCACTTCCTCTAGGTTAACCAATTTGTTGGCATATAACTGTTTATAGTAGTCTCTTATGATCCTTTGTATTTCTGTGGTATCAACTCTAATGGTTCCTCACATATTTATGATTACATTTAGAGTCTTCTCTCTTTTTTTCTTAGTCTACCTAAATATTTATCAATTTGGTTTATATATTTTTAAAAAGTGCTCTGAATTTCATTAATATTTTTTGTTCTCTATTTCATTTATTTCAGCTCTGATCTCTGTTATTTCCTTCCTTCTCCTAACTTTGTGCTAGTGTGTTCATTTTTTCTAGTTCCTCAAGGTGTAAAGTTAGGTTGCTTCAGATCTTTCTTTTTCCTTAATGCAAGCTTTTATAGCTATAAACCTCCCTCTTAAAACTGCTTCTACAGCATACCATAGGTTTGATATGTTGTGTTGTCATTGCTGTTTGTTTAAAGATATTTTTTTATTTCTCTTTTGATTTCTTCTTTGACCCATTGGTTGTTCAGGAGTGTGTTGTTTAATTTCAACATGTTTGTGAATTTTTCAGCTTTTTTTTTTTTTTGATTGATTCTAATTTTATACCATTGTGACCAGAAGAGACCAGGTATTGTTTTTTATGCTTGCAATACATCAGTGAATAAAACAATAATGCCTTCCTTAGCAAACATTTTATGTCTACAAAACTCATAATGGAGGTGGAGGGCCACCTGAAAGTATTCTGTCTAGAGAATCTGTAATTCTTTCCCACGGCTCTCATCTGAGTGCTGTTTCTATAAAACTTCAAAAATTTTCTTGTAAACTGCAAGTGACCTTGGAGTCAGAAGTTGCTTTGTCTGTGTAAATAGACAATTATTTTACTCAACACTACAGGGTCTATAAGTCAACTAAGACAATCAAGTAGCAGTAGGGTATCAATCTAAAGAGAGAATCTTGCCCTTGCAGGCATTTCTTCATTTGAATGCACAGCTGCAACTACTACTATGAAAGCAAAATCCTAATTGCACTCAATCAACAACAAGGGTATTTCCATTATTGCTTGTCCAAGTTCATTTATTTTTGCTGCTATCCAACCTGTGTAAGTATCCAAAAAATGAAAATGTTTTAAAGTCTTTGGATATACACACACTCCAAATTAAAGATGTATATCCCTGATCCAATCAACAATAATTGGATTTTAAACAGAGAGAGAGAAAGAGAAAGAGAGGTTATCAGCAGTATAAAGTTCATAGAAACAAAAGGTTTTCTCTAAATATTAAAATCAGAGATTCAGAACTATATTATATTCTAATCATTTTGTTTTTCTCCTACATTTTAAGCCATATTTAGAAAAAAGGGCTCTAGTAAGCATAGCTTTGGAAAAGCAGATCTCATAAAATTAATCAGATCATATTTTGTAACAAATTAACCACTCTGAAAAATTGAGGAAAATATATAAAGTACATATCTAGGTATTGTCAATATTGTCTATTTCTCTTGTTTTTTAATTCAACCTGTATTTATTGAATATCTACTATATGCTAGGCACTGTGCTAGGAAATGAGAATAAGCAACGAAGAAGACAGTGTTCCTGTCCCATTAATATTCACAATATTGGGAAAGATATATATATAAATAGAAAGTTTTATTTAAATCTTTGTGCTTTCCTAAGAAATTAAATTTTTATTGGCAGTGTACACAGAAATTGAAACTTTCATGTATTGCTGATGGGAATACAAATTGATAGAGATAACTTTTTTTAGAGCGTATTTTTGTGATTCTTATCAAAAGCCTTCAACGCTTACTCAAGTAATTCCATTCCTTGGAATTCATCCTAAAAAAAATAATCATGAAGCTACACAAAAATTTATCTAAAAGGAATTTCATTACACATTTTTTTATAATATTAAGACTGGCAACTACTTAAAAGGCAACAATGAAGAATTTGGTCAAATTCTTTGCAACTTATGATAAAACAGTGTATGGCCATTTAAAATAATGTTATTGATAATATGGGAACATGTCAGTTATGCTGTCAAAATTTTTTTTTTCCTTAAACAGACTACAAAGCAACATATTCAAAATAAGGCTATTTTGTTAAAAACAATTTTATATATGTGGTGGGATAAATTGGCAAAAACCACCCCTTATTGTCCCCATCATTTGGGAGGCCTAGAATCAAAATAATTTAATCATAGTTGGCACCATTCTTCCTGGCACCAAAAAGAATAGTCATTGACAACCAGCGTGGTTGTTCTTGTGATTCAGCCAAGATTCAGGTCTGGCAAGGAAGAGCAAAATGCTTCTCAGCATAATAATGGGGCAGTCTGTTTTTCACAAGGGACAAAACACAAAAACCCAAGCTAATAGGAAAAATGTCCTTTCCTCACACCCAGACCAGCCTGCATTTTCTCAGAAGAAAATTAATCCTTCTCTTTGTGAGATGGACGTACCCTACAGGTGATTTAATTAAGAGAAACTTCTCTCAAAGGTGAAGAGGCTGAACTGGTATTAAGAGACTAGCACTCACCCTTGTTCACAGGAGAGAGGTAGATGCCCTCTGTCCCCTGCTAGGTCTAATGCAGGAGTCAGCAAACTATGGTCTGCAGGCCAAATCCAGCCCACCACCTATTTCTGTGTGGTTCACAAGCTAAAAATAGTTTTTACATTTTTAAATAGTTGAAAAAAATTTAAGGAAAATGTTATGTGACATGAAAATTACATGAAATTCAGATGTCACTGTCCATAAATAGAGCTTTGTTGGAATGCAGCCATAGTCTTTTACTTAGGTATTATCTATGGTTGCTTCCTGCTACATTGGCAGAGTTGAGTAGAGTTGCAGTGAAGACCGTATAGCTCGCAATGCCTAAAATATTTACTATTTGGCCCTCTTCTAAAAAGGTTTGCAAATTCTGATCTAGTGGAGAGATCTTCAGTATGCTTCTCAGCACAGCCCAGGTGGCACTCAAGTTTGAAATTTCTCCTGTGAAGATGTGAAATTTTCCAAGGAAAGGATTTGCATGTGAAATTTTCCAAGGAAAGGTTGCAATGACTTGATGCACACCCTCCTTTCTTTGACGGGTACAAAGAAGACTCTGAATGTTTATCCCAGTAAAAATTACCCTATGTGTGGTAGCAAAGATTCTTTCCTTCAGGAATAAAAATACAAGGGAACTCTGTCATACCTAGGTGACATATAAATGTAACACAAGCATTGATGTCCATCTCCAACCTCACTTCCCACTTCAAGGGTCAACCTCCTCTAAAATACTCTGAAAAGTGAAGTTTCTCTTCAGTGTCTCCCAAAGTGTCCACTCAGAAGCTCCTCTGGGGCAGAATTTCTCCTGGCTTGACCAGGGACCACCACTCATCTACTGCTGCTCTTTATTTGGAACTCTTGGACCCTGACTCCTATTTGGACACAACTTCCTCTCTGGAAGTGCTGGCTAGAGGTCAGTGTGTAGCACTCTGCCCTTTTATTCTCCACAAAACCACTAGGCAAGCCTATAAAGATGTAAAGTATTTCCTACTCCTAGCTTTTTGCTTCTCTCCCAAGTTTTTCCTTCATCTAAACCCTCCCATGCAGAGCTCCCTCCACCTTCTAGGAAACGTGATTCCTTGCAAACAAGGATTGATCTTGCTCCAGGATGCTCTCCCTGTCCCCTTCCTTTACACCTGTACAGAACACTTCTCTAAGCCTTTTTAATGCAGTCTGTACTAATGTGGGGGTGTGGAGGGTCTTCCAACAGGATCATTGATGATAGCCATGACATCTCAGGTCATGTAGAATGATGGGTAGCTTTGGAACTCCAAGTCTCAAAGCAAATCATAAGACCTCTGTTATGGACTGAACAGTTCTGTCCGCCCCAAACTCATTATGTTAAAGCCCTAATCCCCACTGTGACGGTATTTGGAGGCTAGGCCTTAGGCTAGGAGGTGATTGGGTTTGGATGAGGTCATGCAGAGGGGCCACCAGAATGGGATTAGTGTCCTTGTAAGAAGAGAAAGAGAGACCAGAGCTCTCTCTCTCCACCATGTGAAGACACAGTAAGAAGGTGGCTGTCTACAAGCCAAGAAAAGAGCTCTTGCCAACGATTGAATCAGCTTGCACCTTGATCTTAGACTTCCCAGCTTTCAGAACTGTAAGAAATAAATGTCTGTTGTTTAAGCCACCCAGTTTGTGGTATTTTGTATGACAGCCCAAGCTAAGACACCTTCCAAATCAGGTCACATTCTCAAGCTCTCTACGAGTGAACTGCATATGAACTTGTTTAATCTGCCAGATTTTTTCTAGTGGGTAACTATTGGACCAAGCGTTACATATTTACATATGCTCACACACAAACACATACACACTCACACACTCACATGCACTCAAACCATATACCTGCGCTTATTTACCATACATCTCCCAAGAACAAATACTACTTGTCAAAAACTGTAAAATATGTATTAAACTTGTTTCCATTGCTGGAATGTAACATCCTTCTCCATCCCTGTTATTAAAGCTTTATTAAAATCTATATTGCTCATGAATACTTGGGATAAAAGAATTCTTTTGGGGAAAGCTCAAAGAGACATAACTTTCCACATGTGGATCAATATGGTGTGATAAACATTATGCATTTACTTAACCAGAAGTCTTTTTAGCCAAAAAAGGCAACAATATTAGGCCTCTGGATATTTGCAGAAATCTAGAGGGAAGGCTTTGAGCTACCATAAACTGCAGAATAAGAATCTAAACAAACTATAAATGTATCTCTGTTGGCCAGGGGAATATTAATTATAACTTTCACAAATAAGTTTTATTATGTAACAGGATGTTTTAGCTGTGTTATAGACTGAATGTTTGTGTCCTTCCAAAATTCATATGTTGGAAGCCCTACCCTCCAACGTGATGATATTGAGAGATAGGGCCTTTGGGAGGTATTAAGTTTAGATGAGGTCATGAGGATAGAGCTTCCCTGATAAGATTAGTACCCTTATAAAAAGATTGCTCTCTCTCTCTCTCCCCTCCCCATGTGAACACACAGAGGAAAGGCCATGTGAGCACACAGGATGAAGGTGGTATCTGAAAGATAAAAAGAAAGCCTTCATCAGAACCCAACCTTGCTGGCACCCTGATCTCAGGTTTCCAGTCTCCAGAATTGTGAGAAAAAAATGTCTGTTGGTTAAGGTCCCCAGTCTATAGTATTTTGTTCTCGCAGCCCAAGCAGAATAAGATAGAAACTGGAACTAAGAAGTGGGGTGGTGCTGTAATAAATATCTATACATGTAGAAATGGCTTTAGAACTTGTGGTGGGTAGAGGCTGAAAGAGTTTTGAGAGACATACTAGAAAATGTAGAGATTGCTGTGAAGGGACTGCTAAAGGCGATTCTGGTGAGAGCTAAGAAAAGAGCAGAGCTGTAGAGAAAACTTCCATCTTCTTAGGGAATACATAAGTAATCATGAATAAAATGTTGGGAGAAATATGGTCAAAAGCCATTCTGGTAAAGTCTCAGACGGAACTGAGGAATATGTTATTTGACAATGAAGGGAAGGTAATCCTTGTTACAAAGTGGCAAACAACTTGGCTGAATTGTATTCATGTTCCAGTGTTTCGCTGAAGGCAGAACTTTTTAAAATTAATTTTTATTGGAGTATAGTTGCTTTACAATGTTGTGTTAGTTTCTGCTGTACAACAAAGTGAATCAGTTACACAAATATACATATCCACTCTTTTTTAGATTCTTCTCCCATATAGGTCATTACAGAGTACTGGGCAGAGTTCTCTGTTCTATACAGTAGGTTCTTATTAGTTACCTATTTTATTTATAGTAGTGTGTATATGTCAATTCCAGTCTCCCAATTTTTCCCTCCCATCTCCCACCCCGGAACTATAAGTTTCTTTTCTATATCTGTGACTCTATTTCTATTTTATAAATAAGTTCATTTGTACCATTTTTTTAGATTCCACATATAAGCAAAAAGAATATGTGGTACATATATACAATGGAATATTACTCAGCCATAAAAAAGAATAAAATAATGACATTTGCAGCAACATGGATGGACCTAGAAGTTGTCACACTGAATGAAGTAAGTCAGACAGAAGAGGCAGAACTTTTGAGTGATGAAAAATATAATTTATCTGAGGAGATTTCAAGCAAAGTCTTAAAGGAGTAGTTTATTTCCTCCTGACTGCTCACAGTAAAATGTGAGAATGGAGAAATGAATTTAATAAGGAATTGTTAAGTGAAAAGGACCAGTACATAAAGATTTGGAAAATTCTCAGACTATCCATATTGCAGAGAATATCAAGAATGTGGCTGAAAAACCATTTGATATAAAGTTTAGTATGGGTATGAACCACAGACCTCATCAGCCACTCCAGTGGAAAACCTGCCAATTTGAACTGAAGGGAATGTAAATAGGACAAAATAAAGTGTCCTAATCAGTTTGGGCTGCTAGAAAAGAATACTATAGACTGGATATCTTATAAACAACAAAAATTTGTTTCTCATGGTTCTAGAGGCTAGGAAGTTTAAGATCAAGTCACTGGCACATTCAGTGTCTGGTAAGGGCCCACTTCCTGATTCACAGACAGCTGTCTTTTCACTGTAACCTCATATGGCAGAAGGGGTGAGGGAGCCCTCTGTGGGGTCTCTTTTATAAGGACACTAATCTCACCATGAGGGCTACACCATCATGACCTAATTACCTCCCAAAGGCTTCACCTCCAAATATACGATCACATTGGGGATTAATTTTCAATATATGAATTTTGGGGAGATACAAATATTCAGTGTAGAGCATAAAGGAAAGCTGTCAGACTTCTTAGATCCTACAGGACAAGAGCAGAGAGCAGTTCAACTGCAAACATGCACTGTTCTTCAAAACACTGGAAGAAACCCCAAAAGCAACCCAAAGCTTATCAGGACTCTCTCCTGGGTTTTTTTTTTTTTTTTTTTCACACACACACACTGTATTTTATTTTTACAAGAGATAAATAGACTGACACCAAGCATTGTAAATGGATGACCACAACAAAAGCAATAATGATTGCAATTACCAAACATGAAATTACCAAACATGAAACACACTCATGCTATGTCATAATATTGACATTCAGTCCAGTAATCCTCCACTGTAACAGCTCCTTTACTTTTCAGTGAAAATTGATTTGTATATTCTTTGCCTCTGAGTCCTTGTGGGATTTTTTTTTTTTAATTCAAACAGAAAGTCACAAAAATTATAATCATCCTCATCAGTTCACTCAGTCCCATGTAATTAATTTTTTTTTTATCTTGATCTTTTGTTAGCACTTTTATGAGTTCATCAGTTTTTCATTTGAGTTCTGAAAATGCTTATTCATTCAGTTCAGCAGTACAGTCAGTTGCCAGAAACCTGTACTTGTCAGAGTCTTTTCCATGAATACCTTGAAGATGAAACCCTTTTATAGGAACATATTTGCAAAAGCATCACAGTACACCCAGAACTGTCTGTAAATGACAAAAGACTTAAAAATGACCACAGTTAAAGATTTGATGAAAGTTCATAATAATGCAATTGACAAGGAAATTGAGTTATTTCTGAGATATACATTTTAAAGTAATAACAAGAATTATGACTTATAACATTATACCAAAACATATAAGATTTTTAGAAATTTCATGTAATGTCTGAAACATTTATATTAACATATTTCCATACAAATAACCCAATGAAAGTTTAGTATTAGTTGTTTTGTTTGTTTGCTTTTTTATACTGCAGGTTCTTATTAGGCATCAATTTTATACACATCAGTGTATACATGTCAATCCCAATCACCCAATTCAGCACACCACTATCCCCACCCCACCGCAGTTTTCCCCCCTTGGTGTCCATATGTCTGTTCTCTACATCTGTGTCTCAACTTCTGCCCTGCAAACCGGCTCATCTATACCATTTTTCTAGGTTCCACATACATGTGTTAATATACAATATTTGTTTTTCTCTTTCTGACTTACTTCACTCTGTATGACAGTCTCTAGATCCATCAATGTCTCAGCAAATGATTCAATTTCGTTCCTTTTTATGGCTGAGTAATATTCCATTATATATATATGTACCACTACTTCTTTAACCATTCATCTGTCGATGGGCATTTAGGTGGCTTCCATGACCTAGCTATTGTAAATAGTGCTGCAATGAACATTGCGGTGCATGTGTCTTTTTGAATTTGAATCTTTTTGAATTTGAAAACCATTTGAATGGTTTTCTCTGGGTATATGCCCAGTAGTGGGATTGCTGGATCATATGGTAAATCTATTTTTAGTTTTTTAAGGAACCTCCATACTGTTCTCCATAGTGGCTGTATCAATTTACATACCCACCAAGAGTGCAAGAGCGTTCCCTTTTCTCCACACCCTCTCCAGCATTTGTTGTTTGTAGATTTTCTGATGATGTCCATTCTAACTGGTGTGAGGTGATACCTCATTGTAGTTTTGATTTGCATTTCTCTAATAATTAGTGATGTTGAGCATCTTTTCATGTGCTTCTTGGCCATCCGTATGTCTTCTTTGGAGAAATGTCTATTTAGGTCTTCTGCCCATTTTTGGATTGGGTTTTTTGTTTTTTTGATATTGAGCTGCATGAGCTGCTTGTAAATTTTGAAGATTAATCCTTTGTCAGTTGCTTCATTTGCAAATATTTTCTCCCATTCGGAGGGTTGTCTTTTCGTCTTGTTTATGGTTTCCTTTGCTGTACAAAGGCTTTGAAGTTTCATTAGGTCCCATTTGTTTATTTTTGTTTTTATTTCCATTTTTTCTAGGAGGTGGATCAAAAAAGGTCTTGCTGTGATTGATGTCAAAGAGTGTTCTTCCGATGTTTTCCTCTAAGTGTTTTATAGTGTCCGGTCTTACATTTAGGTCTCGAATCTATTTTGAGTTTTTTTTTTGTGTATGGTGTTAGGGAGTGTTCTAATTTCATTCTTTTACATGTAGCTGTCCAGTTTTCCCAGCACCACTTATTGAAGAGACTGTCTTTTCTCCATTGTATATCTTTGCTTCCTTTGTCATAGATTAGTTGACCATAGGTGCGTGGGTTTATCTCTGGGCTTTCTATCTTGTTCCATTGATCTATGTTTCTGTTTTTGTGCCACTACCATATTGTCTTGATTACTGTAGCTTTGTAGTATAGTCTCAAGTCAGGGAGTCTGATTCCTCCAGCTCCCTTTCTTTCCCTCAAGACTGCTTTGGCTATTCAGGGTCTTTCGTGTCTCCATACAAATTTTAAGATGATTTGTTTTAGTTCCATAAAAAATGCCATTGGTAATTTGATAGGGATTGCATTGAATCTATAGATTGCTTTGGGTAGTATAGTCATTTTCACAATATTGATTCTTCCAATCCAAGAACATGGTATATCTCTCCACCTGTTGGTATCATCTTTAATTTCTTTCATCAGTGTCTTATAGTTTTCTGCATACAGGTCTTTTGTCTCCCTAGGTAGGTTTATTCCTAGATATTTTATTCTTTTTGTTGCAGTGGTAAATGGGAGTGTTTCCATAATTTCTCTTTCAGATTTTTCGTCATTGGTGTATAGGAATGCAAGAGATTTCTGTGCATTAATTTTGTATCCTGCAATTTTACCAAATTCATTGATTAGCTCTAGTAGTTTTCTGGGGGCATTTTTAGGATTCTCAATGTATAGTATCATGTCATCTGCAAACAGTGACAGTTTTACTTCTTCTTTTCCAATTTGTATTCCTTTTATTTCTTTTTCTTCTCTGATTGCCATGGTTAGGACTTCCAAAACTATGTTGAATAATAGTGGTGAGAGTGGACATCCTTGTCTTGCTCCTGATCTTAGAGGAAATGCTTCCAGTTTTTCACCATTGAGAATGATGTTTGCTATGGGTTTGTCGTATATGGCCTTTATTATGTTGAGGTAGGTTCCCTCTATGCCCACTTTCTGGAGAGTTTTTATGATAAATGAGTGTTGAATTTTGTCAAAAGATTTTTCTGCATCTATTGAGATGATCATATGGTTTTTATTCTTCATTTTGTTAATATGGTGTATTACATTGATTGATTTGCGTATATTGAAGAATCCTTGCATCCCTGGGATAAATCCCACTTGATCGTGGTGTATGATCCTTTTAATGTGCTGTTGGATTCTGTTTGCCAGTATTTTGTTGAGGATTTTTGCATCTATATTCATCAGTGATATTGGTCTGTCATTTTCTTTGTTTGTCGTATCTTTGTCTAGTTTTGGTATCAGGATGATGGTGGCCTCATAGAATGAGTTTGGGAGTGTTCCTTCCTCTGCAATTTTTTGGAAGAGTTTGAGAAGGATGGGTGTTAGCTCTTCTCTAAATGTTTGATAGAATTCACCTGTGAAGCCATCTGATCCTGGACTTTTGCTTGTTGGAAGATTTTAAATCACAGTTTCAATTTCATTACTTGTGATTGGTCTGTTCATATTTTCTGTTTCTTCCTGGTTCAGTCTTGGAAGGTTATACCTTTCTAAGAATTTGTCCATTTCTTCCAGGTTGTCCATTTTATTGGCATAGAGTTGCTTGTAGTAGTCTCTTAGGATGCTTTGTATTTCTGCGGTGTCTGTTGTAACTTCTCCTTTTTCATTTCTAATTTTATTGATTTGAGTCCTCTCCCTCTTTTACTTGATGAGTCTGGCTAATGGCTTATCAATTTCGTTTATCTTCTCAAAGAACCAGCTTTTAGTTTTATTGATCTTTGCTATTGTTTTCTTTGTTTCTATTTCATTTATTTCCACTCTGATCTTTATGATTTCTTTCCTTCTGCTAACTTTGGGTTTTGTTTGTTCTTCTTTCTCTAGTTCCTTTAGGTGTAAGGTTAGATTGTTTACTTCAGATTTTTCTTGTTTCTTGAGGTAGGCTTGTATAGCTATAAACGTCCCTCTTAGAACTGCTTTTGCTGCATCCCATAGGTTTTGGATCATCGTGTTTTCATTGTCATTTGTCTCTAGGTATTTTTTGATTTCCTCTTTGATTTCTTCAGTGACCTCTTGGTTATTTACTAACGTATTGTTTAGCCTCCATGTGTTTGTTTTTTACTTTTTTTTCCCTGTAATTGATTTCTAATCTCATATCATTGTGGTCAGAAAAGATGCTTGATATGATTTCAATTTTCTTAAATTTACTGAGGCTTGATTTGTGACCCAGGATGTGATCTATCCTGGAGAATGTTCTGTGCGCACTTGAGAAGAAAGTGTAGCCTGCTGTTTTTGGATGGAATGTCCTATAAATATCAATTAACTCTATCTGGTCTATTGTGTCATTTAAAGCTTGTGTTTCCTTATTAATTTTCATTTTGGATGATCTGTCCATTGGTGTAAGTGAGGTGTTAAAGTCCCCCACTATTATTGTGTTACTGTCAATTTCCTCTTTTAGAGCTGTTAGCAGTTGCCTTATGTATTGAGGTGCTCCTATGTTGGGTGCATATATATTTATAATTGTTATATCTTCTTCTTGGATTGATCCCTTGATCATTATGTAGTGTCCTTCCTTGTCTCTTGTAACATTCTTTATTTTAAAGTCTATTTTATCTGATATGAGTATAGCTACTCCAGCTTTCTTTTGATTTCCATTTGCGTGGAATATCTTTTTCCATCCCCTCACTTTCAGTCTGTATGTGTCCCTAGGTCTGAAGTGGGTCTCTTGTAGGCAGCATATATATGGGTCTTGTCTTTGTATCCATTCAGCAAACCTGTGTCTTTTGGTTGGAGCATTTAATCCATTCACGTTTAAGGTAATTATTGATATGTATGTTCTTATGACCATTTTCTTAATTGTTTTGAGTTTGTTTTTGTAGGTCCTTTTCTTCTCTTGTGTTTCCCACTTAGAGAAGTTCCTTTAGCATTTGTTGTAGAGCTGGTTTGGTGGTGCTGAATTCTCTTAGCCTTTGCTTGTCTGTAAAGCTTTTGATTTCTCCATCAAATCTGAATGAGATCCTTGCCGGGTAGAGTAATCTTGGTTGTAGATTCTTCCCTTTCATCACTTTAAGTATATCATGCCACTCTCTTCTGGCTTGTAGAGTTTCTGCTGAGAAATCAGCTGTTAACCTTATGGGAGTTCCCTTGTATGTTATTTGTCATTTTTCCCTTGCTGCTTTCAATAATTTTTCTTTGTCTTTCTTTAACTTTTGCCAATTTGATTACTATGTTTCTCGGCCTGTTTCTCCTTGGGTTTATCCTGTATGGGAGTCGCTGCGCTTCCTGGACTTGGGTGGCTATTTCCTTTCCCATGTTAGGGAAGTTTTCAACTATAATCTCTTCAAATATTTTCTCTGGTCCTTTCTCTCTCTCTTCTCCTTCTGGGACCCCTATAATGCTAATGTTGTTGCATTTAATGTTGTCCCAGAGGTCTCTTAGGCTGTCTTCATTTCTTTTCATTCTTTTTTCTTTAGTCTGTTCCGCAGCAGTGAATTCCACCATTCTGTCTTCCAGGTCACTTATCTGTTCTCCTGCCTCAGTTATTCTGCTATTGATTCCTTCTAGTGTAGTTTTCATTTCAGTTATTGTATTGTTCATCTCTGTTTGTTTGTTCTTTAATTCTTCTAGGTCTTTGTTAAACACTTCTTGCGTCTTCTCGATCTTTGCCTCCATTCTTATTCCGAGGTCCTGGATCATCTTCACTATCATTATTCTGAATTCTTTTTCTGGAAGGTTGCCTATCTCCACTTCATTTAGTTGTTTTTCTGGGGTTTTATCTTGTTCCTTCATCTGGTATATAGCCCTCTGCCTTTTCGTCTTGTCTATCTTTCTGTGAATGTGATTTTTGTTCCACAGGCTGCAGGATTATAATTTTTCTTGCTTCTGCTGTCTGCCCTCTGGTGGTTGAGGCTATCTAAGAGGCTTGATGGGAGGCTCTGGGGGTGGGTAGAGCTGACTGTTGCTCTAGTGGTCAGAGCTCAGTAAAACTTTAATCCCCTTGACTGTTGATGGGTGGGGCTGGGTTCCCTCCCTGTTGGTTGTTTTGCCTGAGGCAATCCAACACTGGAGCCTACCTGATCTCTTTGGTGGGGCTAATGACAGACTCTGGGAGGGCTTACGCCAAGGAGTACTTCCCAGAACTTCTACTGCCAATGTCCTTGTCTCCACGGTGAAACAGAGACACCACCCACCTCTGCCGGAGACCTTCCAACACTACCAGGTAAGTCTGGTTCAGTATCCTCCGGGCTCACTGCTCCTTCCCCTGGGTCCCAATGCACACACTATTTTGTGTGTGCCCTCCAAAAGTGGGGTCTCTGTTTCCCCCAGTCCTGTCGAAGTCCTGCAATCAATTCTCACTAGGCTTCAAAGTCTGATTCTCTATGAATTCCTCCTCCTGTTGCCGGACCCCCAGGTTGGGAAGCCTGACGTGGGGCTCAGAACCTTCACTCCAGTGGGCAGACTTCTGTGGTATAAGTGTTCACCAGTCTGTGAGTCACCCACCCACCAGTTATGGGATTTGATTTTACTCTGATTGTGCCCCTCCTACCGTCTCACTGTGGCTTCTCCTTTGTCTTTCGATGTGGGGTATCTTTTTTGGTGAGTTCCAGTGTCTTCCTGTTGATGATTGTCCAGGAGCTAGCTGTGATTCTGGTGTTCTCACAAGAGGGAGTGAGAGCAGATCCTTCTACTCCACCATCTTGGTTCCTCTCCAAAAATAAAATCTCTCCTGGGTTTCTAAGGGTAGAGACATCACCACAATTTCAACAGGTCAGAAGGCAGCCACCCTGGAGCTGTGGAGGTTGGGCTGCCTGAAGCTTTGTAGGCTTGACCCCAGCCCAGCAGAGTCCTGGAGGCATGACCCCCACCAGGCCACCTCAGCAGGTCCCTAAGGCAGAGCATTGAACCCAAGATGATTGTTCTCCAGCCTTAAGATCTAATGGTTCCATATATATTTGTTAGAAGAACCCAGGGGCAGGACAGGAATAAAGACACAGATGTAGAGAATGGACTTGAGGACACAGGGAGGGGGAAGGGTAAGCTGGGACGAAGTGAGAGAGTGGCATGGACATATATACACTACCAAATGTAAAATAGATAGCTAGTGGGAAGCAGCCGCATAGCACAGAGAGATCAGCTCTGTGCTTTGTGGCCACCTAGAGGGGTGGGATAGGGAGGGTGGGAGGGAGATACAAGAAGGAGGAGATATGGGGATATATGTATATGTATAGCTGATTCATTTTGTTATACAGCAGAAACTAACACACCATTGTAAAGCAATTATACTCCAATAAAGATGTTTAAAAAAAGTTATTATAAAAAAATTAAAAAATAAAAAAAGATCTAATGGTATTTTCATTGCTAGGTTTTAGCCTCTCTTGGGATCTGTCACCCCTTTCCTCCTTCTGATTTCTCCTTTTTGGAATAATAAAGTCTATTCTATTCCTGTCCCATCATTGTATTTTGGATGCATTGTATTTTTGAAGTGCATAACTTACCCGGTTTCATAGGCTGGAGAGGAATTTTCCCTCAGGATGAATTAACCCTGGAATCTCACTCATATCTGATTTAGATATACAATCAGCCCTCTGCATCTATGGGTTCTGTGTCCACAGATTTAACCAACTGAAGATCAAAAATATTCAAAGAACACTTTGCAGAAATCTTCAAAATGCAAAACTTCAATTTACTGTGTGCCAGCAATTATTTACATAACATTTACACAGTATTTACAACTTTTTACATAGCATTTATATTGTATTAGTTATTATAAGTAATCTAGAGATGATTTAAAGTATATATGTGTAGGTTATATACCAACACTACACCATTTTATATAAGGGACTTGGATTTTGCTATTTGAGGGGGGTCCTGGAACCAATACACTTGGATATGGAGGGATGACTCTGTTTGTGTGACACTTTGGACTTTGGACTTTAGAGTTGATGATGGAACAAGTTGAGACTTTTAGAGCTGTTGAGGTGGAATGAATATACTTTGTATGTGAGAAGGACATGAATATTGGGGGGCCAGGACAGAATGTGACAGACTGAATACGTGCCTCCAAAATTCATATGCTAAAAGCTTAACCCCCAGTGTGACGCTTTTAGTAGGTGGCCTCTGGGAGGTAATTAGGTTTAGATGAAATAATGAAGAATGGATCCCCTATGATGGGATGAGAAAGAGACAGCCGAGCTTCCTCTTCCACCATGTGAGGATACAGTAAGAAGACAGTCGTCCACAAGCCAGAAAGAGGGTCCTACTCCTAAAGAATCAAATCTGCCAGCATCTTGATCTTGGATTTCCCAGCCCCCAGAACTGTGAGAAATAAATATTTGTTGTTTAAACCGCCCAGTCTGTGGTGTTCTGTTATAGCAGCCCAAGGTAAGACAAGTTGCATATAGCATGAAGTATAACCTCAAACTGGTTGAAACAATTAGGATATTGATTATCTACCATTAATGGAAACCCAGAGGTATGGGTACTATTTGTTCAGTTCAATCAGCTCAATTCTGTTATCAAGGATCCAGGTTCTTTCTGTCCCTCTACTCAACCATCCTCAATGTCAACTTCATTCTAAAAGTTGTCTCTCATGATTTCAAGTTAGCCATCTTTGGCCATTAGAACTTCATGCTTTCTTTGTTCATACTGAACAAGAAAGAGAAAGATCTCTCTTACACTTGCAGAATAAATGTTCTTTCCTACAATCTGATTGGTCAAAATAAGTCATGTATAAACCCTTGAGTCACTGGTAGTCTTCAAAGGAAGTCAATATGTTAAATAGCTTAGAGCAATGAGAACTCACCTTCCCTAGAATGGAGTCAGCTTTCCCTGAAGTAGAAGACTGAGGTGGATGCCCAAACTAAGGTTCTATTAGAAGGGAGAAATGGGTGAATAAATGCCTGGTGGGCAATAACATTATCTACTGCACAGTAGTATATGCAACTCTTATTAGAGCCTAGTTTTATCTATGAATTCATGTTCTGGAGTTCACTAGGGCTTCCATTTTGCAGGCAATATTGAATAATTTGCCAAAAGAAAATAACTGCCTAAAAAGTTTACAGATATTAATATATCAATAAAAAGAGCCATCAAAATATCATGTTATACCACAGAGTATAATTACATGTTCACATAAGTGACTTCAAGTTTCAAAATAATTTCTAGAAACTAAAACATTGTCACACATGGAAGTGTTAAGTTGAATATCAGAAGAAGTCTATGGTGTTTATAATAAATTATTTGCTGTTTTCAGCACCTCTGATCATAGTTTTTCAGTTAAGTTTCTCCAGGTTATCCCAAAGTCAGTGCATGTACTTTTTTTTTTTTTTTTCTGTCTTCCTCAGGGCAGTCTAACCTTGCTTTTGTCTAGCTATAGTGAATATAAAATATAACCATTATTAATGGACTCTCAAAATCCTAATCTCAACCCAGAATATGGGGAATATTATTTATGAGTCCGCCTGTAATCACTGATGACCTCAATCGGAATTTGAACTCAATAAAAGATTTGGTCTCGAGCAGATAATACACCTTCACAGGATAAGTCAAAAGATTAAAAATAACCCAAGCGACAAAGTGAGAGAGTGGCATGGACATATATACACTAACAAATGTAAAATAGATAGCTAGTGGGAAGCAGCCGCATAGCACAGGGAGATCAGCTCGGTGCTTTGTGTCCACCTAGAGGAGTGGGATAGGGAGGGTGGGAGGGAGACGCAAGAGGGAGGGGATATGGGGACATATGTATAAGTATAACTGATTCACTTTGTTATAAAGCCGAAACTAACACACCATTATAAAGCAATTATACTCCAATAAAGATGTTTTAAAAAAAATGAATAAATAACCCAAGCAAACTAGGTTAAAATATAATGGCCATCATTTACACTCACCCTTTACATTGAGCACTTGAGGCTCCTGCTCACTGAAATTATAAGTACTTTGATAATCTTCATTTTTTTTCTCATCTTCGAGTTTATACAAGTCCCTATAATTATGAGCTGGTGCACCTTTCTCTTCATTCATTATCATACTTAAATTTAATTGAAAAAGTAATATCCTTACAATTTATAAATGGTCTTTGACAGTACTTCACTATAGTAAAGCAATTTCCTGGCTTTCATTAATGAACAGACTGAAATCTTTTAAAAATTGAACAAGGGATCTATTAAAATTACTATTCACCATCTGGGTCTCCTTGAAAGTTGTTTGAGGCCAAGCTATTTTTTCTGTAGAAGAAAAGAAAATGGACTAAGCTGGAAGCACCCAAAGACCTATAACACACAATTATAAAATTTTTTCTCATATAGGGCATGCACTTGATTAGCCTCTAGCAGTCAAAAATGTAGGGAATAACGATAAATACTTAACAATTCAATAGATGTCTTAGAAACAGAGGAAATAGCAGGGGTGGTAAAGATTATCTGAAAAGTGAAAAGGACTGACTGCATCTGTTTAAAAGTAATTTTAAGCCATCAAGCAACCAATATTTTGAACACAAACATTCACTGATTGATTGTGTGACTCCAAGTGGTTATTTACCCAGGGCATTGTCAAAGCAGAGGCTGGAGAAGGCTCCCTGCTCTTGAGCCCCAGTATCAAAGCTTAATAGCTGTGTGACCTTGAACAAGTCACTTTACCTCTCTATTCATTATGTTCCTCACCTGCAAAATAGAGATAATAATAATTACAATAATTTCTTCATAATCATTTATAAGTCCTAAACAAGGTAGTATATGTAAAGCACAATTCTTAGCACATGGTAAGCCCTTTCTACATGCCACCTATTATGATCAATTTGAAGAAAGAAATACATTGGTTATATATCGATGGAATTATTTTCGAATTGTCTTTATTTTACAAAGACTATCTCAGTTTCTACAATCAACCAATAATAGAAATAAAGAGTAAAGTATACAGTATAGGAAGTGATACATGCTATATATAAAAATAAAATGGGGAAGCAGATAAGGCAAGTCGGGGAGAAGGTAGAGGTTATAGTTTTAAGTAGGGTGGTCAGGGGAGGTTTCACTTTTGAGCAAAGACTTGAAGAAGGTTATGGAGAAAGCCATAAAAATACCTGGAGAAAGCGTGTTCCAGGTAGATGGAATAGTCAGTGCAGTCATATTAGTTCCAGGAACAGCAAAGAGGCCAGTTTAGATGGAGGGGCATAGAGATGAGGTGATAAGGTTAGAGGGGAAACAGGGACCATGTCATACAGCCTGGGAGATCATGGTGAGAACTTGGCTTTTTCCCTAAGTGAGATGGGAAGCCACTAAATGGTTTAAAGCAGAGGAATAATGTAATCAGACTCACAGTTTAAAAGGATTCTGGTCTCTTTGTAAAGACTAGACTGTAGGGAAGCAAAGGTGGAAGCAGGGAAATTAGTCAGGTTTTTGCAGTATTTCAGGCAAAAGATCATGGTAGCTCACGTCACAATGGTAACAGTGGAGGTAGTGAGAAATAGAAGAGCCATAAATATTTTCTGATGGATTGAATTTGGAGTATGAGATAAAGAGAGGCATCAAGCGAGACAGGTTTTCTGTCCTTAGCAGTTTGAAGGGTAAATTTGTCATCAGCTGAAATTAAGAAGATGGTGAAAGAAATTTTCACATATTGAGGTATGGTGTGGTCATTCTGGCTTATACGTGATTTAACTTAAACTTTGTGCTAACTAGAACAGCCTGTTTAGTGGCATATTAAACATACATTGTACATCTGCTTTCACCTTTGAAGAAAAAATGCATTTGAAAAAAAATCAAAATGGAGTAACTATGGTTCAGGCATTCAAAATGGAGCCAGACGGCCACTGAGGATATGGTTTCAGACATGTTCCTGCATCACTGAAAACCTGAATTTTCTGAACTCTATCAAACTTAAGGACACCACCAGCCATTCTCAAAACAAGATCTGCTAGCAGCTACCAGCTGCTACATTATGGTCTCAAGGTCTCCCCTTATAACTATGCAACCATTTCAGACCCCAATTAATCCTTGCTTAGCAAGCATCTTTACTTCTTGCCAGTCCCAATCCTAATTCTTGACAAACCAACTTGTGTAATTTTTCAGTTTCTGCCTTTATAAGCCTGCCCATTTTGTAGTCTGGTGGAACACAACTCAAGTACTTCTTGAATCTGTGTGTCCCAGGCTATCATCCTCAGTTTAGCTCAAATAAAACTCTCTTCTATTGTTATTATAGATTGGGTATTGATTATTTTCATTGACAGAGGTCATAGGTGGAGCAGGTTTGGGGGAATGGAGGAGAAATCAGCTATTCAGTTTTAGTCATGCATGCTAAATTCAAAATGGCTAGTAGATATCAAAGTGGAGATTCGACAGTCTGATATAATTCTGGTATGTTTAACAGATACAAATTTGGTAGTCATCAGATGTGGTATCTACTGCCAGAGAATGAATATAGACAAAGAAGATGACCAAGGACTGAGCCCTAAAGCCCTCCAACACTGATAGATCAGGAACAAGAGAAGGACAGATCAAAGCAAAAAGCATCCCTTCACTAAGAAGGAACAAAAAGTGAAGTACTAGAAAAGCCATGAAAATATGATTCTTAGAACATATGTGAAGAGATTCTATTGAAGAGGAAGGCACAAGCAATTGTATAAATTCTGTTAGTAGGTCAAGTAAGATGAAGACTGTGACCTGACCATTGGATTCAGCAATGTGGAGGTCATGTGTGACCCCAACAAGAGCAGTTTTGATGGTGTGGTGGGGACAGAGTCTGATATGGGTGAGTTAAGAGAGAATGAGAGGTAGGGAGTTGAAGCCAGCAAGTGTAGACAAATATTTCCAGGAGTTTGTTAATCATAAACCCTCCAAACAACCCTGGAAGGTAATAGTGTGTATTCATCTTACAGATACGGAAAACAAAGTTGAGAGAATATAAAGATTCAGCCCCAAATAAAAGTTAGAAAGGAAAAACTGAGATCTAAACACAGATGTTTAATTCCAAGGTTATAGTTCTTACTTGGTCCATGTATTCAGCAAACATACATGAGTGCCTACTATGTATATGATACATAGTACAGATAAATGTTTATCTGCACAGTTATCTAGACGGTGTTTCTCAGAATAGTCCTAGGAAAACCTGCATCAGAATTAACCAGCAGGCATCTTAAAATTTCAGATTCCTGAACTTTATCCTAGACTCACTGAATCACTATCTGGGGGTTTTAGCACTCCAAGGGATTCTTATGTCCACCAAAGTCTGAGTTGCTCATCTAGTGAAATATGGTTTTTCCTCCTAAAAATGCAATTAAAATACATATAATTGTTAAAACTTCTCCACCTTTTATCCTTCATATATCTCATTGCAATGGATGAAAATCCACTTGACAACTCATCCCAACAAATTTTTAATATTCTCTTTTGTAACACTTTTCATAACTAAATAAATTTCACTTGAATAATAAACCCTACTTTTTTTCTATTTAAACCTCTCAATGAGATTTTCCAGAATTTGGGATAATCTCACATGTTGTATTTTTTCCCCTTAAGGTAGGGGTTTTTTTTTTCATGGCAACTTAATCTGGAAAGAACCTACTCTTTATATCAAATTGCTGTGTTTAACAAAGGATATGAACTTGAGTTTTGAACTTCAGTATTTTTCTCTGAAGGGAGAATGCACTATGCATTGTATGTTTCACACCACTCACCACTTATGCTGTTGATTGAGACAGTAGTTCCACTGGAGCTTCTGAAAATTCACCCCATTGTAGGCACTTGATCTCCCTTTTCTAATAATTCAGGAACATTGGTTTGCTGCACCTATTCAGATAATGCTTTATTTTGTACCAGTTCTTTGCTTTCTATCCAGAAACAGCTGCTCTATCTCCTGTGACACAGGATGTAATAAAATGGAGTAAATAGAGTAGAGTATTTTGATAGATTAATCACTGTGGGGTGTGCAGCGTTCACAGCACTCATGGTGAAAGGGAAGAGATTATACCAGAATGACATCTGTTTTCTTCCATGTAAATTGCTAAACTTTGAATCTGCTGTTATTTAGCAGAGTGTAGATTTAATTATTAGGATTGCATAACCACTGGGGAAAGCACAGGATTTTATTGATAGCTTTCCACCTACGATAACTGCAGAATAAGTAAACTGCCATTGTCTCCTTCGCGGAATAAAGCTTAAAAAGTTAAACCTAGAGGGATGTGTCATTTCTTATTCTTAAAGTGCATCTGAACTGGTTGTGTTGATACCTATGTATTAATAAAATTCCAATAAATGTTTGTAAGAGTTTGACAATTATTTTCTCCACAGGCTGCAACTAAAGACCCATTTTCACTAAAATATTTCAGAGATGCTTATTGGTCCACCATCTGTAACAGTGAAGATCTTTTCTGGACTCACAAGATTTTTATAGGTTTATCTACAGTTTGGGTTAAAAGAACCCTTGGAGATTATCTGCTACTATCCATTCATTTGACACTCGAGGAAACTAAAGAGGAAAGAAATATAATCCCTACTAAGCAAATGCCAATTTATTCCTCAATTTGCTGACTCTTATTTCAGTGCTTAGAGCACAGTTTGGTTAGGAGGCAAGGGACTCAGATCTGTTTACAGGCTCTTCATAGAGTGCCCGAGTCTTGTCCATCTCAACCCCTGTGGTTGCACCCTTGTGTGGTAACAGAAATAGCTTGAGGAAATGCTGTAGGAGATCTTTAAGAGGACTTGACCGCAGGTTGACCCTCAAGCTGGACCCAGACAATCCCTCACTCCCTCCCCTGTCCTTGAAATATACATTCTCCCCTCTGTTCCCACAGTGGGAGCCTTTTTTCATAAATGAAGCCTTGAGAGACCAATGTGTTGTTGAGACCATCTGGACTGAATATGTGTCTGAACCCCGTTAAGGCCTCTATATAAACTTTTAAGATTCTGGTAGGTGGGTGCAGAGATCTACTCATCTTGCAGCCACCAAACACGAGCCTATAATGTAAGTTCCCTTGCTTATTAAACCTGCCACTCACCAATCTGGAGTGATCTGCCTCTTTCTTCTGTCTCTCCTTGCCTTCTGTGTAGGGGGCCAGTTTCAGATTTCATAAGGCAAATTCTTGAGGTTTTGAACCAACAGGCAAATGGAAGATACCAGGCTCTGAAGAGATTACCAGGCTCTGAAGAGATTACTGCTCCAAATGTCAAGGAAACACAAAATTCAATTGTCTAAGACTCCAGTATCTGGACCCACACGTGCTGTTAGTGTGACTTGTGGCCTTAGCCACACATTTCCTCATCTGTGCAATGATTGGTTAGCCTGAGAAGCCATCACCCTGCACCACTGGGGTTAAAATCCAATCCAGTGACTCTTCTACTATTTGATGCTCTTTCTTGTTTTGCCCAAATGCTCTTGAACCTGATGTATAAAGCAAAGGTGCTAAATGATCAACTTCACTTGTCCAGAAAGGGTCGTTCCTGACAATAAACTCTTAGAATTTCTATGTTGATCAATTTGAAAACAATTTAAATACACTGAAGAGTTTTAATCATATCCAGGAATTAAGTTCATATAGGGTCTGCCTCCTCTCCTTTGTAAAGTAGTAATCTAATATCTACAGAATAGCAGGCATATGTAATTTTAGCCAAAACAGGCAAAGGCATGTCTTTAAAACATCAGACATATAATATCAAAATTTAAATTTTCAGATAGCCATACAAAAGTTTTGTCCAACATAATGAAACCGTCTGAATATTTCAAAACCATTCAGATAATTAGTTGAGGTTTCCCACTTTGACTCAGATGTTTTGATAGTATGCATATAGTTGAAGCAGAGCTATGGTACTTACCTGATTAATTGCTTATGAAGTGCCCACTTATGGCATTAGATACTGCTCACAGAAAGTGCCCATAGAGTCACACAGCTTATAAATGCCACAGTGTGTCCACTGCCTTCACTTCACCATTACCACGACTGAACCAGGAAGCCAGGGGGTTATGCCTAGCCCAGAAAGATACCCCTTTCCATCTTCCCACACCCACCGTGAGGAGCCTTCAGGAAACATCACATCTTGCCTGACATCACTAACCACTCCTTAGCTGGTCTCCCAACACCTGAGCTCTTCTTCCCATCTTAGTCTGTATATCCCTTTAATCTGAAAGAAGGTTTCACCACTTGCTGACCTCTCTGACCTTCTACTATATCCTCTGAGGCTCTTCACCTGTCATTGACAAAACATACTTTATCCTTAATTACTTCTCTGAATATTCCCTCCTCCACTCCCCCATCTAAATAAAATCTGCTGTCCTCTAAGGATGCTGCTTTGCATGTAGCCAATTCAAATGGCATCTTTCCTCCCCTACACCACTTATCTCACTGGGTCTGGAGGTGGTGAGGCTGTCCACTTTCTTCCCTGTTGCCACTCAAGAATCATTATCTCTGCCCCTCCTTAACACACTTCAGCTATTTTGAAGCTCAATCCATTAAACTATGGCACCACGTGTCCTTCCTTGTTGTATTCACATCCACACTTCCATCTATCCCCTTGCTCACTGAAGGATTTAACACCTGTCTTACTGTGTCCTTCTACAGAAATATTCTTATCAAAAATATTTAGTACCTTTTTAATACCTTTTTAAATACCTTTTGCTCCTTTTTTAATACTATCATGGACAAGGAGAATTTTCAAAATATTTAACTAGTATGGAAAGGGACCAATCAGCAGTAAAAGACTGGTACACTTGTTGTATGGTCAGGCCTCCCACAAGATGGCTGTTCTCTTGCTCTTGGTACATCTCCTGTCTGACCAGTTCCTGCTTCACCCACACCCAACTCACCTGACTGATCTTCCCTCTTAATCATAGAACCTAATCAGTAAATGCCTACTTACTTGCCCCCAGCCCCAGCTAATGACTGTTCTAAACTTTAGATCAGAACATCTCCACCATAAGAGTTTATCAAAGGGGGTGGTGAAGGGTGTGCTCCACTTCCGCATGCTCCTCTGCTGGTTTCCCTGGTAACCAACAGCCAACCTGACATCAATTGTCAATTCTCTCTATAACTGGTAACATCCCATTCCGCCCCAACGCCGGAGCAAAGACTGCTGCTGTGTACTGCCCACCATTTGCCACACACTGAGGGGTGTTGCTCCAGGACATTGCTTCAGACATATAAGATCCCCCTGTCCATTAAACCATCGATGTCTCTGTCGCCGAATCCAGGCTCTTTCTTCAGTCTTGAGGCTGGGCAAGTACAGGGCTTGCAGGCCTGTGGGGTGCAGCCCAACACCTGTGTATACTAGCTGACTATCAGTTCTGCACATAGACAGTTCTTGCAGTCACCTGGCCTCTCAGTTGCCAAATCCACTTCTTGTCACTCCTTTTATATATCCCTTTATCAGACAGGCCTTCTCTGACTAATCCATATAAATTAACAACACCTCCCATAATGGCCACTCTCTAATTGTTTACCTTTTTCCAAAGCACGCCTGACATGTAATACATTCATGAGTTTACTGGTATATTGTCTTTCTCTTCTTACTAGAATAAAATCTACATGAGAACATGGGCTTTGTTTTTTTCCGCTGCTATCCAGTGCCTAGATCAGTGGCTGATACATAATTGGTGCTCAGAAAATCTTTGTTGAAAAATAATGTTGGACCAAAAGTAGGAGTTTTAGAAATGAAATTACCAGATTTCCAAGTTGTACTATTTAGCTTCTGAATGTGAATTAGTCCTTCAATTTTGAAATAATTGTAAATGAATCAGTGAATAACATAGTTCCTCTTTGGAAAGGAATGAATTTAATTCGGGTATTCTAGTATACACAAAATTCTCAGCATCCACCAATACCCATGTCTATCTGTGCTTGCTAAAAATGAGGCAATTTAAATCTTATGGAATAAAGTAGTTCATGAAACATCACAGGTGATATCTTGGTCATCATATAGACAAACTTGTAGAAATAACATCATTTCAACCTAGGATGGTAGGAATATATAAATGAAAAATAGGATTCAGTCGGTGAAAGCAACACTAAATTTCTGCCTCTGTCATGCATAAGTTTCCTGTCTTCTAGAAAATAACATTAGGAGAAGAACAATTCATTTATTCATTTTGGAATTTGCCACATAAAATAGAATATATGGCATGAATTACAGCAAGGGGCACATTATTCTAAAATTTTCTAACAAGCAAGCCAAGTTTGCCAGGTACTAAATTAGCATTTAGTCATTTGTCCTATGAGGAAAATGCAAAATTATTTATTTATATCTCTTACAACTTTTTCTTGGTTAAAGTTATATCTGCATAATCGGCAGTGTGCTAGAAGAGGAAGGAAATAATGCTTATGGCATCTGCCATAAAAAGAAGCTATTAAAATGACAATGTTACTGATTTCTTGAATGTTGAGAATAAGTACTCCACGAAATAATCATTCTGCAATAACAGGCTAAACTGGAGAGTTTTATTAACAGAGCCCTCACAGTTATGATTCCCTGGACCAGAAGACAGTTTACATCTGATAAAAGGGTTGTCATCTCTAACTATGATCCCAAGCAACAGCCACGCTTGACCTAAAAGTGGAGAACACAGTACAGATGAGATGAGGGGTGAGCACTTACCTTAACCTTTCAACAAATTCCCATTAAAAGGAGAAAAATCGAGAACAAATTCCAAACTGATGGCAAAGTTTGGAATTATTTTCTGTAATAGATTCATGTTCAACATGTCAATTGTATTTTAATTTACAAATGATACCCGGTGATGATTTTTATCTAATAAAAAATTGTGATCCACTACAAGCGCCCTGTAAAATTTTCATACATTGCCATTTATAATTTTTGCCAAGTTTTGATCTAAACCCTAATTTCTTCATAATGAATTTTTTTCTTTTTATTTACATATTTTTTAAAATTTATTTTCTGGTTCTTGGACAGCCAAATCTCTCCTCACGTCTCAGCCTGAATGGAGTCACATCCCCTGACTCCTGAACCACTCACTAGCATTCACTCTTTCTCTTTATAGACCAACCAGGCCAACTCTGGAGTTGGGGCAGAGTCAGCTTTCCTCAAAGCATATGGTTCTATGGAACCAGGATAGACACGTGGGCAAAATTGAGTATCCATGAGGAGCAGATATGGACAAAAAAACTATTCTCACTACAGTAACTGAATCTAAAGAACCAAAGTCAAAATGTGAAGGCTGGTTTTCAAACACACTCTTTGTGACTTAGACTATCACCACACAATGTCAAAATAACCTGGAATTTTTTTAAGTATCCACATCACCATTTAGTCAAACTTAAGGAGGAACTTAAGTTTCTCCTCACTGATCTCCTACAGTGACATCAGAAAAGTCAACTTTATATAGTGAGACTTGATATCAGACAAACTGTATCGAATCCCATCTCTGCCATTTTATCATCTGCATAACCTTGGGCAAGCCATTTAACTTCTCTAAGTGTTTATGATTATCAGGTGTAAGATGCCCATGATAGTGCCAACTACAGGGAGTAGTTTGAAGTTTGAATCAGATAAAGTAAATATAACATTCTAGAATACTCCTCAGTACATTATCTAGTTATAATATAGAATAAGTCCTCAACAAATATTATTGAATAGGTAATTTTAAAAAAATACCTTTAATCTGAGAAAAGAGAAAAGATGGTGGGGAAATCCAAAACCAAATACTGGTATAATGGGCTTGGAGATTTTAATGGGATGGGGGCCCCAGGCTATTAATAAGTAGTATATTAAAACAGCTCCACAGTTGATAACAACTAATATTTACTAAGCCTTTGCTATAAGTCAGGCAGAGTGCTAAGCACCTTACATACACTATCATATTTAATCCTCCCAACAACTTTATTTACAAAGAAGGGAACAGAGGCATTAAATGCTTTGCTGAGGCCTCAAGCCGGTTCAGCTGCAGAGTGGAGTCTGACTTTAATTCTGTCGAGGAAGCTCCGCTCTTCACCACTACTAATTACTACTTTATTCTGCCTCTGTAAATGTAGGTTGTTGCATCCCCATTGGGGTTTCAAGTCTGATTCTCCTTGTACAAGCAGGTACCCAGTCACTTCATTGACAAGGAAGTATACAAGTGTGCAAGTGGGTGTAGGAAGCCCATCCTTATCTCTTTTAAGCTGCAACTGGTAAAGTGGAGGGAAGCTAGGGCAAATGTTAAATATAAAGGCTTACAACAATGTGCTGCCCAGAGTGTTCTGTCTAAATAATAGGAAGGATGCTCCAAATAGCTGGGTTCCAAGGGAGCACACATTTCCTCTTTGGCCCTGACAACCTACTTCCCAGAAGGATGCACAGAGAGAAATTTTCAGCTTTGGATTTTCTAAAATATCTTTCTAATCACATAAGATTGAAATCTAGGAAGCTCTCTCCCTCAGCCCACATGTCTTAACACATATCATCATGCTCTGTTCTTCCTTCATAATTTATCTCTAATCTATCCTGGCCTTTTTAGTTCTCTCACAACGTCTCTAGGTGGCCCTTCCCTACCTCATGTTTACTTCACACGGTGGTGATGGGGGTGTCACTGAACTATGTCCCAGCTCAGGTGTCTCCAATTTATCTACAGCAGCTGTCTCCCACATTTGCCTAATATAAGTTCAGGAATGTATCCCCATCACATGCACACCAGATAAGCAGGTACCCCCTTTGGGTTTACAGGTTTCTTGGGACATGAATGGTGGGTATTGTCGTATGAGGCTGGGCAAAATTTCCCTCACCTGGGCAGGCTGCAGTGCTGCTGCAACCTATGAGGATGGTCTTTCCTCTGCAAGGAAACTGAGGAGTAGCAGTCACAGGCTCTGCGGTGATACTGCTGGTGATGAGTCAGCAACCTGAGACTCCAAGGCACCGGAACAATGGCCCTGGCAGGATCCTCTAGGGTCATTCACCTGATTCACCAGAGGAAAAGAGACCCCTTAAAACTGGTTTCCTGGATCCATCTGCCCATCACCTTTCTACTTCCTCCTTCTCTTGCCTACATTCTCTTCTATTCTCATCCCAAAGAAAAGCCTTAGTCCCTTCTTTTTCTTCAACTAGTAACCCATGAAAATCAAAGCAAAAATTACTGGAAACCAAAAACTCCCTTACCTTTTCATTGGGGACCTGGATGACTTAATCTTCAAAAATTCCTCAGAAGAGAGAAAATATTTTCATTCCATTTTTTTTTTTTTTTGAAGGAGTGATGTCCTCTTCCTTTTAGTGGTTTGGAAGCTGTATTTCATTCTAATGTAGAAGAAAAAGGACAAAAATCCAATAGTTAAGTTTCCCCAGTAAAATAATCTGACTACTGACTTCCCATTACACTGCATTTGTCATTCCCTCCTGACTTTTCTTGCTTCATGTTTTCCCATTCCAATCCTCTCCACTTACCACTGTTTCCAAAATTCCACTGACTAATAACTCTTATAAACCTGCTTTGGTCTTTATCTCATTAAATTTCCTCCTCCTTAAACCTTGTGGTTTCTTGACTTCAGTAACAACACACTCGCCTGGAAATCTACTGGCATCTCTGGCGGCTATTTTTGGGTCTCCTTTACAGGCAATTCTTTCTCTATCCATCTTCTAGGTGTTAGAGTCTCAAGAATTTCATTCTGTTTCCACTGTTCTTTTAACTCTACACACTTCCCCTGGGTAATCTTATCTATTCCTATATTTTGGTAACACCCTAGTATCTGCAGCCCAATCTTTTCCTGAGCTACAGACTCACCTATCTGGCTACCTGTAAGCATCTCCACTTGGCTGCACCGTGGACACCTAAAATTCAATCTTGTCCAAAATTGAAGTCAATATTGTTTCACCAACCTCCTGCCTCTAGATACAGCACTGCCAACTTAGTTGCTCAAGGCTCTATCCTGAACATAGTACTTAGCCCTTCACCTCCCCCAGTCCTCCCAATTTCAAGCAAACACCAGTCACTTTTCTCCATACCACACCACCCCAGTTTAGGCTCCCTCAGGATTATTACTATAGTCTCCCTACCCAACTCCCTGCCTCCTATTGAAATTGCCTTCCATGTTCTAATTAGCCTTTTTTCTAAGATCCATATCTGATTTGTCACTTTCCTGCTTGCAATAGTGGATCTGCCCCCCCCCCTTCCCTGTTCTCAGGACTCAGGTCCAAAATTTACAAAGTCCTTCACAATCTGACCCCAACCTAGCACTTCACAGGTTCATAGGTAGCCCAAAGAAAGACACATTGGTACAAATTAGAAAAGACATTCCTTTATCAGAGTAGAGGCAGCCTCTTGCCAGGGTGCAAGGCTTGGTGAGGGGAGTGTAGGTTGGATTTCTACATTCATGTCCACCTTGTGTTTTTGTGCAGAGCCAGCCTCCATAACATGTGATGACCTAGTTGCCTAATCTCCTGGACTCATTCTCCAGATGTACCACTTTTTCCTCTTCATTTTTGTGCATAGCACAAAATGTCCCACCTCCTCCAAGTAAATCCTCTTCACTTCACTTCATAATCCACTTTCTCTAGGCAGTCATCCCTTCCCTTTAGTATGTTCTCATGGAACCCTGCACTTTCACCACTACCAACCGAATCAGAGTTGTGTCACTGTGTCACCTAAAAACTGGGTTCGTCTCTTGGTGGATGTTGTTGAGCCAGAAGACACAAGTAAGTCAAAGATCAGGAGAAGGAAAGATTTATTACTTGCAGCAAGTAAGGAGAACACTGGATCATTCCCAAAGCAGTGTTTCCCTGAACAGCAAAATTGGGAAATTTTTAAGCTAAGTGTACATGCATATTCATGAGGGGGCCTGAGCAGGAGAATTCATCATAGAATTGGGGCAAAGGGTGACAGAGTCAGTCCAAGCTTCAGTTGATTGAAGTCAGAAGGGTCAGAAAAGGTCAACATCATCATTCCTTAGGTTCCAATTGATCTGGTGGTTGAGTGCTCAGAAGGGGATTTAAATTCTGCAAAACAGCTCAAGAAAGTGCTTCAGGCTAATCTTTACCATTGAAACAGAACTGGGAGTCTTTACAACTGATTTATTATCCTTGCTATTGTTACTTCTCTTGCCTGATAACAGTTCTTCTTCTTTTGTTCCCTTAAGGTCATTATTACTGAGATCTATTCAAGAGAAAGCATTGTGGTCATGCTTAGATCCCAAAATGGCTTAGGCCAAAAATGGCTTCTCTTATGTCAAGAAAACCATGCCTGGTTCTCATTCTCTGGGGATACCACCTTATCTGCTTACAATTATGAGTTTGTAAAATTCATTACAAATTGTAATGTTAAATTATAAATTCTGGGAGGGCAAGGATCATGTCTGTCTTATTTACCTTTTTATTCCCAGTTCTAAGCAGATGGCTGGCACCTAGTAGAAACTCAGTAAATGTTAGATGGATCTAAGTCTCACATTCTGAAATTACTCCAAAAACAAATCCCAGATTTAATTTTAATTCACCCTGACTTTAAATTATAGGTCATAAAGACTTTTAATAGAGACTGTGGCCAAATCAAAAAATAATAATGGAGAACCAGACCCCTGAAAAAATTGAACTCCTGGTAAAAAGATAGAAATATCTTAAGGGTAGTAAAGTTGACACAGATAAATGCTTTTATTTAAATATCCAAGGGCTCTGATTGCCAAGGCCTGTAGCTCTATTTGTTTCTCATTTCTTTCTCAAAAGCTAACATTTAGTACCTTCTTAAAGTCTTTCCTTGAAACAAAATGCTAACTTTCTATATAATTTTAAATGTGATTATTGATTTGGTCAAACTAGGGTATATTCTGCTCTTTCTAAGGCATGTTGTGAAAATGACTCAATGTCTATATGTCTTGTCTGCTTAGAAAACAGACATGACAGCTAAACTTTTTAAAAGTTCCTGTGGGTTCCTCCTGGGCTTTTTAGGTCCCTTTGGCCAGACCTGGATCATTTGTAATGGAGATTTTGCACAGATTTCACAAACTTTACTAATCTCTTCCACAAAAGGATAACCTTGGGGCATTCAGGTTGACAAGTGGAATTTCATCAATGTTTCTTAGAATTTATTTAAGAAACCATGAATAACAGTAGTGAATTCTAAAGTGTTAGAATTATTTTTCTAGGAAAACTTTCTGGAGAAGAACAAGCTCTCATAGAATAGGGTGTGTATGTTTTAAATGAAATACAAGGAGACACAAAAGGCAGCAGAGAGTGTTGCCAAGAGAAAGTGGTAGACACATGAAGATTAACTCAAAATGGATCAGAGACTTAAATGTAAGATCTGAAACCATGAAACTCCTAGAAGAAAACATAGGGAAAATGCTCCCTGACATGGGTCTTGGCAAGGATTTTCTGGATATGACACCTAAAGCACAAGCGCCAAAACCAAAAATAAACAAGAGAGATTACATCAAGCTAAAAAGCCCCTGCACAACAAAAGAAACAATCAGCAAAATGAAAAGACAATCTATGAAATGAGAGAAAACATTTACAAACTATATCTGATAAGGGGTTAATATCCAAAATATATAAAGAACTCATACAACTCAATAACAAAAAAGTAAATAATCCAATTTAAAAATAGTCAAAGGACCTAGATAGGAATTTTCCAAAGAAGATATACAAATGGCTAACAGATATATGAAAATGTGCTCAACATCACTAGTCACTAGGGAAATGCAAATCAAAACTACAGTGAGATAATACCTCATGCCTGTTAGAATGGCCATTATCAAAAATTATCAATAACAAATGCAGACAAGGATGTGGAGAAAGGGGGACACTTGTGCACTGTTTGTGAGATTGTAAACCAGTACAGCCACTACGGAAAATAGTATGGAGGATGTTCAAAAAATTAAAAGTAAAACTACCATATGATTCAGCAATTCCATATCTGGGAATATATCCAAAAGGAATGAAAACACTAACTCAAAAAGATATCTGCATCCCCATGTTTATAGCCAAGACAGAAATAACCTAAATGTCCACTGATGTATAAATAGATAAAGAAGTTTTGAGATACACTCTCTCTCTCTCTCTCTCTCTCACACACACACACACACACACACACACATGCACACAATGGAATATCATTCAGTCACATAAAATGAGAAAATCCTGCCATTTGCAACAACATGGATGGACCTTGAGAGCATTATGCTAAGTGAAGTAAGTCAGACAGAGAAGGATAAATACTGTATGATCTCACTTATCTGTGAGATCTTAAAAAGAAAACATAGAAAAAGAGATCAGATTTGTGGTTACCAGAGGTGGAGATGGGAAGAGGGGGAATTGGAGGAAGGCAGTCAAAAAGTAGAAACTACCAGTTATAAGATAAATAAGTACTAGGGATGTAATTAACAACATGACAATTATAGTTAACACTGCCATATGATAGTAAATTCTGAGATTTCTCACCATGAGAAAAATTTCTTTAATTTTTCTTCTTATTTTATCTGTATGAGAGGATGGATGCTAACTAAATTTGCTACTATAGTAATTTCACAGTATATATAAGTCAAACCATTCTTCTTTATACCTTAAATCTATACAGTGATGTATGTCAATTATATCTCTATAAAACTGGGGGGAAAAAAGAGAAAGTAGTGACTCTTTGTTTATTTACTCGCCAACTTTTATTAATTGTCTACTATGTGCCAGGCACTACATTTGATGCTTGGAGGATATAGTGGTAACCATATAGACAGGTTTCTGACCTAATGGAGGTTACATTCCATTGGGGCAGACAGGAAAGAAAGTAATTCTGCTGCTGGTGGGACATTTCTTGTGATCAGATTGCTCACATCCCAGTGGATATGAAGAAAATACTAGAAGATTGTGTCTCTGAGCTCCTTTTTCTCTGTCATGTTCTGATTATTGACTCTAATTCTGCCCTGTCCAGTTGGGATGCCACTCAGATGGGCAGGCATTATTCTCATTAGGAATCAGGTCTTAGAATCTTATAGGTGATGAGACTTAGCAAAGTGGCTTTTCATCTTGTGAGCCAAGAGTGTAAAGAGGCCAACTGCCTCTTGGGGTCAGGAGACCCAATGTATTCATCCTCTGCTTTCCCAGTCCTCATCCTTAAGCTCCATCATTGCTTTCCACCTGGTCTTCAGCCCACAGAAGATTAGAGTTTGGGAAGCCTACCCAATTCTTTTTGCGCAGATTTCAACATAGCCCAAATCTTCAACCACATAAGGTCACTGCAAGTCTGAGTGTTGCCTACCTCAGGAGAGACATGTAGACAGTCACAGAAATTATGATTACAGTTGAGGTGAAGGGGAATAAACATCTCCATTTCCCAGAATCTCTGTAGATTCTAAATTATAAATTTTTAACAAAGCGGACTTTGAACATGCATTGTGGAAAGGTCATGTGATTGAAAATCATAGTTACTATGAATTAAACAATAGTTATGTTTCAGCAATTAGAACTGCTTCCTATTCTTCCACTAAGCAATTGGCTGTATTATCAAAACAATATCATGCATCTCCCCATAAGCTTTCCTCTATATATAAAGAGACTGAAGTAGAAGATCTCTAGAATCTGCTTTTAAGATTCCATAGAGTGATCCTCTAGCACTCTTTGGAAAAGTCGAACTCTTTAGCTGGTTATAATTCTATAAAATCTGATCCCAAATTTCTTCTCTGGCTGTGTCTTTCTAATTCTACTGAGTAACCCTCTACTGCAGCTAAACTGGCAGATGCTGACTCTACTTCAGAGGATTTGCACACCTATTTCCCTTCTTGGAATTCTTTCCTGCCTTCCATTCTTCTGGAGTATGCACTGTTGGGAAAGGCAGTCTTCCACAGGCCCTGAGAGTCCACGTGCACTATTTATGAGTGTGCCAAACCTCAAGGACAATGCAACCTACCACATGCATAATATCTATCTGGGCTCATTGCCTCTCCATCTGGGACTTGGAGACAGGGGAACAGGATAATTCTTTCTCATGCTGTGAGATTTAAGCTGTCTTGCTCTCATCAATTTTCTAATAATTTATGGAGTGGTGGCAGGTTCACTCCTTACCATCCTCTGTGAGGTTGAAGTTCTTCCCTGACATGTACATTCATAAAGACCAAAGTAAAATTCTATCTCACAAACACCCCAAAATCTAAAGACTTCACCATCATCCTCTGAGTATCTATGCGTTAAAGCTAAAAAAGAAAAATTGACTACAAGGAAACCAAGGAAATGGAGAGGTTACCATGGCTCCAGTTCTAATTCTCAGCTTTGAAAGTGCAGTACATTTATTACAACCTTGTTGCAGGGTTGATTAGGTGCAGGGAAAATGACTCCAGCAAACCAAACTCACAACTGACTGAAGTATAAACAGGAACCCAATTTGTTCATTTTCAGTGAGAAAGATAATTCTTATGTTCATCTGAAATGTGTTTGTCAGTATGACAAAACATCCTTTTTTCAAAAGCAGATCTATTTGAGAAACAAAATTACAGACCCAAGATTTCTTGGTGAGCATGGAATTGGAGCTAAGGGAGTTGGTTAAGCGAGGCCAATATTTATGGGTGGAATCAGAGTAGGAGAGCTTATGGATCCTTCTCACTTTATGAATTTACCCACCACAGGAGACAAATCAAATTATTGGTGTAGGGCAACCTTCCCCAAGGAATACTTTTGTTTGCTTATGCTCTACTGTTGCCTATCTATCTACCTACTTTCTCATGGAACCTTCCTCCTCACTGCACTTCAGATATTAGACCTTGAACTTAAATTCAGTAGAGAGACAGACTTCATATTTGTTGGTCCAAAACCTCAGAAATTCCTGGCTGAAATGTGAAATTGGCCCCCATACACAAGGGCAAGGAGAAACCAAAGAAAGAGGCAGACCACTCAAGATTAGTAGGTGACAGGTTTAATAAGCAAAGGAATTCACATACCAGGTTTGTCTTGATCAACCACAAGATGAGTAGAACTCTGCACCAGCCTGCCGTAATCTTAAAAGTTTATACAGAGGTCTTAATGGGGCTCAGTCACACGTTCAGTCCAGATGGTCTCAACGAAACATTGTTCTCTCAAGGCTACATCCTTGAAAATGACTCTGGCTGTGGGCACTGTGAACATAACATACATGCAAGGACTGGAGAGAGGGTGAGGAGCCTCTGTCTGGGTCCACCTTGCAGTCACATCCTCATGACCTCTTCCAACAGTGTTTTAGACTTAAAGTTGCTTTTGCATCTATCTAATTAACCTCTATCTAACGTTTAATTCTCATCAGAGCCATAAAAGAAGAGAGAGAGTATGGAAGAGTTGCAAAGGCTCCCCTTCAATACACTGCAATTTAAGAAATAACAATTATATTTTTTCTTCCAGTTTTATTGAGACATAATTGACATACAGCACTGGACAATTTAAGATGTACAGCATGATGATTTGACTTATATACAGCATGAAGTGATTATAACAAGAAGTTTAGTGAACATCCATCATCCAATATAGGTACAAAATTGAAGAAATAGAAAAAAATTTTTCCTTTTGATGAGAACTCTTAGGATTTACTCTCTTAACAACTTTCATATACAAAACACATAGTGTAATTCGATTGGTCATGTACATTACATCCTTAAAGACAAGTGACTTAAAGTCTTACTGAGCATGGCCCTGCCCACCAGTGAGATAAGACACAGCTCCACCCACCACCAGTCTCTTCAATCAGGAACCCTGCACAAGCCTCTTTGATAGCCTTATCTGTCAGAGGGCAGCCACCAGAAGCAAGAAGAACTACAGTCCTGCAGCCTGCAGAACAGGAACCACAATCACAGAAAGTTAGACAAAATGAAACAGCACAGGAATATGTCCCAGATGAAGGAACACAAATAAAACCCCAGAAGAACAACTAAGTGAAGTGGAGATGATAGGCAACCTTCTGGAAAAAGAATTGAGTAATGATAGTGAAGATGATCTAGGATCTCGGAAAAAGAATGGAGGTAAGGATTGAGAAGATGCAAGAAATGTTTAACAAAGACCTAGAAGAACTAAAGAAGAAACAAACAGAGATGAACAATAACATATCTGAAATAAAAAATACACTAGAAGGAATCAATAGCAGAATAACTGAGGCAGAAGAACAGGTAAGTGACCTGTATGGAAGATAGAATGGTGGAAATCACTGCCACAGAACAGAATAAAGAAAAAAGAATGAAAAGAAATGAAGAGAGTCTAACAGACCTCTGTTACAACATTAAATGCACAAACATTTGCATTATAGGGGTCCCAGAAGGACAAGAGAGAGAAAGGACCTGAGAAAATATTTGAAGAGATAATAGCTGAAAATTTCCCTAACATGGGAAAGTAAACAGTCACCCAAGACCAGGAAGCACAAAGAGTCTCAGATAGGATAAACCCAAGGAGGAACATGCCAAGACACATAGTAATCAAAATGACAAAAATTAAAGACAAAGATAAAATATTAAAAGCAACAAGCAAAAAGCAAAAAATAACATAAAAGGAAACTCCCATAAACTTATCAGCTGATTTCTCAGCAGAAACTCTGCAGGCCAGAAGGGAGCGGCAAGGTATATTTAAAGTGATTAAAAGGAAGAACTTACAACAAAGAATACTCTACCCAGCAAGGTTCTCATTCAGATTTGACGGAGAAATCAAAAGCTTTACAGGCAAGCAAAAGCTAAGAGAATTCAGCACCACAAAGCCAGATTTGAAATAAATCCTAAAGGAACTTCTCTAAGTGGAAAAGAAAAGGCCACAACTAGAAACAAGAAAATTATGAATGGAAAAGCTCACTGGTAAAGGCAAACACACAGTAATGGTAGGAAATCATCCACACACAAATATGATATCAAAACCATCAACTGTGAGAAGGGGAGAACACAATGCCAGATATCAGAAATGCATTTGAAATTAAAAGATCAGCAATTTAAAACAATCTTGCTTATATATAGACTGCTGTATCAAAATGTCATGATAACAACAAATGGAAATTCTACAATGGATACACACACACACACAAAGAAAAGGAATCCAAACACAACACTAAAATTAGTCATCAAATCACAAGAGAAGAGAAAAAAGAGGAAGGGAAAAAAAAGACCTGCAAAAACAAATCCAAAACAATTAACAAAATGGCAATAGGAACATACATATTGATAATTACCTTAAACATAAATGAATTAAATGCTCTAACCAAAAGACAAAGACTGGCTGAATGGGTACAAAAACAACACCCATATATATGCTGTCTACAAGAGACCCATTTCAGACATAAGGACACATACAGACTGAAAGTGAGGGGATAGAGAAAGGTATTCGATGCAAATGGAAGTCAAAAGAAAACTGTAATAGCAAATACTCATATCAGAAAAAATGGACTTTAAAATAAAGACTGTTACAAGAGACAAAGAAGGGCACTGCATAATGATCAAGGAATCAATCCAAAAGAAGATATAACAATTATAAATATATATGCACCCAACATAGGAGCACCTCAATATATAAGGCAAATATTAACAGCCATAAAGGGAGAAACTGACAGTAACACAATAATAGTGGGGACTTTAACATCCCACTTTTCTCAATGAACAGATCATCCAGACAGAAAATCAATAAGGAAACAAAGGCCTTAAATGACACATTAGATCAGATGGACTTAACTGATATTTATAGAACATTCCATCCAAAAGCAGCAGAAAACACATTCTTCTCATGTGCCCCTGGAACATTCTCCAGGATTGACCACATGCTGGGCCACAAAGCAAGCTTCAGTAAATTTAAGAAAATTGAAATACCAAGCATCTTTTCCGACCACAACACTATGAGAGTAGAAATCAACTACAAGAAAAAAATTCTAAAAAACACAAACTCGTGGAGGCTAAGCAATATGCTACTAAAGAACCAATGGGTAATGAAGAAATCAAAGAGGAAATTAAAAAAAATAGCTAGAGACAAATGAAAATGAGAGCACAATGATCCAAAACCTACTGGATTCAGCAAAAGCAGTCTTAAGAGGGAAGTTTATTCCAATAAAATCTTACCTCAAGAAACAAGAAACATCACAAAGAAACAACCTAACCTTATACCTAATGCAACTAGAGAAAGAAGAACAACAAACCCACAGTTAGCAGAAGGAAAGAAATCATAAAGATGAGAGCAGAAATAAATGAAATAGAAACAAGGACAACAATAGAAAAGAGCAATGAAACTTAAGGCTGGTTTTTTTGAAAAGATAAACAAAAGTGATAAAGCTTTATCCAGACTCATCAACAAGAAAAGGGAGATGGCACAAATCAAATATGAACAGACCAATCACAAGGATTGAAATGGAATCAGTAATTTTAAAACTCCTAACAAAAAAATAATACAGGACCACATGGCTTCACAGGTGAATTATATCAAACATCTAGAAAAGAGTTAACACCTATCCTTCTGAAAATATTCAAAAAAATTGCAGAGGAAGGAATAGACCTGAAGTCATTCTATGGGGCCACAATCACCCTGCTACCAAAACCAGACAAAGATACCAGAGAAAAAGAAAATTACAAGCCAATATCACTGATGAACATAGATGCAAAAAAATCCTCAACAGAATACTAGCAATCCAAATCCAACAATACATTAAAAGTATTACACACCATGATCAAGTGAGAATTATCCCAGGGATGCAAGGATTTTTCAATATACACAAATCAATCAGTGTGAAACATCAGATCAACAAATTGAAGAATAAAAACAATATGATGATCTCAACAGATGTAGAAAAAAGCTTTTGACAAAATTCAACACTCATTTATGATAAAAACTCTCCAGAAAGTGATCATAGAAGAAACATAACTCAATATAATAAAGGTTATATATGACAAACCTACAGCAAAGATCATATTCAATGGTGAAAACCTGAAAGTATTTCCTCTAAGATGAGGAACAGGCAAGGATGTCTGCTCTCACCACTTTTATTCAACATAATTTTAGAAGTACTAGCCACAGTAATCAGAGAAGAAAAAGAAATAAAAGGAATCCAAATTGGAAAAGAAGGAATAAAACTGTCACTGTTTGCAAATTACATGATACTATACATAGAAAATCCTAAAGATGCTACCAGAAAACTACTAGATCTCATCAATGAATTGGATAAAGTGGCAGGATACAAAATTAATATGCAGAAAACTGTTGCATTTCTCTACACTAACAACAAAAGATTTTTCAGAAAGAAAAATTAAAGAAATAATCCCATTTATCATTGCATCAAAAAAATAACAAAATACCTAGGAATAAACATACCTAAGTAGACAAAATATCTGTACTCCAAAAACTATAAGATGTTGATGAAAGAAATCAAAGATGACACAAACAGATGGAAAGATATACCATGTTCTTAGATTGGTAGAATTAATATTGTCAAAATGACTATACTACCCAAGGCAATCTACAGATTCAATGCAATCCCAATTAAATTACCAATGGCATTTTTCACAGAACTAGAACAAAAGGTCTTAAAATTTGTATGGAGACAAAAAGACCCTGAATAGCCAAAGCAACATTGAGAAAGAAAAACAGAGCTAGAGGAATCAGGCTCCCTGACTTCAAACTATACTACAAAGCTACAGTCACCAAAACAGTATGGCAATGACACAAAAACAGAAATATAGATCAATGGAACAGTATAGAAAGCCCAGAAATGAACCCATGCACCTATGGTCAGTTAATCTACAACAAAGAAGGCAAGACTATACAATGGAGGAAAGACAGTCTCTTCAATAAATAGTGCTGGGAAAACTGGATATCTACATGTAAAAAAATGAACTTGGAACCGTCTTGAACACCACATTCAAAAATAAACTCAAAATCGGTTAAAGACCTTAATGCAAGAAGAGGTATTATAAAAGTCTTAGAGGAAAACATAAGAAGAACACTGTCTGACATAAATCGCAGCAATATCTTTTTCAATCCACCTCCCAGAGTAATGGAAATAAAAACAAAAATAAACAAATGAGACCTAATTAAATTCAAAACCTTTTGCACAGCAAAAGAAACCATAAAAAAAGTGAAAAGACAACACAAAGAATAGGAGAAAATATTTGCAAATGATGCAACTGCCAAAGGATTAGCCTCCAAAATGTACAAACAGCTCATGCAGCTCAATAGCATAAAAATAAACAACTCAGATAAAAAATGGGTAGAAGGGGGGGGGTGCAATTCACCATTGGCCAAAAAGGAAGCCAAAGCTTAGAATGATATGAAACATGCCAGGTCTCAGAGTTCATAATGGTGGACAGTGGTGGAAACTCAGGACTCCAGAGCTCAGGCTTCCATAGGTCCTAGCACAGCATGTTTGTGAATGAAAAATAATTAGACACTCCTTATGAATCAACAGAAGCCATGTGGCTGACAGGGTCTTGGTGCTCAAGCCAGGTGTCAGGCCTGAGCCTCGGAGGTGGGAGAGCCGAGTTCAGGACATTGGTCCACCAGAGGCATCACGGCCACTCGTAATATCAATTGGCGAGAGCTCCCCAAGAGTTCTCCATCTCAACGCTAAGACCCAGATCCACTCAGTGCCCAACAAGCACCAGTGCTGGACACCCCATGCCAAACAACTAGCAAGACAGGAACACAACCACACCCATTAGCAGAGAGGCTGCCTAAAATCATAATAAGTTCACAGACACCTCAAAACACACCACCGGACATGGTCCTGCCCACCAGAAAGGCAAGATCCAGCCTCATTGATCAGAACACAGGCACCAGTTCCTTCCACCAGGAAGCCTACACAAACCACTGAACCAACTTTCCCCACTGAAGGCAGACACCAAAAACAATGGAAACTACGGACCTGCAGCCTGTGAAAAGCAGACACCAAACACGGTAACTTAAGCAAAATGAGAAGACAGAGAAATACACAGCAGATGGAGGAGCAAGATAAAAACCCCCCAGACGAAACAAATGAAGAGGAAATAGGCAGTCTACCTGAAAAAATATTCAGAGGAATGAGAGTAAATATGATCCAAAATCTTGAAAATAGAATGGAGAAAATACAAAAAACATTTAACAAGGACCTAGAAGAACTAAAGAGTAAACAGACAATGATGAACAACACAATAAATGAAATTAAAAATTCTCTAGAAGGAATCAATAGCAGAATAACTGAGGCAGAACTGATATGTGACCTGGAAGATAAAATAGTGGAAATAACAACCACAGAGCAGATTAAAGAAAAAAGAATGAAAAGAATTTAAGACAGTCTCAGAGACCTCTGGGACAACATTAAACACACCAACATTAGAATTATAGGAGTCCCAGAAGAGGAAGAGAAAAACAAATGGTCTGAGAAAATATTTGAAGAGATTATAGAAGAAAACTTCCCTAATATGGGAAAGGAAATAGTCAATCAAGTCCAGGAGGGCAGAGAGTACCATACAGGATAAATCCAAGGAGAAACATGTCAAGACACATATTAATCAAACTATCAAAAATTAAATACAAAGAAAAAATATGGAAAGCAGCAACAGAAAAGAAACAAATGACATACAAGGGAACCCTCATAAGGTTAACAGCTGATCTTTCAGCAGAAACTCTGCAAGCCAGAAGGGTGTGGCAGGACGTGTTTAAAGTGATGAAAGGGAAACAGTTACAACCAAGATTACTCTACCCAGCAAGGATCTCATTCAGATTCAATAGAGAAATTAAAACCTTTACAGACAAGCAAAAGCTAAGAGAATTCAGCACTACCAAACCAGCTTTACAACAAATGCTTAAGGAACTTCTCTAGGCAGGAAACACAAGAGAAGGAAAAGACCTACAAGAGCAAACCAAAAACAATTAAGAAAATGGTAATAGGAACATACATATCGATAATTACCTTAAATGTAAATGAATTATATGCTCGAACCAAAAGACATAGACTGGTTGAATGGATACAAAAACAAGACCCATATACATTCTGTCTACAACAGACCCACTTCAGACCTACGGACACATACAGACTGAAAGTGAGGGGATGGAAAAAGATGTTCCATGCAAATGGAAATCAAAAGAAAGCTGAAGTAGCAATTCTCATATCAGACAAAATAGACTTTAAAACAAAGACTATTACAAGAGACAAAGGAGGACACTACATAATGATCAAGGGATCAATCCAAGAAGAAGATATAACAATTATAAATATTTATGCATCTAACATAGGAGCACCTCCATATATAACACAAATGTTAACAGCCATAAAAGGGGAAATTGACAGTAACACAATAATAGTAGGAGACTTTAACACCCCACTTTCACCAATGGAAAGATCAAAAAAATGAAAATAAATAAGGAAACACAAGCTATAAATGACACATTAAACAAGATGGACTTAATTGATAATTATAGGACATTCCATCCAAAAACAACAGAATTCACTTTCTTACCAAGTGCTCATGGAACATTCTCCAGGATAGATCGTATCTTGGGTCACAAATCAAGCCTTGCTAAATTTATGAAAATTGAAATAATATCAAGTATCTTTTCTGACCACAATGCTATAAGGCTAGATATCAATTACAGGAAAAAACTGTAAAAAATACAAATACATGGAAGCTAAACAATGCACTACTAAATAACCAAGAGATCAGTGATGAAATCAAAGAGGAAATTAAAAAATACCTAGAAACAAATGACAATGAAAACACTACGACCCAAAATCTATAGGATGCAGCAAAAGCAGTTCTAAAAGGGAAATTTAGAGCAATACAATCCTCCCTCAAGAAACAAGAAAGATCTCAAATGAAAAACCTAACCTAACACCTAAAGCAATTAGAGAAAGAAGAACAAAAAAACCCAAAGTTAGCACAGGGAAAGAAATCATAAAGATCAGATCAGAAATAAATGAAAAAGAAATGAAGGAAACAATAGCAAAGATCAATAAAACTAAAAGCTGGTTCTTTGAGAAGATAAAAAAAATGATAAACCATTAGCCAGACTCATCAAGAGAAAAAGGGAGAAGACTCAAATCAATAGAATTAGAAATGAAAAAGGAGAAGTAACAACTGACATTGCAGAAATACAAAGGATCATGAGAGATAACTACAAGCAACTATATGCCAATACAACTGGCAACCTGGAAGAAATGGAGAAATTCTTGGAAAAGCACAACCTTCTGAGACTGAACCAGGAAGAAAGAGAAAATATAGAGACCAATCACAAGCACTGAAATTGAAACTGTGGTTTAAAATCTTCCAACAAACAAATGTCCAGGACCAGTTGGATTCACAGGAGAATTCTATCAAACATTTAGAGAAGAGCTAACACCTAACCTTTTCAAACTCTGCCAAAATATAGCAGAGGGAGGAGCACTCTCAAACTTATTCTGCAAGGCCACCATCACCCTGATACCAAAACCATACATAGATGTTACAAAAAAAGAAAACTACAGGCCAATATCACTGATGAACATCGATGCAAAAATCCTCAACAAGATACTAGCAAACAGAATCCAGCAGCACATTAAAAGGATCATACACCATGATCAAGTGGGGTTTATCCCAGGAATGCAAGGATTTTTCAATACATGCAAATCAATCAATGTGATACACCATATTAACAAATTGAAAGATAAAAACCATATGATAATCTCAATAGATTCAGTAAAATCCTTGACAAAATTCAACACCCATTTATAATAAAAACCCTCCAGAAAGTAGGCATAGAGGGAAATTACCTCAATATAATAAAGGCCATATATGACAAACCCACAACCAACATCATTCTCAATGGTGAAAAACTGAAACCATTTCCACTAAGTTCAGGAACAAGACAATTTGCCCACTCTCACCACTATTTTTCAACATAGTTTTGGAATTTTTAGCCACAGCAATCAGAGAAGAAAAAGAAATAAAAGGAATCCAAATCAGAAAAGAAGAAGTAAAACTGTCACTGCTTGCAGATGACATTATACTACACACAGAGAATCCTTAAGATACTATCAGAAAACTACTAGAGCTAATCAATGAATTTGGTAAAGTAGCAGGATACAAAATTAATGCACAGAAATCTCTTGCTTTCCTATACACTAATGATGAAAAATCTGAAAGAGAAATTAAGGAAACACTCTCATTTACCATTGCAAAAAAAGAATAAAATACCTAGGAATAAACCTACCTAAGGAGACAAAAGACCTGTATGCAGAAAACTATACTGATGAAAGACACTGATGAAAGAAATTAAAGATGATAAAAACAGATGGAGAGATATACCATGTTCTTGGATTGGAAGAATCAATATTGTGAAAATGACTATACTACTGAAAAGCAATCTACAGATTCAATGCAATCCCTATCAAAATACCAATGGCATTTTTCACAGAACTAAAACCAAAAATTTCACAATTTGTATGGAAACACAAAAGACTCTGAATAGCAAAAGCAATCTGGAGAAAGAAAAACGGAGTTGCAGAAATCAGGCTCCCTGACTTTGGACTATAGTTCAAAGCTACAGCAATCAAGACAGTATGGTACTGGCACAAAAACAGAAATATAGATTAATAGAACAGGATAGAAAGCCCAGAGTTAAACTCAGGCACATATGGTCAACTTATCTTTGACAAAGGAGGCAAGAATATACAGTGAAGCAAAGACAGCCTCTTCAATAAGTGGTGCTGGGAAAACTGGACAACTCCATGTAAAAGAATGAAATTAGAACACTCTCTAACACCATACTCAAAAATAAACTCAAAATGGATTAGAGACCTAAATGTAAGACTGGACACTATAAAACTCTTAGAGGAAATTATAGGCAGAACATTATGACATAAATCACAGCAAGATCCTTTTTGACCCACCTCCTAGAGAAATGGAAATAAAAACAAAAATAAACAAATGGGACCTAATGAAACCTAAAAGCTTTTGCACAGCAAAGGAAACCATAAACAAGACAAAAAGACAACACTCAGAATGGGAGAAAATATTTGCAAATGAAGCAACTGACAAAGGATTAATCTTCAAAATTTACAAGCAGCTCATGCAGCTCAATATCAAAAAAACAAAAAACCCAATCCAAAGATGGGCAGAAGACCTAAATAAACATTTCTCCAAAGAAGATATACAGATTGCCAACAAACACATGAAAGGAAGCTCAACGTCATTAATCATTAGAGAAATGCAAATAAAACTACAATGAGGTATCACCTCACACCAGTCAGAATGGCCATCATCAAAAAGTCTACAAACAATAAATGCTGGAGAGAGTGTGGATAAAAGGGATCCCTCCTGCACTGTTGGTCAGAATATGAATTGATACAGCCACTCTTGAGATCAGTATGGAGGTTCCTTAAAAAACTAAAAATAGAACTACCATACGACCCAGCAATCCCACTGCTGGGTATATACCCTGAGAAAACCATAATTCAAAAAGAGTCATGTACCACAATGTTCATTGAAGCTCTGTTTACAATAGCCAGGACATGGAAGCAACCTAAGTGTCCATCGGCAGATGAATGGATAAAGAAGTTGTGGCCCTACGATTATTTTTAAAGATTCTACCTGTACTAACTTTTAAACCTCCATGAGGTCAATTTTGGGTGACCCATTCCCCTCAGAGCCCTTTACCAGACGTGTATTTCCATCCCTAGCTGATAAAAGTATTGAGTAATCGCCTCCAGCTGATGGAGCTGCCACCCTAAGAATTTAACATTCCTAACCCACGGTATATGGGGTTAACCCGCAACCAATGATTGACTTATGTTGGGAGTACAAAAGCCAGCTCCATGCCTCAAAGAGGTCAGTACTTCAGTGATGTTTATGTACCACAGTCCCCATCCCCAACCCCTGGTTCAAGTCTAGACTTGACCTGAGACCTCATCCTTACTCCACTCTTTTTTTTTTTTTTATAAATTTATTTGTTTATTTATGTATTTTTTGGCTGTGTTGGGTCTTCGTTTCTGTGCGAGGGCTTTCTCCAGTTGCGGCGAGCGGGGGCCACTCTTCATCGCAGTGCACGGGCCTCTCACTGCCGCGGCCTCTCCCGTTGTAGAGCACAGGCTCCAGACGCGCAGGCTCAGTAGTTGTGGCTCACGGGCCTAGCCGCTCCACGGCATGTGGGATCTTCCCGAACCGGGGCACGAACCCGTGTCCCCTGCATTGGCAGGCGGATTCTTAACCACTGCGCCACCAGGGAAACCCCTTACTCCACTCTTTACCCTCACCTTTTCTCTTCTGCTCTCCCCCCAACAGGTCCTTCTTGAAGAGCTCCCTAACAATAAATCCCACACCTGAACCTCTGCTTCTATTGCATGCAACCAAAGATAGTTCATAACCATGTCCCCACTCCTCTTCCTGCCACCCATCAGCATCACCGATAGGCTTGTTGTTTACCCTAAATAAGTTCACTGCTAGCCTGTGGAATCAAATCAGAGGCCCAAGATCAAGCATAAGGGGCCTATCAGGTAGGATCTCTCATTCAAGATGCGGATGGTGGGGGTGCATTGGAGAGAATGCTTCTTGATGCTTTTGCCCCCAGCTGCAAGAATTGTACATTATAGCCTTGACTCCATTACTGGAGGTGCTTTCTGTGTCCTCTGCCATAATTTTTCATTAATAACTAAGTTGGCACTTTCTATCTAATGATAATTGCCTTTTTTTTTTTCCTAACAGGGAAAAATAAGGCCAACAGTGCCCTGGCATGGGAAAGAGACTAACTGGATGTGAGAGCACAGGGAATAAGACCATGCCTAGCACACCTAAGAAAAATCCACAGGAATTTTTTTTTTATCTCTGGAGACCAGGATGGGGTGAGAAGAAGCCAGAAGACTAATGACACTAAAAAGGGAAGATGAGCAAGGTGCCAAAGCCCTTAGAGAATCTGAAAAATTGGCCACAGGGACTCCAGTCAGGATGGGGGCTACCCCAAGAAACATGGTCATTTGAGGACAAGAGAAACTAAGTACCAACCCTCTCCTGACTCTGCTAGCCTCAAGTCATCTCCTCATTGAAATAGGAAGACTGATAATTGTAAAAAAAAAAAAAAAAAAAAAATGCAGGAGCCAACAAGCTGGGAAATGCTCCAGCTCTAGCAGCAGGTGCCACAAAAGCAGCTCACACACATGCAGACACTCCAACCTCAGCACCCCTGCCACAGCACCCTAGTTGCCTTTTCAACACCAGAGAATAATCTTCCTGAGGCCTGGGACCAGGTCTAACTCATAGTTGCATACTTCACTTTATAAAGAAGGTCTTACCTCTATATAGGTCCACCCTCTCCAGCATGATCCCACCCTTTGTTCAACGTCTCTCCTCACTTCCTGTTCATTTTCTTCATAGCACACACCACTACTTGAAAATATATATTCCCTTGTTTCTCTTTTTACTGTCTGGCTTCCTCATGAGCTTAAAACCTCTGTATGGGCAATAACAGTATTTATTTACAAAGTTTACCCAGTATCAAGTTCTATAGACTACATAAAGACTTGTGGAATGAATGAATGAATATTTTAGCTAATGGCATGCTGGAAAGGGTTGGAGCTGACCATTGTTTTGGCCCTTTGATTCAGGATAGGAGCTTATCTTCAAAAGCTAAGTTTGAGCTTGGCACTGGGAACAAATAAAGGTTGGAACACTTCCTGTATCCTGATGCCTAAAGGATAATTGGGTTATGTGTGTAGTTAAAAGGACTGAGTAGGATTTGGTGATTACAAGTGGACTAGAAGAAACTTGACAGGAAAAGAGCTTTTACAGTAATCCTCTTTCATTCAGTTTTTATCTCAGAATGCCAATGAGTTTTCCATATGTATCATATTTTCAGTTCTGAGTTTTCAAGAGTTTCACTTATATAGTTTCAAAAGAATAATTGGCATCATATGAATATGCATGTGCATATTTATGATATTGCATCCATCAGCACAATATTATCCTTCCTCCTGGATTTAGAATGTATAACTCTGCACCTTAGAATAATGAGTCTGCATGGGTTGGTGTCAAACAAATGACTCTACCATTCTTTACTAGTTTTCCTTTTGTAGTCCTTTATGCCAAAAACAAAGACCACTTTCTTCAAAGGTTGTTTTTATAGAATGCTTTCTCAGATGATACTAAAAATGAAGAAAGGGTTTGTTTCCGTATAGGACTGCATATACTAGGTGAAATCTTCTGGAACAATACTGTCAACAGTAAAACAATACCTTTAGTGTAATCCATTCAATTCCTAAATTCTGTGAGCTTCTCCGATTGACCTTTCAACCACTCTCAGACTTTTGGCCTTAGAAATGAAAGTTAGCCCTCCTTTATCACCATGCCAGTCCTCTGTGTCTCCCTTCTACTAAATTCATTTGCTAATTTTTTTTCTGACTCTGTCCGTTCCACTTTCAATATACCTAGGTCGTCCCTCCCAGAACTAATGTTGATTGAGCCTGTACACACTTAAGGTACACAATCTTATTTAATCCTTACAACTACCCTGTGAAGTACTGTATCAGAGTTCTCAGGTTACAAGCAATGGAAACCAACTCCCGCTAAATTAAGTGAAAGGAAATTTAGTGGAAGTATCTTGGAGTTCTCAGCATCATTGGAAAAGGCAGAAAACCAAGCTCAGAAATGAGCAGGATCTGAGCTATCTCCACAGAACTAAGAATCAGAAACTACATGGATAATGTGTGGTCAGAACACTGCTACTAAAATAAGTGAGTAAATGCTCACACTTACATGTTACTGACTATGTGCTAGGTGCTATTTTAAGCATTTTACTTAGTATATATATGAATATCAAAATTTGTAATAAATATTTATTTTCTCAGTTTGGTACCTATCTCTCTCAAAGTTTGAAAGCCTAGTGTAAGCAGAAATCATGTGTGTTTTATTAACTGATACATACCTAATGCCAAGGACAGTAGTTGGCACTGGATGAAATAAGTACTATTATTCTCATTTTATACATGAGGAAACTGAGCCACAGGGAAGCTAAATATACCCCAAAGTCATACAGTTGGTGAGTGATGGGGTTAGGATTCAAATACATATGGCCTGTCTCTAGAAACTGTACCCTTAACCAACATACTACAGATTTCATCAATTTTTAGTCCTTTCATTCTAGTGGTCAAGATTAGACCTCCAAAGAATCCATCCAGTTGGTATTTGTTGGGTCATATATATGCCCATCAGCTAGGGAAAAGTGAACCCATGATTACCAGGCCACTAAACTCAATTCACAGAGGAAGCAACAATTTCTCCAAAGGAAATCAGGGAAGATCAAGCAAGGAAGATAAAATGGGAAGTTAAAGAACAACAAACATCTCACAACAACCTTCAGCGTAGATAATATTAACTTCCCCATTTTACAGATGAGGAAACTGAGGCATGATATAATCCCTTACTTTTATAGTAAAGAAGATGACTGTACTGGGTTGAATGGTGCCCCCCCCCAAAACTCATATGTACCCAGAATATGTGAATGTGACCTTATTTGGAAATAAGGTCTTCATGGATATAATCAGGTTAAGATGACATCTTATTGTATTAAAGGGAGCTATAACCCAATGATTAGTGTGCTTACAAGAAGAAGGAAATTTGAATTCAGATACACTGAGAGGGAGAATGTCATGTAATGATGAGGGTCAAGATTGGAGTAATGTGTCTACAAGCCAAGGAATGCCAAGGGTTGCCAACAACCACCAGAAGCTAGGTAGAAGCAAGAAGGAATCCTCCCTAGAGTCTTTACGGAGAGCATGGCCCTGCTAACACATTGATTTTGGACTTCTGGCCTCCAGAATTGTGAGAGAATAAATTTCTGTTGTTTTAAGCCACCTAGTGTGTGTTAATTTGCTACAGCAGCCCTAAGAACCTAATACACCGAGGCTCAGAGATAAGTTATCCCAGATAACAGAACTCTTAAGAAGTATATACTATATTACATAATGTTTTCTCTCCTTTCGTTTTCTTCCAACCTTCATGACCTCACTCTACCTCCAATCCTTAACCTTCTAGTTTTTCCCCAGGTTGCCTAACCCTTCCCCTATTCCTACCAACTGCAACATCATTTGGAACTTGTTCTTCCCATAATCTTGACTGCTAATCTCCCTCTTGGTTGCTTCCATGACCTAAAATGTTCATTTTGACAAGAGGGAGGTTAGCAGTCAAGATTACAGGAGGAACAAGTCCCAAATGATGTTGCAGTGGATAAAGAAGATGTGGTACATATATACAATGGAATATCACTCAGCCATAAAAAGAAATGAAATTGGGTCATTCGTAGGGATGTGAATGGACCTAGAAACTGTCATACAGAGTGAAGTAAGTCAGAAAGAGAAAAACAAATATCATATATTAACACATATTTGTGGAATCTAGAAAAATGGTACACATAAACTGGTTTGCAAGGCAGAAATAGAGACACAGATGTAGAGAACAAATGTATGGACACCAAGGGGGGTAAGGGGGGTGGGATAAATTGGAAGATTGGGATTGACATATATACACTAATATGTATAAAACAGATAACTAGTGAGAACCTGCTGTATAGCACAGGGAACTCCACTTCCCTGTACAGTAGAAACTAACACAGCATTGTAAAACAACTATACCCCAATAAAAAAATAAACAAATAAAATATTTTTTAAAAATGAACATTTTATTCCCCAAGGCTTGCTCAACTTTCTGTCAATAAGACAAACTTCTCTGCTAATTCAAAAAGAGTTAAAGCACATTAATGTAACACTTTCATTTTAAAACAGTTTTATGAAGACCAATGCCTTGATCAAAGGCACCGTGATCATAGCGGATGAAGGAAGGTATCTAAAGCATTCCATCTTTTGGCTCACATCTATGTGTCTAACAGACTAACAACTCTGCTCACTTTTTCTAAAATATTGACATTTGGCTTCTTACACCATTTGAATCATTATTCTTTCTTTTAAAACTCTTAACTTCCTGGGGAAAAAACAAAAACTTTAACCTTCTGAAACTAGCCACTTTGATTTGCTCTATCTTCTTTCTTATAACCTGTGACTTCCACCATGCTAAACAAAACAAAACGAAACAAAACAAAAATCTGTTTTCTGTTCCCTTGTATCAGTAGGGGATTATTGATCTTCAAGTAAGTAGAAAACCCCTCTTACAAATAGGATGCTATTTAGCATTTAGCAAAAGAGAAGGAAACAAGAATGGTTGTCGATTCAACCAAGCAATGTCGGCCCTATGCCTCTATGTGGCAGACACAATTCTAAGTACTTTATATTCATTAACTCACTTAATCTTCACAAAACCCTAGAAGGTAAATATTATTATCACTATCACTTTGTATATGAGAAAACTGTGGCACAGAGAGATGAGTAAAAGTCTTGTGTATTATTTTTTTTTAGGGCTGCCATAACAAAGTACCACAACTGAGTGGCTTAACAGAAATTTAGTGTCTCACAGTTCTGGAGGCTAAAAGTTTGAGATCAAGTTGTCCGCAGGACTGGCTCTTTCTGAGGGTTACAAGGGAGGATATGTTCGACGCCTCTCTCCTATCTTCTGATCATTTGCTGGCAATCTTTGGCATTCCTTGGCTTGTAGATGCATTACCCCAATCTCCGCATTCATCGTCCCATGAGGTTTCTTTTTTCCCCCACCTATAAGTATTGTACTTATCTTGACTTTGTGAGCTATGAACGCTATGTGGATGGTATAATCAGAAACAGTCTAATAAATAATGTAGAAAAGGTACATGAATGTAATTAACCTGTATGGAAAGTAGCAAAATAAAAAGAACAGATTATAAACTGTGTTTGCCTCAGTCCCTTAGAAGTACTTTAAGCATAGATAAAGGAATATTTTAAATAACATTTTCAGTCTCATTTTGACAGCATACAATTCAAAGTATGATTCATGTTTACTATTTCATGTTTTAATTATACAGTAAGGAAAAACTCATGTCCTTTTGCACCACAGCATTACCTCTGCCTTCTCACGTATCATATTTGCAATAAACTACATCTTTCTCTTTCAGTGAAGAACATAAAGGGATAGACAGAAAAGTCTCACTTAGAAAGAAATAGATAAATCTGATGGCCATTTGGTGAAATTACTGAAATGAAAATAATAGGCTTCCATTTCCAAAGTAATAAAATCAATTTTCTTAGAAAACACATTTGTCTCCTTGTAGATGTTAGAAATAATAAATGGTTGTCAATCCTTAGAAATAAGAAGTGATAATTCACTTTTAGCAAATAGACTTGCCACACTTTCTTTACATCTGATGGTCTTGACTGCATCGAGGATCTATAAAGTAATAATTATCTATAAAACAATGGACAAACTAGTAAGTTATGTAAAAGCATGACAACCTTTAGCAAATGGAGGAGTATATCAGAACAAAGTTGACTATTAGACTTTCTTCCAATATTATTAAATTGGCCTGATGACTAAAGTCACTTTAAAGACTATTACAATTAGAATTAACCTAGAAACCTAACTTATGAGATTTGAAGAAAAATCACTACAGCTTTTATTTTACTGAAGTATATCTCGGAAAAAGAACTTTTGGATTGCACAGCACGTGGCAAGATAAGGGGACTGGGGGGTTAGGTGGAATATGTAGAATGTTCATAATTTTATATTTTAATACTCCTCTTATGTTATTCAAATAATTGAGGTAAACTATTTTCAGGAGGGTGCATGGGAAAACTGAGACAAGAGACAAATGTGAGAGGCAGACATTGTGATGGTCGCAGAATCTCTTTTTTCTGAGGATAAATATGCATTTCTTATAGAAGATGCCTGGCAGGCCTGTACCCATCAGATTTGTCTGAATCCCAGTGGAAAACAGTTTAGATTCAAATTGAGAGGGATCTCTGTACCACATGTATCCTCCACGGCATCTTGCTTGGAATAGAAGACACATAGAGAGATTAAGAGACAAACGTCTCAGGCTGAAAAACAATTCTAGGAGAATTTAGCCTTCAGTCATTAGAGCTGCAACTAAGGACCTGGAGAGGAACAACAACAAAAGCCTTTAGGTAAATCTGTAGAGACACAATGTAGATTAGTGGTTGCCTAGGGCTGGGGATGGGAATGGGGACTAACTATAAAAGGGCAAGAGGGATCTTATTGGGTTGATGGATATGTTCTAAAACTGCGTTGTGATGATGGCTGCACAACTCAGTAAAATTACTAACAATCACTGAATTTTACACTTAAAATGAGTGAATTTTATGGCAAGCAGATTAAACCTCAATAGAGTTTTTTTTGTTTGTTTGTTTTTAAAGAAAACTTTTAAGATAAAACCATGGCACCTCTGGGCCTACATCAAATTTCCACACACTGTGGTTCCAGGAGGTTTCCGGGATAAACTCTGCAAGGTGATAATAAGAATGTTCCTTTCCTGTGGTATTCAGGAAACAAGTAAGAGAATAACTAACATCAAACCCAAGTCACTAAAATACCATCAACAGCTCAGACCCCTGAAATCTCTTACACTGATTGTTAAGCAGTTTTGATATGAACATGTAATCAATAGGTAACACGTTAGAATTTCTCTATAAAAATTCCCATTTGGATTCTAAACATCATGATGTTAATGAGCCAAATTTATTTCCCTACACAGGTTCAAAAATGAAATTGTTTTGTATTATCAAGCCAGGCCCATCATTCCTAATGCAGTTAAGAGGCAATGTGCACAGACAGCAGCCCATGCTTGAGAAGGACCTAGTACCTTAGATCAAGAACCAGCAATGATGGCAGAACTGTTTGGGAAATCTTATTTAGCACACTCACAACATCTTTAACCTAGGATTGAGCCATGAGACTATTCTTGGAAGAGTTGTCTTGATTTCTAATCAACCAACAGAAAAATATATTTGTGTTTTTATTTTCTTTCAGCAGAATTTTAGCACCATATGCCTAGCTTTGGTGCCTACTATGGGCTGAATTTTGTCCCCCCTGCCCAACCCATGTCATGGACTGAATGTTTGTCCCCCTAAAATTTACATGTTGAAGTCCTAATCCCCAGATGACTATATTTGGAGATGGGGCCTCTAAGGAAATAACTAAGGTTAATGAGGTCATAAGCATGGGGCCCTGATTTGATAGGATTAGTGTCTTTATAAGAAGAGACACCAAGGAGCACTCTCTCTCTCCCCTCCCACCAACCATGTGAGGACACAGCAAGAAGGTAGCTGTCTACAAGCCAGGAGGAGAGTTCTCACCAGAAACAAAATTGGACACCTTGATCTTGAACTTCCCAGCCTCCAGGACTGTGAGAAATAAAATTTCTATTGTTTAAGCCTCCAAATCTGTGGTATTTAGTTATAGCATCCCCAGCAGACTAATAAATTCCAAAATCCATATGTTGAAGTCCTAACCACCAGTACTTCAAAATGTGACTATATTTGGATATAAGGCCTTTGAACAGGTAATTGAGAATGAGGTCATATGTGTGGGCTCCAATCCAATAAGACTGTGTCCTTATAAGAAGAGGAAATTAGGACACAGACACACAGAGATAGAAGACTGTGTGAAAGCATAGAGAGAAGATAGGCATCTACAAACCAAGGAGAGAGAAACCAACCCTGCTGACACCTTGATCTTGGACATCCACCCTCCAGAATTGTGAGGAAATAAATTTCTGTTGTTTAAGCCATCCAGTCTGTGGTATGTGTTACAACAGCCCTAGAAAACTAACACAGTGCCCTCCTCTGTTTTCTTCAGTTCCCTTTTCTGTCTCAGGCAGGAGGGGGAAGTTTTGAAATAAGGAGATACAAGATAAAATCCAAGATGAGACACTTTGAGTTTTTCCTCTCTGACTATAATTTCAATACACTATTTTTGCCAGAATACCTCATTATTTCTAAATCTTCCCTTTCCCTCTGCCAGAAATCCTGTTCTATGCCTTTCTCAGTCAGTTCTGGCTGCTACAACAAAATACTATAGACTGAGTGGCTTACAAAACACAGAAATGTATTTCTCACAATTCTGTAGGCTGGAAGTCTGAGACCAGGGTGCCAGCATGACCAGGTTCTGATAAGGACCATCTTCCAGATTGCAGACTGCTCACTTCCCATGGTATCTTCATGGCAGAGAGGATGAGAGAGCTCTCTGGGGTCCCTTTTATATGGGTGTTAATCCCATTCATGGGAGATCCATCTTCATGACCTAATAGCCTCCCAAAGGCTCGACCTCCTAATACCATTACATTAGGGTTAAGGTTTCAACACACAAATTTTGGGAGGACACAAAACATTCAGTCCATGGCAGTGCCCCATTGTAATTTACCATTTTACCTCCTCCTCAGCTTTTTATTCTTCTATGACTTTATGATTCTATTTGCCTTCCTACCCAGCTAAATCTCAGGGTCTAATATTTTAGCCATGCTTTCACTGTAATCAGAGAATCCCCCCCCTGCCTCTTCCTTGACATTCTTTCTACCCTTTATTTCAGTGGTTACCAAATTCCAGTCTGCACTGGCTGCCCCACTTACTAAGGGTGCTGCTTAAAAACACAGATTGCCTGCCCCAATCCAGATGCAGTGATCTATTGAAAGAAGCTCATTGGAGGTGAGGTCCTGGAGTTTGCTTTTTTTTCTAAATATGTTTGGATTATTCTGATGCTCAGCATGATTTGGGAACAATTAACAATGCCAGTTCTCTACTGTGAATGACCTTAATGTTTGTTTTCCCCACTCCTTGGTTGTCATACATTGCTAGATAGCATCACAATGCCACACTGGTTGTTTGCTCTAAATTTCAAATGACTTAGTATCATTTGAGCCCCCCAACTACTCAGAACATTTTTAGTATAGTTTATTGACTTTTCATTGAGTTTCCCCAGTCATTATTATTATCTCTTGTCTAAACTTTGTCTTATTCTCACTCCAATTTGCTCACAGGAGGAAGCATTGTCGCCATGTTACTAAGAAGATATAGGCCAACAGCTTTCAACTGTGGCTGCAATAGACTCACCTAGGGAGTGTTTAAAAATCCTGGGGTCTGGGCTCCACCCCTAGAGACTATGATTTAATTGGACTGGCATGAAATCTACACAGCAGTGTTTTTTTTTAAAAAAACTCCCCAAGTGATTCTAATCTGCAGCCAATGGTAAGAACCACTGATCTGGTCATTTGACACCAATTATCTCTACTTCCAACAGCACCACCCCATCCTCTACACACACACACAAACACACACACATATGCTAACATTTTTTTCTAACCTAATTTAAACTTTCTTCTTTCACAGAAGAAATATGCGTATTCATTTTCAAGACTAACCTTGACTCCACTGCATCCCACCTTCTCTAAGAACTTGATACCTTTTTCCACACTCTTTCATATCTTCAATCACACTGTTATGCATGTTTAAACAATTTCCCCACTGCTTTCAAATATATATAAGTCTCTTCTATTTTATAAAATTTCTGCTACCATCAACAAGTCAACAACAGCAACATTACATTTTCGTCATCCATTATTCAGAATTAATAAGTTCTCTAATAAAATAATTTGTGCCCATTTTCTCCACTCTCTCTCTTTGTGGCTTCTCTAACCTAAACTTCAGACTCTTCCTACCCCACTCCAACCTAAATACAACTCACAGATTAACCTTCCAAGTATACATCTGATCATGTCACCCCTTTGTTTAAAAATTTCCAATGGATTCCTACTACTTTCATTCAGCAAATATTTATTAGGCAGAGTGCAGGGCACTGGAGATACAATTATACAAAGGGAATAGGATACAGACTATATCCTCAAAGAATACATATTGGTAAGGAAATTAGTGCTTTGATCACCAAATTAATTCTACTTGCAAACCAAAGTTTTGATTCTTCGTTTGGGCATTTGAGGCCATTGATATTAGCTCTATCTCTCTAACTTGATCTCTTAATACAGCACTTGCTATAAGAATCAGTAGAAAGATCAGAACTGGCATTTGAATCCAGAACTGCTTCCAAAGCCTTGTCTCTCAGTACAAAGGAAAGAAAGGGATCAGCAACAGTTCTAAGTTTTCTTTCCAGGTTGACTTGGAGGACAGCGATACTGCAAATTAAAATATGGAATGAATGCATGATGAAATGATCAAAGCAAGTAAAAAAAGAAAATTTGTAGAAAAACATGAAAAATCAGAAAAGATAAGCTGAAGGAGGCCAAGATGAAGATAGTACCATTGCATGTAAGAAGGGAAGGAGGTGAGAACAGAACGTGAGGATGATGAAGAAGGGAAGGAGGAAAGAGAAAGTGGACAGGAGCACAGTATTAAAAGCAAGAGAGAAATCGTTGTTCAGCAAACATCCACAACAATAAATTTATGAATTCCATTTGAAGGAATGTCTCAAGAAAAAGTTTAAGAATGTCTGCACCAAAAGGAGAATACCTGCAGGGTGTCTAGCATAATAGCACTGAGGTGGGATATTTGGCCAGGCCAGCTGTGGAGAAGCATTATCCATTTCAGACTATGACAAAGAATAACCAGGTCATGGGGATTTTCCCTAAAACAACCAGATAATATTTTATTGTGATTCTGTTACTTTCTAGCTTTGAAATTATGAATGATTACCAAACCAAAAATGTAGATTAACACTTATTCTGGTATAATTCTTATAATTCTACTTTCACATTCTAAGATTTTTTTATTTAAAACATTTTTGATAATAGGTATCACCAAAGGTAAGAAGATAAACACAGTAGAGCAGAAATCACTTCATACTTAAATACTAGTACCTATTTTATAGTAATATTATGAGATTACATGAGTTAATACATGAAAAGCAATCATAAGTACTCAAAAAAATGTATGTATTATTATTCTGAAATAGTTCTCTATGTCCAAAAGGTGGACACTAGCTCAAGGCCTTATTACAGCTAGTAGGTGTGGTATTCTTATCCTTACTTAAGACTCCATTCTTTAGCAAAATTTACCAAACCCCAAATTGTGTAACCTCAGCCAATACTATGGGCACTCTAGAGTTGGGATGATCCTTCATGGTTGTCATGAAGAGATGGGAGAATAGGACTGTATACCCTGCGTTGACCCATCTTTGGATGCAGATTTTCCCCCGGGGGGGGCTGTGACCTTGAGTGAGGGGGCTCTATTCCACTGAAGGCAAGTCCCAGTTTGGAGTCAGCTGAGACACATCAGTCATTTACAATCTCAAAAGCTGGGAGGATGAGTGGCTCAGTCCTGAAGGACTCTGCGTGGCTCACCATAGGATCCACTACAAACACACAGTGCCTGTTTTCAGGGTTCCTTAGAAATGGTAAGGTAAAGAAACTATGCTTTACCATTAGCCCTCCCCCAGCCACTCCCGCTCTATAGTACAGACACCAAGGCCCAGGTAACATCTACTGTAGGCCAGTCAACACAATCTTAGATTGCGATCACTTTTATTTACCTGAGGACATTCACATCACTGTAGGAACCAACCTCTTCCACAGCCGTAAGGTGGGGTTAGTCTTATCAAGTTGCAGTATCCCTGTTTATTCCCATCAAAATCGACTTCCACAATTCACAGATATTTTCTATATCATTCCTGAAATCCTAATATCAACGTAATCCAATAAGAAAGTTTTACATAGCATTTTCTTTATGTTCTTGCTCCATTAGCCTTCAACATGTACAGACAAGGTTGAGGGTGAATATCCTAGGAGCGTAGGTGCAGGCAACACATATAGAATCTAAGTCATCTCAGAACACTCTCTTCACTCCTGGCTGCATCCAGCCCTTCTCCAGTAGACTGTCAGCTGGTATCTGCTATCTTGGTCTTATCCAGGAATAACATGATATAATCATTCCTTATCATATGAGCCACCAAATTCAAGAACATTTAGATACCACAAATCTAATATATCTTAATTTTATACAATAGCAAGAGTCTTATAACCCAGGTATATAATCCCATGTGCATTTTCACATACTTCACAGCCTATCTTGAAGCAAAAGACATCACTCCACAAAATCAAGGCAGTTATAGAAGAAAGAACAAGAGACTGAATTCCTAGAACATGTGGAAATGTAGGGATGCACCAAGAATCTTCCAAAAATGGGGAGGTTCAGGACCTAGGTTAGTAGAGGCCTAGGTATAGTTCCTTAAAAATTAGACAGTTGAACACCTGAAGAATGTTTCTGATTACTCAGAAACAAGCCATGCAGTTTCTTTCCTAATGCTAAATAACTTAAGATTGATGAGAAGTTTCATTCTAGTTTTTTCTGTGTGTGCACATTTTGGATGGAACTATAGGTAATATACATAAAATAGTTTTTCTCATCATTTACATTTGTAGAAAAAAAAGTCATCTGTTACTAAGACCATGAAACAAAAGAGAGAAAAACAACTTCTTAGACCAGAAGTTACTTTCAATACCTATTTAATTACTCTGTATTTCAATTTTATTCTACCTTCTCAAATACATTTTATGGGACTGTGCTGTATGTGTGAATGATGCTATAACTTCAGACATGGACATACCTATCTTGTTATGTTTTATCTTACATAATTGAACCATCCACAATAGCATTGTTTCAGAAATAAAGACAAATGATTTAACTTTTTAATTAAGCTTTAAAACCCCTAATTAAATGCCTAAATTGCAAAGAACAATTTCAGTCTTTAGATTGCTGTGTGTGGATTTTCCTACTGCATGGTAACTGCCAGAGAAAGTAACAAAGAGCTATAAATCAAATTCACACTTTGTAATCGGGACCATTAATGCATCTTTCATTATGTAGAAAAACAAGAACAGAGAACACACAATGCTTCAGGTAAAACATAAATGCACTCATATTGGCTACAAGTGCCTTCTTTTAAGCTTGAAATTTTGGAAGTCTATTAGGCAACATGTACCTGTGTAACTAGTGGCCTGGAAAACTTATCAGGACATGATTATATGCCTGGTTGGGTCTACCTGGGTCCAAGTGTATTTTTCAATATCTGAAGGGTTTTTTTTTTAAGCATGGAATTTTGAGAACAATGAAACAAGTTGAGAAGACTCGTGAGTATTCACATTTATTGAACATCTATTATAAACCTCACAGTATATTGTCCTTTACATACATTCTTACATTTAACTGCGTTTCAGTCCTATGAGATAAGAGCATTTTTGCCTATCTGAGGAAACTGAAGCTTAGAGAGTTTGTATAACATATGGACGGTGACTCAACCAGAAAAGTGGCAGAACAGGGTTTCTGAGTCAGATTCTCAAACATTATTAGCTGTTAGAAAAAATGCAAATGAAAACCAAAGCGAGACACCTCTACACACCTATTAGAATGAAAAAAATGTAAAATAAAAAACCTACCAAATGATGGCAAGGACACAAAACAGCTATAATTCTCATACACTGCTGGAGCCAGGGACAGAATGCAAAATGGTAAACTATTGGAAAATAGTTGGGCAGTTTTTTATAAAGTTAAGTCTTCACTTACCACATGATCCTACAGTCCCATCCCTTAGTATACACCTAAGTAAATAAAAACTTATGTTCACACAAAATGCCATACACAAATGTTTATAGCAACTTTACTCATAATCACCCAAAACTGGTATGTGTGTGTATGTGTGTATGTGGTAAGTGTGTACATGTGGGCTGTGTGTGTTTTAAGGGTGAGAATCACTATATCTCTTCTGAAAATAGGAAATACCAATTTGTCTATTTCAATTGTACTCACTTTTAATGCCTGGATAATTTTAGTGAATTTTATGACTGAAGTTTGAAAAATAGAAAATAGTTCTAAACTGACAATTTAATACTTTTCAAAAAAACACAGAGATACAAACTAATGGCTAAAATAAACTGAAAGGGGAACATAAACCAAAATTGGGCATTTTCCAATGGTCCAAAGGAAACATTTAAAATTCATAGCTAAGGAATATAGGGTGCTTTCCCTGAAGGGTGTACTCAAATGTCATTGTGTATAAGATTCACTAAAAGAGCCTGTTATGCGTGTTGTGGTGTGCTGCCCAGACCCCACCTTCTGGACTGACGCACTCTCTCTTCCAGCTGCTAGGATTATTGGCTGCTGATGACTCACAGCCGAGTCTCTCTCCAGGCACCCCTAAGCCAAAGGGAGTTGCCTGACCCAAGGTTACATCCTTCAATGCTAGCAAATGGCAGTAAACTAATATAAACTCAAAAACTTTAGTCTCAATTGCAGCTCATTTGCAATTTGCCAAATGTGGTATTTCTGCTTTGGAAGATCAGCATAGCCCCGTGACATCGTACGTTGCCCTTAATTTGGCCAATGCCATTTTTTCCATTCTCATCAAGAAGAAGGATCAGAAGCACTTCATATTCTTATGAGATGAACAACAAAATACTTTTATGGTGGTGCCTAAGCTATGTTAACTCTCCCACCTTCTGTCATAGTACAGTTCCAAGGGATCTGGATCATTTGAACATTCCACAGAATATTTAAATGGTGCATTCTGTTGATGATATCATGATAATCAGACCAGATGAACAAGAAGCAACAAATATGATAGAGGCCTTGGTAAGAATCATAAAGTAAGGTACGGAAAATAAACTCTGTGAAGATCTACGGGCCCACATCTGTGAAATTTTCAGAGATCCAGGAGTCTGGGGAATGCTGAGACATTGCCTCAAGAATAAAGGAAAAATCATTATACCTCAGAATTCCCATCACCAGGCGGGAAACACAACCATCTGGCAGGTCTCTGCATGTTCCAGAGACAACAATATTTCACACTTGGGAATACTGTTCTGACCTATTTTCCAAGTGACACATAGCTGTGTGTCAGGTTCAGGATGTGGTGCACAATTCATGGCAGATCCTATGGCACTAAAAGTATCTATGGTGGGAGAAGATGCTTTGTAAAGCTTATGGCAAGCTCTGATAGAAGAATAATAGTATGCATCCTCTAGAGATCTGGTGCAAGGCCATACCATTTTCAGCAAGGAACTATACAACTTTCAGAAACTCTGGCATGTTACTAAACTTTAGTGGAAATGTAGTATCTGACCTTGAAAGTTCAAGAGAACATGTAGCTAGAGCTAGCCATCACTAGTTGTAAATAGTCAGATATACCAAGTCATAGGTGGAAGCAACAGTAATATATTATAAGAGGGAACAATGCATCTAGGGAGCATACTGATGATGAATAAGGCCACAGGGTGAAAGTAAATGGCATAGGCAGGTGGTCCAGACTTCCGTGTCATTTACCAATATTTTATTTGTACCTCTCCATCAGCTCACACCCATGGCTGCAGAGGGAAGATGGAAGAGGTGACTTCATGACCAGCTGATGGAGAAGGAAAGGCTGAGTTTGTTTTACAAATGGGTCCGTCAGTATGTGTGTACAAGATGAAGATGGATACTTCATTACAGCCCCACTCAGGGGTGGTCTGAAAGATAGCAGTAAGGGGAATCCTCTCAATGGGTAGGGCTTTGAGGATCTGAGGATGTACCTAGTCAACCACTTTGTTGGAATCAAAATGGCCGAGTTAAGAATATACATGAACTGGGCATAGAAATGAATGGCATAGAAATGAGTCACCATATCTGCAGGTATAATTGACCTTGATCCTCAGGAAAAGGTAGGACTGCTCATACACAGTGGTGGCAGGGAAGAATTATTTGATACCCAGATGATCCATCAGTGCATCTTGTGGCACTTTCCTTCTTAATTTTGATGGTAAATGGACAAGTGCGGCAATCACAGCCTGAGAAGAGTACAGTGATCAGAGACTCAGACCTCTCTGAGATGAGAGTCTAAGTCACTCCACCAAGTTATCCTCCTAGACCAACAGAGATGTTAGTCAAGGTGAGAGGAATCTAGAATGGATGTTGAGGATGGAGACAATGAGTGCTCATTGCAGTCTCAAGAGTAGTTTCAGTAGCTGAAGCTATAATTCACCTCACTAACTTTCTTCTTATGTTTCCCCAGAAAACAGACCAACTGGAATCCTGGGGCAAGGTTTACCAAATGGGATGAACTTACTAAATGCTACAAATATACCCAAGTGGTGGAAAGAATGGACGACAGTGGTTTCTGTAGACGGAGGCACTCATTCCTCCAGAAACCCAGAGTGTTGGCTACTGATATGGATGATTACAATTATGCTTAGCTAAGGGAAACTGCCTCACCCAAAGTTACACTCCCTCCATGCCTATAATCAATAATTGTTCAATGCAAAAACACAAAGGCCTGGTCCATTTGCCTAGGTTAATGGCAAATCTGAAGGCCCTAGCTCCAACATCTCCTGTAGGATTGGCTGAGGTTTCTGTTACAATAGCCAGTTCTGCTTCCCTCACTCCCTTACAAGTGCTGTACCTGAGAGCAATCTCTCAGTAAACGTTCTAATACAAAACTCTGCTTCAGAGTCAGTTTGCTGAGGAATCTGACCTAAGACACTCCTACAACTGCAAATTTCTGGCCAAACCTCCAAAGGTGAGACCAAGAAATCTATAATTTTAATAAACACCAAAGGAGATTCTGATACAGTAGAGTCAAGGACCATACTTTGAGAAAAAGTGCATTCAGTAAGCCCAAGACAAGGATGAGCTATAACCTAGTATTGCAAAAGGAAAGTATCTGCAATTCTGTCACCAGAATCCATGGAGCTTCCTCCATACCTTTGCATTCAACCTCCAGGAGAAAAGTGCAGTGAAGTCCTAGCTGTGGTGCTGAGATTCAACCCATCACTTTCCCAGAAAAATATGGCCTGCTTGAGCATCAGACTAATCCCATATTTCCTCTGCCTTCTATAACCATGTTTCTTCTGGTCCAATAACAGAGCCACCTTCTCAAATGGAAGAATTCCAGCATCAAAATTTGCACATTATTACTTATTGTTGGTCTCCTCTATATCCATTCATAAGCTAGTGTGTTCAGAGCTTCAGGCAAGCCAACTAAACCCAAGGTATAGAAACAAAGTGATGATTATATATTCCCGCATTTCATCTTTCTAATTCACTTTTACCAAAACACCTCAGTTTTTCCAGTTTCATCCTGAGCAGTAATTACTTCCATTTACCTTTCCCATTATTACAACAAATGTGCTGAAAAATCAGGGTCTCCTGATCTTAATTTGAGTCTACTAATGTCACTATCTTTTCTTAGGATTCATTGTCAGAGTAACTGTTTCTTCCATCTCTCCTCCTTAGGACTCTCATCCTATATCTTTCGTCAAATTGAAATAATCTCCATTCATTCTCAAGAAATCTTAGTAATTCAAGTTATTCATACATTCCTGAGCAAAGAGGTGGAGAAAAATGAGGTTCATCTTTAATTTCCAGATCCATGGTTTTTTCAGGGCTGTATCTTCCTAACATTTTATCCATCATGACAGATTTGGCTATTTAAAAATAGAAAGTAACTATGGGTGCATTATTAGTGATTTCTTAAATACTCTTTCCAATCCAAGATGAGGAGAAAGAGAAAGGTTATTACAAGAGTTCAGACCACAGAACCCTTGTCCAGGTCATTTTTCAAAGAGAAGTTCACCCTGGACATCCATTTCTTATAATTTTATTTATTCATTATTTACCATTCCAACCTCTTAATTAGGCAATAACCGGGGTGATACATCTCAAGTTGATCTATTCTGCTTTTGCTTTTCTCTGGCTGTAGCCTTTGTAGGAACAGACTAATGGTTAAAAATGCAGACTTTACAAACAGACAAACCAAATTCAAATCCCAATTGTGCCATCTTGGACAAGTTAATTACCTTCCTTTTCCTACTTAAAATGGAAATACTAATATTAATACTAACGGTAAAAAGGAAATACTAGTATCCATTTCATGGGGTCATGATGAGAACTAAATGAAATAATGAATATAATGTATACAGTATTGGCAATTATTATATGGTGTTTTAATATAGCAGCTATTATTTTGATACCCTTAGAGCATTGTCATCAAAAGAACTTTTTGTCAAAATTTCAATAAGGAATAAGTGAGAATCACCTGTAAAGAAGTTACAGGGACAGGATCCCGGTAATCATTTTTTTAAGTTCCATCAAGAAGCACTTGCTATAGTCTCTAGGGAAGTATCCATCTTGACAAAAAAGGTTCCAGATCCAGTTCCTGTTGATTTTTAACAGGTCTATCCTGGCAGATAAGTATGTATTTAAGTATGTATTTAAGATAAGGTGTATTGCATGAGAAACCATTTGAATTAGAGTCTCCACATACTAGAATGCTTTTTAGTAAGGTTTTATCAGTTTTGCCAGTTAGTTTTGGAAATTAACACAAATTCAACCAAGAAAATCTAAGGAATGATTTATCTAGACATGAAGAACACATTTGATTCAGTACCACCCCAAAGGGAATCTGCAAGGCCAGCAATTCTATTTGACCATAAACCATTTCAGTGAATAACACACTCTAATGAAGGATGAAGATGAATCGTCTTGGTTAGTGCTAATGCTTCAGCACGGCGAGAGAGAATAAGTACCCCTACAAATGACTATTATAAGGTTTACTTTTTTTCCCACTTTAAGGCACTGGAATAAATAAATATTTAATGAAAGAAAAAATGGGACTCTATAAAACCAAACTGGGAGGCTTAGCAGAGCTTTATTGAGCAATTCACACACTAGCGAAGAGGGCCCCTGACTTTTCAACATCTTAGCAGCTTTTATTACCATGAGGACAAAGTTTATGTAGTTGTTCATTCATCAAATCATGGACACTTGAGGTGGAAGAATCATCTGGTCTGGTATTTCTAAACTTCAGTCATTATACAGCAACTTCTGTCACATCTGCATATAATCTATATTCAGTTTTACTTACTATTCTTCTTTAACTTAACTCTAATTTTTGTTTTAAAACATTTATGCTCAAGAGAAAACTTATATTGTTGTTTTGAATATGTTATACTATATAATAGTATTATGCTAAAGTACTAGTTATTTTATCCTGATACACATTAAAACAGACGCATATTTAAAATTTATTTACTCACAGTCCTCCTAAAATCATCTTGTATATCACAAGTGGTACTTGTAATAGACATTGGGAACAGTGGTCTAGTTCAACTTTCTATATATGAATACTACCTTGGAAACAAATTTTATATACTTCTCAGGTTTCCTTAGAGGTAGCTGTTCCCTGGACCCTCAGCTGCTCTGTCCACCTCAGCCATCAACACTTTGCCCATAGTGTTCCTCCCCCTGAGACCAATAAGCTACCTGCCCTAGGCTTCCCAGCTCCTTCTCACCTTTGGCCACCTCTAAGCAATGTGGCTGACATATCCCACACATGCAGTTTCTGGCTCTTCCCATCACTTCCAGATTAGACAAAACACTACACATACAAGGCATGGGATGTGACAGAGAGCAGCTTTTGAAGGTGTCAGATGATAAAACTCGGAAGTGCAGAGGAGTTAATCCACAAAGCAAACGTTGACTGCAATTCCTCTATTTTTTGCTTCCACAAATGAATCTAGGCAAAATTTCTCTTTAAAGCCCATCCTGAAAATGTCCTTATGCAAAAAAGAGTCACTTACTAAGTGCCCTCCTGTGTCTTTTCGTAGTCTGTTTTGAAATAGTACCTGATTTCTCCTTGCTTCACAGCCTGCCTTCCTCACTTGCCTTTTTACTCACTCTCTGCCTTAGGTTTGGCATCTCCCAAATAAATCATTAGCACTTTAAATCTTGCCTCAGGATCTTTTTCTAGAAAATTCAGATTAAGAAAAAATGTCCTTTAAAACCCTCCCAGACAAGTCTTTCAGCCTCTGCTTGATGACCTCAAATGACATACAACTTATTGACACACAAAAATAATCCTTTCCAGTTTCACATAGTCCTCATTAGTAGAATATTCTTACAGTGAGCTAATCTATTACAATCTCACTGAGACTTTATTCTGAGTCCAGTGCAGGTGGGTGCTCTCAGGGAAAATGAGAAGGGTTTGCTGTAGTATTGGCCCTCATGAAGCATGCTAGGAAGGCACAACAGGTTCATACGAAATCACTAAAGAATAATAGTTGAATAGTATCAGTCTGTGACAGCTTGTCCTACTGTGCTTTAGAAAATGAGAAAATTAAAGACAGTGTATAGATTTTTTATTAAATTAATTTTATTCATTTGTAGAACTATTCTTTATTCTAAGATTATGCCCTTCTTAACTTTTTGGTATTTAAAATACCTTTTCTTTTATTAAGTGATAATAGATAAAAATATTTTAAAATGTTCCTTCCTGACTATATAAAAAATAGCAAACTTACAATGATCTCCACACTTGTTTTTATTTTTTTTTATTTTTTATGTTTTCCCATTCTTCACATGGCATTTTATTTTATTTTATTTTATTTACATCTTTATTGGAGTATAATTGCTTTACAATGTTGTGTTAGTTTCTGCTGTACAACAAAGTGAATCAGCTATATGTATACATATATCCCCATATCCCCTCCCTCTGGAGCCTCTCTCCCACCCTCCCTATCCCACCCTTCTAGGTCATCATAAAGCATGGAGATGATCTCCCTGTGTTATGCAGCAGGTTCTCACTAGCCATCTATTTTACATTTGGTAGTGTATATATGTCATTGCCACTCTCTCATTTCATCTCAGCTTCCCCTACCCCTTCCCCATGTCCTCAAGTCTGTTCTGTATGTCTGTGTCTTTATTCCTGCCCTACCACTAGGTTCAACAGTACCATTTTTTTAGATTCCATATATATGCATTAGCATACAGTATTTGTTTTTCTCTTTCTGACTTACTTCACTCTGTATGACAGACTGTAGGTCCATCCACCTCACTACAAATAACTCAATTTCTTTCCTTTTTATGGCTGAGTAATATTCCATTGTATATATGTGCCACATCTTCTTTATCCGTTCATCTGTTGATGGACATTTAGGTTGCTTCCATGTCCTGGCTATTGTAAATAGTGCTGCAATGAACATTGTGGTACATGACTCTTTTTGAATTATGGTTTTCTCAGGGTATATGCCCAGTAGTGGGATTGCTGGGTCATATGGTAGTTCTATTTTTAGTTTTTTAAGGAACCTCCATACTGTTCTCCATAGTGGCTGTATCAATTTACATTCCCACCAACAGTGCAGGAGTGTTCCCTTTTCTCCACACCCTCTCCAACATTTATTGTTTCTAGATTTTTTGATGATGGCCATTCTGACCAGTGTGAGATGATATCTCATTGTAGTTTTGATTTGCATTTCTCTAATGATTAATGATGTTGAGCATTCTTTCATGTGTCTGTTGGCAATCTGTATGTCTTCTTTGGAGAAATGTCTATTTAGGTCTTCTGCCCATTTTTGGATTGGGTTGTTTGTTTTTTTGTTATTGAGCTGCATGAGCTGCTTGTAAATCTTGGAGATTAATCCTTTGTCAGTTGCCTCATTTGCAAATATTTTCTCCCATTCTGAGGGTTGTCTTTTGGTCTTGTTTATGGTTTCCTTTGCTGTGCAAAAGCTTTTAAGTTTCATTAGGTCCCATTTGTTTATTTTTGTTTTTATTTCCATTTCTCTAGGAGCTGGGTCAAAAAGGATCTTGCTGTGATTTATGTCATAGAGTGTTCTGCCTATGTTTTCCTCTAAGAGTTTTATAGTATCTGGCTTTGCATTTAGGTCTTTAATCCATTTTGAGTTTATTTTTGTATATGGTGTTAGGAAGTCCACACTTGTTTTTAAATTTAAAGATCTTATTCATTGAACAAACAACTAAATCAAATTAAATACAGAATAGAGATGAAAGTTGAGATATCAGATAAAGTCTACAAGTTATCTTATCTTAATGTGAATATCCATGACTAAGAGATTAGGCTATGGGTTCTAGTTTGTGTTCTAGAAATTCTTAGTCGATAATTTCCCATCTAGATCCTTAACCATGGTGAGAAATGTTTAATCATAAGTTATAGTTTTCTGAGTAAACGTTATCCCGTCTTTGTTACTTCTACTGGTATCTCGGTTTTCTTTTCCGGTTTGTTTGACACTTTCTACCATGTGAGACAACTGTTATATCAGATTGTCAATAGTAAATTCCCTATCAACCTGGTAGTCATTTTCATTACACACAAAAACTGCTATTGAATTCCTCCAAGAAATGATTGATATGCTACATCTTGTTTTGACATATCACACTAATGATGGAGGGAAAGAGTGAAGGAAAACGTTTTAATGATGCATTCTAGAAGTTGGAAATGTGGCTTCAGGGCAATGGGAAATGGTTACTGGCTATATCTCTTTTAATTTAGACTCAAGGCACACAAGCAGGCCAGCACTTCCTTCAGAACAGATTCTCTCCTAATGCCAGACACCAAGATAATTTCTGAGGTTGATGAACTTAGTGACCTTAGTGCAACAACTATCGGAAGCCCAACCCCAGACAGTGAAAGCTTAAAGAGTTAGTCCAATGGCACCCATCAGATGATAATAGAAGTAATAATAATTAGTAATAATGTTCATTGAGTAGTACTTAACTACATGCCAGGTCCTGTGGTAAGTGCTTTATGTGTATTATATCACTTAATCCCATTGCACATTATCTAACTCCCTTACAAGTTCCAAGGGGGGAGTTCTCAGGGGGAAGGTCTGTTCAGCACCAGCACGTGTCCTAGGTTCCTACCACAGCACCTGGCACACCCTGGCACACAGAAGGTGCTCAATAAATATTCATTCTCAGAATGAATGAATGAATGACCATCTCCTTCTTCTTTGAACTTGGTACTTGGGGTCTCCAGAAGGAACTCCAGGATTCTGGAGAGAAATCTGTATAACCATTGAAGATGCTGAAAACACAAATAGGTTTTGAACTATATTTTTTTTAAAGTCTGTAAAGCTGTAAGAATTTTTCATCAACTGTAAGATCTGAATCAATAGTGAGTTTACACTTCAAACTAACTGAAAAATGTTTTATTGTAGTTTATCATATGCTCCTATGTGGGTAAAAGGAGAGTTCTTAAACAAAGATAATCAAGTATGTAATGAGAAACCAGTGTCATGTAAAAACAGTGGACAGAAGAACTGCATTTCAGTATGAAAGCTTTCCTAAAGTTGATTGAAGAAGCACCCGCTATGCCCCCAATTCTTGCAAATAAGATGCTCAGTATATGCGGATATCAACCAACCTGGCTGTCTCCCAGACCTTCTCTATAAAGAATACAACCAAAGCCACAACTTTATAGGCATTCCCGAACTGGGATAGTGCCTTCCACATTGCCTTTGGGAGTGTCACAGACAAAATGAAATCTTCATAAGTGATTTTGATGATAAAGAACTTACCTTTAAAGAAAAACTGGGGAGAAAGAGATAACAGAAGCAGACAAGAGTTCTGTTTTAAAGGGTTTGTGCAAAACTGGGGTTATCATTTGCAGCAAAGTCAGACTGTGAGAAGGCAATGATAACACCAAAAAACATGTAATAGGATCCCCCAAAGCACTGCTTGTGACCCCCCAGTTTCAGCAATCCCAGGAGGCTATAGTCACTGCTAGGTAATGGGAGTGCTACCTCCTTCCCTGTGCCCACTTAGTGACAGATGGCCCCACCCAGAGCAGAGAGCATCTTTAAGAAAGAAGAGAGATAGACAATAAGCTTTTCTTTTTATCATAAAGTGTTCACTTACAAAGAAAAAGCTCCAGACAGAGGCTGATACACACAAAAAAGTGCTATTATTTCAAAAACCTCTGGAGCAGATAAAACACAAAGCATTTTACAGATCTGGTGGATTCTTTAGAGAAAGACCAAAAAAATTGTCAGATGAGAAAAACTTTCTTATAATACCCTTGGCCCTTGCTATAGAGTCTTTTTAATACTCTTATTTCCTTCTCATTTTTCTTATATTTTACTAATATTGTCTACTCTTTTCTCCATTTACTCAAGTTTCTTGCTACTCTCTTTTCCAGAAAAATCCAAAAAAGAATGTGAGGAGTATAATTTTTCAAACCCCCAAAATATGTGTAGTAAATATAAAGCCCAGTTTACAAACTCAGGTGTGGAAGAAACAAAACTTCCTTTTATTTTCTAGAAAGCAATCCAGTCTGTAATTGGAGCTTCCATTCCTGTTTCTCAGAGCAAGTGTTAAACTTAACCTTATTCGCTTTGGAGGTTTCCCTCAAGATCATCTCAAGGTTCCTAAGGGCTTAAGCACTGTCAAACAACATGGTGGTGGATACTCTCTAATTATTGGGGCACCTGTTTAAACGTTTCTGCTAGAGCATTTGCTGTTCCTGTCACGTGATCCCCTCAGAGCCTATGGATCTCTGCTGCTTCTGGGCCACCCTTGAGGCACAAACATCTTGTCTCAAAACTGTTCTCAGTTCCACATGCCAGAATGCATCCTGTAACCACTTCTCTCTCTGGTCTCGCCACTGCCATGAGAAGCAGATCCTCCACCTCAGTCAAGCCATCATATGACTGATGCCACATCACAAAGGATCCAGAGCCAGAACCACTCAGCTAAATTCTTCTGATCTCTTCCTTCTGGTGACAAGGGAATCTCTTTTTAATCCAGAGGATTTCTTTATATTTTTTAAATAACAAATCATTGCTCCCATGCATTCTACTTCTTTCTATAGACTCTGCAAACTCCCCTTCACTCTCCTAAACCTTAGGCTTTTGAAAAACAATAACCAAAAATATGTTGGCTACTTCTACTCTCTTTGCCCCATACCTCCCTGAGGCAACTAGGACATAACAAAACCTGCTTGATAAGAAACAAGGGAAAAGGAGAAAGAGAAACAGGGAGAAAACATCTCACATATTGACCCAAATTGACTTTGGTCAAATTTCCTATTAATATGGGTACATATAACCAAGTTCTGTTGAGTCTTCCTGTCTCTCTTCTCTTCCCTCCTTTTCATTCCTCTGTCACTATGTTGGCCCAGGACATTATCATTTCTCATTTGAAATACTGTAAAAACCACCTAGCCTGGCCTCCCTTGTCTAACTTCCTCACTGTTATCAGTGTGGATTTGGTAACACAAACCTCAAGTCTTACCATGTCACTAAGCTTTTTGGAAATGTTTCAGAGTCTCTGGGTTGCTTTCAAGAATTAATCCAAACTCCTGAGCATGTCATGGGAGACTTCATGATGTGGTCCTTGCTTCTCCAGCCTCATCTCTTGCTGTTCCTCAGCACATATTGAACCCCAGAGCCATAACCAGGCTAGAATATGCTGTTCTATTCCAAGTCTTCCTGCTGTTGTCCATGCTGTTCTCTTTTTCTGGACTCCATTCCCTCCAGTCTTCTCATGTGGAACTAACTTTCCTTTCAGACTGCCCTCTGGGATCACTCTCCCAGGGAGTTTCTTGACCTCCCTCTCTGTGATTAGGAATCTCTTCCCTGAGTACCTATAACACTCCATACAAACCACATTATTATAATCGTTGGTTTGCTAATCTCTCTTTCCCAATAGTCTGTGAGCTCCATGAAATCAGGAATTCTTTCACCTCTGTATCCCCAGGACCTAGCACAGTGATGCACAGATAGTTAATGTTCAGAAAACAATTCTTGAACTACTGTGTAATCATACAATTTATGCTAATAAGATAAGGCGAATTTCAACATTAAATATCTAGCCCACTGGATTTCTATGTCAAGTAAATTAAAATAATAATAATAAGCTTTGCTGACCAATTCTAAACTCACTGACTAGGTTAACATTTGACTGGGTTTTTTTCCCTAAGAAAAATGCTCTCATATTAGCCTAAATACCTGGAGTTCTTGATTCATCTCTGATATAAGTAACAAGATTCTATTTTTTGGTGTTCCTAGAAAAACAAAACAGAGTAAGAAATGCATATAGGTATAATTTATATGTTACTCTGTACCTTAATATAATCTTACCCTTTGGGGGCAGCTGATTGAAAGTTAAATGAGAATAGACATTTAAAGTTATAATGAAAGGAAGTCAATAGATTGAAGACTTATTCTATCAGACTATCCTCAATTGCACAAGGCTTTGTTAATGGTCACTGTATAACACTTTTCAAAGAGCATTGCATGCTGCATGTTTTTCTAGATGCAGTACCATGTGATTATAGAATTATGGAGTGATTATTTGGTTACTTATTTCAGGTAACATATTAAGTAAGCTAAACAAAGAAATTCAAAAAAAGTTCTCGAAACACTATCGAAATGAATATTTAATTTTGTAAAAATTAATTTGACCTACTTTTACATTATTTTATCCTTTTGTTCATTTAAGCCCTCAAATTCATTATCCTTGGATTAGCTGTCAGATATTCCTAATTAAAGTTATCCCTAAGTATAATGCGGGTAAAATTCTCAACTCATGGTATAATGAAAGGAGAATGGTTTGTATTATACACATCTCAGTTCCCTTTAAAGTGTACACAGCAAATATTCAGCATTATATTGGTGGTCAGAAAGCATCTGCCATTAGATAGAGGCTGACACCTGTATATAATTAACTAGTGTGATTAATGAAGAAGGAGATCAATGTTTCATGCAATTTTAATTTTATACTCTGGGCTTGATATGGAAAGAATTTGTACTGGGTAATAAAGGAATATAGGTTCATTCTAATAAGCATGACAAATGATTTTTTTTAAATGAGTCCAACTCATTAGCTATACATCTACAACCCTATATGACCCTCAGTGCCCTGGCAGAATTTGGGGATAATCTTAATGCCTAATTACCAGCTATGTGACTATACTTCAACAAATTGGTTCCTTTATGGAAGTCAAACAAACATAGAAGTATTCATGCTGAGGTATGACAAAAACCAAAATGCTTATATAGAAAAGCATCTTGACTTCAAAAACTAAATCATATTAACAGCAACTTTCCACAAGGCTACATTTTTAACATCTATTGTGGGCCTCTGTAGGCACTTTGACAAGAATGACATTTTGGCAGAATTAACAAACCAGGGAAAGAATGTGTGCTCCAACCCTGACATGAGTGCTATTGAAATAAAAACACAGACAACACCGGATGCTGTGTTCAGCTACAACATGCATTTCTGAGATGTTGCTTATTCAACTTGATCTCAATGTCCATATTATAACGAGCTGGCCTCTTGCCTCCAGAGAATACTATGAGATTTCAGTAGCTTAAATTGAGATGAAGTACATGTTCTCTTTTAAATAAGATCCAAAGCATACCACAGTGTAAAGAAGACAATTTTTGAAAAAACAAAAACAATATGTAGTTCTGAATAATTGAATTCAGAGTTAGGAGTAAATAAAAAACAACTTCTCCTGGAATTTTTTCTGAGAATGACTACTTGGCACTTTTTAAAAATAAGTTCCTATTTTTTTTTTTTTTTTTTAGGAAATTCATCTTAAAAAACTTTTTGGAGGGAAATCATGATGGAACCAGGGACTCAGCAATCAATAAGATTCTCAACATGTTTCAAATCGCCTTTGACCAAAGTCACTGTTGTTTAGTTTCGTTTTGAAGCAAACATGCCTTGGGCACTTACACTATGATAAGTGCTGAAGGAATTCACATGAACACAGGGCCTCATCTTGAAAGAGTTCAAAACTTAGTCAGGGAAATGGAAGTACAAACAGTATAATGCAGGGAGGTCATGCACAAGTGGTATAGTAGAGGAACCAGCTAAGTGCTGTGAGAATCCAGGGGCACAAAGGAATTAGCAATTAATTCCAGGCTTGGCAGAGAGATGTTGGAGAGGCTAATATGCACTCATTCATTTATTCATTCATTCATCAAACATTTATTGACTATCAATGTATTAGGCCAGTATTAGGCACTGACTATATACAGGTGAATAAAATATAATCCCTGCCCTTCAAGATCACACAGCTTCACTTCCATCATCAATGAATATTTTTGCTTGGCCTTAGAGAACATAATGATGAGACCAACAGGAGTACAGATTTCATGGAGTTTATAATCTGGAAGGATATATTGACAAGTAAGTGGATGATCGTGATAATATGAGATAATAATAATGGCTAACTAACTTTTATTATGTGCTTAAGTGAATTAGGCCATTTAATACTCATTCTGAACTCCTGAGATAGGCACTATTTAAGCCTCATTTTAGAAAGGGGAGAACAAGTACAGAGAAGGTGTGTAGCCTATTCAAAATCAAATTTAAGGAAATGTCAGAGCCAGAATTTGAACCCAGGTGATCTGGCAGCAGAACTAGTGCTCTAAGGTGTCACGTCACCTCTCCAAGTTCTGGGATGGGAAAATGCGGTGTGCTGTGGTGCAAAGGTGAGATCTAACCTAGGGGTGGAAGGCGTGCCAAAAGCTACCTGGAAAAAGCAACATCTATGTCGAAACTTGTAAATAACAGTGATAAATGCTTTTCAAGAAGCAAGCATGGGAAGCTAGTGCACGGTTCCTGCTACATTTGAGGCAAGACTACGAAGGATTAGTAGAATTTGGACAGGCAGAAAAGAGAACAGCATTCCAAGCTGAGGGAACACCACAGACAAAGGCAGGGAAGCTGACTTAACTATTTTCTCCTCTTTGGTAAAGCTCTTACACTTGCTATTCATTTGGAAAATGACTGAAATTGATTGTCTGATGTCAAAAATCCTGGGAGGGCAGATCTTTCTAAAGGATACTGAATATGCAAATGGAGTGTTGGACTTTTAAACACTTCAATTTGCTCATCAGGATTCCAGTATTACTTAGAGTCCAAGGAACATTGACTGTAACATTTTTCCACTGCAGAAGGATCTAACCACAAAAAGCATCCTCAAAAAATTTTGTCAGATGTAACCAAAAAAATAATAGCTAATATTTATTAAGCATTCACTCTGTGTCTGGCTCGATGCTGTACACTTTACATGAATTACCTCATCATATAATTGTGTGGATTAAGTGATTATGTACTGTCATTTTCCCCTTTTTAGGAAGGAGGAGACTGAAACTTAGAAAGATGAACTAATTTCCCCAAAGTCCCAGAGATGAAAGAGCCACAATGGAGACAAGTCAGATATCAACCCACTCTCTTAACTATTGTTATATGTAGCTGAGTTCCAACCAAAAGGTTTTTAACCCAACCTTTAGGTTGTCATTGATGAGAAGAAACTGTCCTATTTATTTGTTTTCTTTTAACAGTATAGAGTAAAGAGAAGGAGGAAAGCTTGAGTTGAGTCCCAGCTCTACAACTTTCTTCTCTGTGTCCTTGGGCAATCATTTCACCACTCTGAGCCTCAGTATCTTATCTTTAAGTTGAAAGGATTTAACTACAGGGTGTCTAAGGATCCTTCTGGCTATAAAGATCTATGATTTTGTTTTTATTTAAAAAAGAAAAAACATAGTAATCACTAACTATTCCCACATTTTTAAAAAGAAAAAACAGGAAGGATAATCTAAAAACTTTTAAAGAATTCAAATTTACTAGATTTTTGGTAAATGTTGGCTAAAATCATCTGAGGAATAGACATGATATCTTCAGTGTGCTGAATTATTCTCTGCCCCTGTGAGAGGCTGAACATCTACCATATTTTTCACTCATAACTCTGAGGGCTAGTGACACAGTTCATTTCCTCATTTCAAAAAGATTGATTTCATCCCCGAGAAAAGGTGCACATGAGCTGGAAAAGAATGAATGTTTATGGGAACTGGGAGCATCCGTTCTCATTCTATTAAAGCATCAGTTTATGTTCCACTTCTGCCTTGCCTACCAAATTCAGAGCTGCTCAGTCTTCAGTCTAAGAAACCATGTGTTTGTGAAAAGGAACAAGCTGTCTCTTTTAATCCAAGAGCCAAATGTTAAGATTCCTCAAGTGTCAGTTTGAATTGTAGCGTTCATGACTTTAAATTGCATGGATTGTGTCTGCTCAGGGCTATGGCTCCAGGAACTCCCAGTACACTCGAGTCTATGGTCATGAGAAAGGCCAGATAACCAGAAAAATGGCCCCAACAAGGGTGGCTTCTTCTGATAACTCCAGGGCCCACTTCCCACTGACCTCCTCAAACCTGCTTTACTTTTTTTTAATTGAAGTATAGCTGATTTACAATGTTGTGTTAATTTCTGCTGTACAGCAAAGTGATTCAGTTATACATATATACACATTCTTGTTTATATTCTTTCCCATTATGATTCATCATAGGATATTGAATATTGTTCCCTGTGCTATGCAGTAGGACCTTGTTGTTTACCCATTCTATATACAATAGCTTGCATCTGCTAACCCCAAACTCCCAATCCATCCCTCCCCCACACCCCTTCCCCCTTGGCAACCACAAGTCTGTTCTCTGTCTGTGGGTCTGTTTCTGTTTCATAGATAATACCTGCTTTCACGTTGGGCTTCTCTGTGCTATTTGTTTGGAGGCCTCACCTACCCCAAATGCCCTCTCAGCGGGGGTTTCCAATAGCCTGAAAATCTGATCAAGCCCTTCCCAAGATGCAGCTTTTTATTAACAGCCGCTTTAACACCGTGAACAGCAAGCAAGAGCTGTTACCTGCCCAGCTTGTGCTCCATGTAGGAGTTCAAGAAAGAAGTGGAAGGAGGGTAGAGGCAAAGCAGGTCATGATAAGAAAAAGAAATTGGAAAAATTTCTGCCAAGACATGTGGAACAAAATATAATATTTTTACGTTTATGCATCACTTTCCCAAACAAGATCTGTTTTGATTTTCAGAATTAGGCAGGCAGGACAAGTGCTCTTAGTCCAATTTTAAAATAAGAAAGCTGACACTCAGAAGTGACATAGGTTTCAATGTTTTGTGGGAGCCATTTAATTCCTGTGACTGCAGGCCAAGTGCTCAGGCATAGCTTTGAGCAAGACAACCAATAAGATTTAAGGTCTTCTATCCTAAAATTCATACTAAAATTGATGCAGCTTGGATCTTACATTAAGGCTCAGTTAATCTTAACCACTCAACAAATATTTCTTGGCCACCTACGTTCCCCATTCTCAAGGAGCATACATGCCAAGTCTAACTTTCCAGCTGCTGCACTATATTTGGAAACTAATAAAACTCAATGATGAATAATAAATTGTAACTCCATTAGCCCAAATGTTGACTTTGTACAAATTGGCATAAACAGCTTTCCTCAAGACACTTTGTGATATTTGCTAGAATACTGTCATAATAATTCTCCAAATATGATGAACACAGTGTAAAGGGAGCCACCTAGAATTGTGCAAAGTGCAACCTGTGGAACCATAAGAGGGGAGCCTTGGCTCAGGGAAGGTTTCAGGACTCAGGAAAGAACCTTGAAATGAAGATACTGTTCCAAAGACAAGAGAGGAAGATGGAAGGTGTGGAGGCATAAGCACAATCTACATGAGGTCAGTGCAGAGGTGAACTTGAACGCAGCAAGCAATAGTACAAATAATGAAGATAATAATGAACATTATTTATTGAGTATTTAGTGTGTGCCAGAGCCTAAACTCTCCATGTACTGATTTATTTAACTCTTAAAGCAGCTCAATGAGAAAAACATCAGTTATTATGAAAGAGAAAACCAAGGCCCACAGAGAGCTTAAGTACCTGGGACCCTATGGAAATTATCACTGACTTCAACTGCTGTGTAACCTGTATATACAATTATTAATAAAAAGGACTAATTATCAAGGTCTGCTCAGTCAATCTGTTTGTAAGAAACGAGTAATGGAGACAGCATAAATCATTTGTAATTTTTATATATTATATTTTTAATCAGTATTCATCATATTGGGAAATTAAGATAAAAATATCTATTTTAACAAGCTTATATAAACAGATTATAAATTAATTTCCATTAATGACAATTTTAGGAGGCACATTTCAAAATAATCCATTTTCACCAAAAATCATTTCCTTGATATATTATACGAATTCATTTGAACATTGTGAAACAGGTGATTTTTTTAAAAATCTCAATATTAAATAAGTTGCAGACTACCGCAATTATAAACTTTTTTAATAGTCCTACACCAAAAACTGGATGATTCCATTAATGTAGATGACTCAGTACAAAGTTAAGTCTTATATTGTTTAGTAGACTAAGAAAGATTTCGATAAATTTTAAGCCCTTTTTAATCTAATTTTAAATTTAGAAAGCAAAGCAAGGCAATGCAATCTTTGAAGTATTTCTGCACTGAACAGGGCAAGGCTCTCTTAAAGCCACTGTAGTGGTACTAGCTATTTTATAAGATTACAATGTTGATTCCTACAGACACTCCTCAAATTCAAGCCCTCCTCTTCCCTATACCTCTGTTTAATTAGAAAACTTCTCACTTTGGAAGTCTTTCTCTCACAAAACCCAGCTTTAGAGACAGCACACATATACCTAAGAATGGAGCTTAAGTTAAGGTGCCCATAGTATATTACTGCTTCTAGAAAATTATAATACGTTAGACAAACTTGCTGTATGTATCTACATAAAAGTGTACAGAAATATGTTGTAATGCTAATTCAAGGATCAAATGATCATAAATAGTAGGGTAGACTTGGTCTGCAACATCTGACCCAGAATTTTTACCTTCAAGTGGCTAAAACACCCTTCAATTTCATGAAAATAGAGGTTTTAATGCACTTTAAAAAGGGATTCAATTGACTACCTGGACATCTAATAGCTATTGAAAATCAAGATTTTAATTATTCAAAGATAAATGAACCGCACTTTTATTGACTTTATTGCTCTAAGAGGGCTATAAAATTTAAGATAAAATGTTTTCTGTGATTTATGAATCTATAAGAGCTTCTGGATAAGCACAGATATTTGACAGTGGGTTCACTAATCACCTGGAATCATAAGTTCCCTATCTGAGGACAGAACTTCACAGTAGGCTCCGAGCTGTATTGAAGCCTCAGTGGCAAATACTCATACTTCCAAATGTCATATGTCTCCTTGGGAGTTTTCAAGTTACAGAAACTATAGTTTACCTCAGAGACAATATCCCTTATAAGCTGTTGACCCCTCCTTACTGTCTACCACCCCATGGGCTTCTAGCTCAAAAAAGGATTACATTTATTTCATCATTCCTGATTGCATAGTCTGTTCTTCAAATTCTGCTTTAAATGAGTTATAGCATTTTAATGGTTTGCTTTTTAATTAATAAGTTAAATAAAATCTTGGAATGTTTATTTTATATTTGTATAAGAGGCATGATTTTATATATTTTGAAGCTATAGTTTAACAAAAATATGACTACAAATTCACAATACTGTATGGAGAAGGGGAGGAGTTGGGTTAAAGAAGAGAATTGTGAGGTGGGGAAAAGGGACCCCTCAAGCTCTGTTTTTGGGAATGTGAATTCGTGCAGCCATTATGGAAAACAGTATGGAGATTCTTCAAAAAATTAAATATAGAACTACCATATGAACCAGCAATTTCACTCCTGGACATTTATCTAAGAAACCAAAAACGCTCATCAGAAAAGATATATGCACCCCTATGTTCATTGCAGCATTATTTACAATAGCCAGGGTATGGAAGCAACCTAAGTGACTATCAATAGACAAATGGATAAAGAAGATGTGCCATATATATATATATATATATATATATATATATATACACACACGCACACATATATATATATATGGACTACTACTCAGCCAAAGAAAAGAATGAAATTTCGCCATTTGTGACATATCATAACTAGACTTATCATGGTGATCAGTTTGAAATGCACAGAAACATCGAATCACTATGTCGTATACCAGGAACTAACATAGTGTTGTAGGTCAACTATACTTCAAAAACAAACAAACAAACAAACTCATAGGAAAAGAGATCAGATTTGTGGTTACTAGAAATAGGATGTAGGGGAAGGGGGGGAAGGGGGAATTGGATGAAGGCAGTCAAAAAGTACACACTTCCAGTTTAATTTTGTATCTGTATGAGATGATTGATGTTCACTAAACTTATTGTGGTGATCACTTCATGATGTATGTGAATCAAATCATTTTTCTGTACATCCTAAACTTATACAGTGCTGTATGTCAATTATATATCAATAAAACTGGAAGGAAAAAAAGAAGAGAATTGTGAGTTCTATTGGACTTTTATTACATAAAACATCAGAGAATTAAGCATCTATTTAGATCAAAAATCCAATAGGCAGCAGTCTATTTTAGCAGTGTCCCACTATCTCCCGAATCAACTACTAACACTATTTCTTTCTTAATATCTTGTGAAGAATGTTCAGTTGAAAAATACTAGACATTCTCTTCCAAGCTAATCTGGGAAGAGAGTGGCCAGCTGTTTTTCCACTAAATTTTATCAATATAGCTAATGCTTCTTTGCACATGCTGGTTCCTAAGCAAAAAGAAGCTAATACCAACTAAATTCTTGTTGAAACCATTATTCTGGTGACAGCCAGGAAAGATAAAAATCAATAAAGGAAGGCTGAATAAGACAGATGAGTTATAGCCAGTATAATGGCAATTGCCAGAGCATAGTGAGAAGTGTTGGAAAATATCACCTTGCCACATAAAAGGAGACACTGAATAGGGTCACACTGGGTATAGTTGAATTATTGTTGCACTGCTTGCCCTTAATGGAAATATCTTCATTTGACTAAGTAAGCTATCAGGTTCAATCATAGAGGATATTGAAGTATATTAGATGTTAATGATTAAATAATATTCAGCAAACTATAGTCAATCATTTTATTAAGTATTGTATTTAATAATGTATACAAAATAATTAAAAAAGCAAACAAAAAAGGAATCAGAATGGTAAACAACTTAACGTAATTTCTAATATACATACTCTATCAGTGGACATTTAGTGGGCTACTGTGCACTTTGTTTAATTGACTCAACAGAGAAACATGGACCACAAGTGATTATAATCCATCTTATTGCTTGTTTCAAACTTTTAATGGGAGACAATTCATCATTGAAAAGTAAGTATATTGTTTTTCAGAACTCCCATTTCAATGCAAAGCATGACTTAATTTGTTTTGAGTTATATTTCTCTAAAATTAAAAGGCATAAATCAGATTTCTATTTTCCACAACGAATCTGCCAAACACATCCACCTGGGCAAGATGAAAGAAAGAATGTCATGTTTCAAAATAACTGGAATCAACAAAGATCTGTTAAAAGTCTTACCATAAAATAAATAATATTCTCAAATTAGGCAGCTTCTCTTTATGATCATTTTGAGTGCTTTTAAAGTGTCTTCTATTGATTTATATTTCACCAAGATGTGGCTAATAAAACTACAAGACTACTCTGAACATTTTAGCAACAAGAAATACAAACCTATGTATCTCATAAGGTGTGAGCCTTTAAAAAGGTTGACACTTTTACTCTCCTTCCAGCTCTGAGATTGTCTGATCAAAACAAGAAAAGGGAGGAGAGGGAACAGTGTAGAACACTAAGGGAAATAAACAGCAGGCACTTACGGTGCCCCCACAAGAATTATGCTATTAGTAATAACTCATAATTTGATTAGCACTTTTTAAACTGAAATGTGTTTTTGCTTTTATTATCTTGTTTTGTGCCTCACAAGTAAAGCAGACATGTTATTCTTCCCATTATAGAGATAAAGAGACAACTTTAGGGAGATTCAATGACATACAGTGATTAGTAGAGAAGTCAGGACTAAATTGCAATTGTCTGAGTCCAGTATCTTTTTCTACCACACCCTTAAGCTCCCCCCATCCCCTGTATCCCCTTTTAGAACAAATTGCCATTTGGTAAATGGTAAAATCTTGGTAGCAACTTGAACTACACTTGGCACTCTGATAAATGTCCCAGGACTTAATCGGGCTGCTTGCCAAGAAATAGAGTTAGTGCCTTGCATTTCCAATATCTCTAAACGGCAGATGAATTTCACATCAATTTATTTAAATAGCAAGACTGTGAGCCTTTTCATGACCATTATCAGGTGCGGATTGATGCCTGCTAGCATAAATTTCCTACTGTGAAGCCCTTTAGTCACTCCATGCGGCTTCCCTACTCCATTATGCCTGTTAAATGAATCAATCTTACCTTAATATCATTCTTAAATATTTAATGCCAAGTTACAATGCCGCCTTTTAAAATCAGTTGGTAAAATAAAAGCAGAGAATGTTCAGCAGGAGGCACCCCACCTCCACAGCCTCCACTCTTCCACATGATTACTTACTGGGGTGAGCTGTTTGCCCCAGGGGTGGGCCAATTAAAAGGATTTATATGCTTGTGTAACAATCTAGGCAGCAGCAAAGGGAACTCTTTTTTTACAAAAAAGAGTAAGCAATTTAAGGCTTACTTTTCTGGTTGAATACATATTTGTTATAATGCAGAGCTTGACCCAGAAAATCAATTTCAACACTTTATCAGTGTATGCTCCTTTGTAGGAGTTATACTGGGGCCTTTGGAAGAAGGGGAGACTTTTCCTGCTGAAAAGAACATCCAGCCCTGCTTCAGGGCGATACTCAATATGCAAATGTTTAAATTGTTGGATTTGTAGACAACCAGTGCACTCAAGCCAAATAGTTCAAATCAACTTTGTTGTTTCCGAGAGTTGTTATGCATTCCACACCAGGGTATGGAGCTCTAGTTTATCTTTCCCTGCTTCTGAGACAGGAGGGAAGGAGGCAGGACACAACCTTTAAAAGAATGACATAGCTGTTGAGGATATGACATAAACTGGTTAGAACCGATTAGGCCCAAGATGACAGAAGATTCAATTTCCAGTAAACCTTGAGCCTCATTATACACGTATTGTAATACATTAGCATGCTGACTGACTCACCCACAGGCGCCATGACTATTCCGAGGCTAACCATAAAAGGTCAAAAAGTGGGCAGTGGCCCAAATCCTGGAAATCTCTGCCCCTTCTCCAAATAGGTGGAATAATCCTCCCACTTATTAATCTAAGAAATTACTGGGCCCATAAAAACTAACCACACCAGGACTTCCCTTGTGGCACAGTGGTTAAGAATCCACCTGCCAATGCAGGGGAACACGGGTTCAAACCCTGGTCTGGGAAGATCTCACATGCTGTGGAGCAGCTGAGCCCATGTGCCGCGACTACTGAGCCTGAGCTCTAGAGCCTGCAAGCCACAACTACTGAAGTCTGCTCTCTAGAGCCCATGCTCCACAACAAGAGAAGCCACCTCAAGGAGAAGTCCACACACCACAATGAAGAGCAGCCCCCACTCGCAACAACTAGAGAAAGCCCGCACGCAGCAACGAAGACCCAACACAGACAAAAATAAATTAATTAATTAAAAAAAAACTAACCACACCATATTTCGGGGCCACTCTTGCCTTTTGAGATGGACTGCATTCTGTCTATGGAATGTGTATCTCCCAGGGCCTCTTGCCTTCTGAGACGGCCCACACTTTATCTGTGGAGAGTGTATCTCTCCCAATAAATCTACTTCTTACCTATCACTTTGCCTCTTGCTGAATTCCTTCTGGGCTGAGACATAAAGAACCTGAGCTTCATTAAGTCCTGAGACCAGGTGCACGATTTCAATTAAAAGACATTTGGTTCAAGTCCTAATCTTAGTCTTGGCTGGGTTCAAGTGCCAGCCCATGCATTTGAGTTCCAATCTGAGTTGTGTGGTTTTACTTCTGCTTTAGATCTGGCATTTGAATATACACTTTTCAAAGCTTTTCACCTCTGTGTGTTCTTTTGCTCCTGATATGGACAGAGGAGTATCCTAGTTACAACCTTGCCTGTGTCTTTCCAGTCCTCTTTTTCTCATTTCTCTCATTCACTGTCCTTTCTCTTGCTTATGTACTAATGTTCATATAGAAGAAGGAAGCCTACATATAAAATATGGGGGTTTTCAGCTTTGTGGTTTACTGAAGATCTGTTTCATGAAAGTGGTATATAGTTTATTTTCTTAAACTTTTTTCCTATGCTTCATATTAACTAAGGGACTCCAAAAGAATCAAGAACATTTTGGTTAAGGAAAATACAAAAACCCAGTTCTATCTTCCAAGAAAAAAAGAAAAAGAGATATAACTGAAATAAAATTCTACAATGATAAAAATGCACACCCTCTAACATTGGTTAGTAAATTGGATACCTTTGAAATCTACATGTATTAAAATTTAATGATGCTAATATTGGGGATGTTATGAGGGAAGAGACAGTGTTATAAATATTTGACAAAGTGTGTCTAACTGAAAATCAGTAAATCTAGCTTATAGTCCTGGTGTTACCAAACAAAGTTGTGTGCCCTATGCACAGTGAGGCCAAATAAACTGAAATGTTGGAGTTTGGAGCAGAGAAAAATTTATTGCAAGGCCAAACAAGGAGAATGGGTGACTAATGCTCAAAAACCCTGAACTCCCCCATGGTTTTGGGGGGAAAGTTTTTATAGGCAAAATTTGGGGTAAGGGCTGAAGGGTGTGTGACTTTCTTCTGATTGGTTGGTGGTGAAGTGACAGGGTGGTGTTCCAGGAATCTTGTGCTCAGCCTGAAGTTACCATCCTCCACTTGGGTGGGGGTCTTTGTTCTGCAAAAGAGCTCTACAATAATGTTATGTATATTCCTTGAGGAGCAATCAGGACCCTGCCCCAAAGCTGCACTATTGTTTCTTCACTGCTCCTCCCTTGTTTCTGCATCCCCTGCTTTCCCTGATTAGTAACTGTTTGAACCTGCCCTTTGGAACTCAGGGAAGGTCAAGGAGACTGAATGAAGCCTATTTCCTACAAACAAGGAACAGAAGACACAGAAAAGATTTGTACCTGGAAGCCCCACAGGGTCCTGCTCAGTTTCACTGGCTCTGTTGCTATCAAACTGACTCTCAGAAACTTGCTTAGTGACTTAGAAAATGAAGGAGTAAGACAGACCCTTGCTATCCAAGTACGGTCAGCCTGGATCCTGCCAGAAATGTCAAACCTCAAACTTCAGGCCTCACCCAGGACCACTGTATCTGAATCTGCATATTATCAAGATCCATGGGTGATTCACATGCATACAAAGTCTGAACTAGAAAGCTCTGTTCTAAGTCGAAAATTCTGGTGTTTGTCTCATTTTAAATCAAGACCTTAGCCATCTTTGTTGACCTTTCCAAAACCAATAGCTTGTACCTTTGAAAGCATACCCATGAAATGCTGAAATGTGACTTTAATGAGCCTGCGTGTACGTAGGCAGGTTAAAAGCCACCTGCTCTTTAAGAGATGCTTGTTTGGGGGTGTTCAGACTTGTGCAACTACTCATGGGAACACTACTTCCTTACAGCTTCCCATCCAACAGAGCTACCTTAGATTTGGAGACATGAAGACAGCATAAGAGTCACTGTCTGCACCAGCTGCTGACTTAAGGGATGTGCTGGCCTGTCCAGGTGCAGTCCAGGCAGGACTCTGAGACTAGGCACAGGAAGCTCCCTTCTGCTTTCCTTACCCCATACGCAGTCCCACAAGGAGAACAGGCTTCTCCTGATACCCTGAGAAGACTCAGGTAGAATGATTCTTCAACTGCAAAAGTTCAAGATATAATTTCAAATACCTTTCAATAAATCAGGATGACAGAACTCAAGAGAAAAAAGAGAAAGGAAGTTCAGAAACTCACACACAGAAAGAGACTGCAGATTTATTATCCAGAGGTATGATTAAGGAAACATAACAGGGAGAATGCAATGAAATCTCAAATTCAGGATGGAATTACTTTGATTGATATGATGAGAAGGTCAACAGAACTTTCCGGAGAGTGACAGGTAGAAAAACAGGCAATTTGTAAAAGAATAATGATTTGGAAGTGGAATTTGTTTCCTAGAAATTACTTTTATACTTTCTTTCTTATCAGCTCCAAGTTTAAGAATTCATCCAAAAAGAATGTGTTGAAATGCCCTAGTAGGATAATTTCAACTTGTTTTTGCTCCCTTTTTAGGCAGACTTTGTTCCACCTGCTTATTCAGATGTTGTGTGAGCAGTTTCTTTGGTTATCTTGATATAATCCAACGTTCCTCACTCTTCAGGACTTACCAATGCAAAGCATGTTTTTTTCTTTGCTGTCTTTCTAATTCAAATATTGTGGCTTTATACTGGTTTCTAGTGAATCTCCTGATTATGATTCTACTAATGTATAACCCTTTAAATTTCACTGGGGCCCATTTTGTGTACCCTTAGTTTGAAAGTATCTGGGTACTTGTATCCAGAGAGTGGTTCTTCTTTCAGGGTAAAACAGATAGAAAACAATTACCTAATTTTTTCTCTCCATTCTCAGATGACACAGAACTCTCAAACAGTGTTCATGGGCTCATGCCAACAGCCGGCATTGAGATGGATTTCCATTGCCCGGAGATCTGTATTTGTGTTTTACAAAGAGCAGGAGGCACTTTCTGAAACAGGACCTTAAATCAGTATCCTACATATCATAAACAAACAAGCAAACAAAAAAATATTGTTAGTCACATCGTGAATATTTTAATGGCTTTCATGAATAAGACTATCTCAAAGCTTATGAGTTCCTTCTATTTGCAGATTCTCTGACTTTGAATTCACCCTGAAAGATAATAATAACAAATAAAATGTTATGGATATGAAAACTGAGACTCAGTAGTTAAGTAATTTTGCAACCATAGAGGTTTAGGACCTTATCTGTCTTCTAGTCATTTTTACAGATATGAAAATAAGTCCAGAGAGGTAAAGCAATTTGGGCTAAGTCACACAAATAGTTTTTCATCTGTTTTGGTACAGTGCCTTCTCTGGTTTCTGAACAACTATTGTTTTGTGACACTTTTTGTTTGTGAATTGTGGTGAGCAGACTCTAAAATGCCCCCCCACCTCATGACCCCCATCTTTTGGTATTCACACCTCTGTGTAATCCCCTCTTATTGAGTGAGAGCATGACCTGTGACTTGTTTCTAGCCAAAAGAATGCAGCAAAGATAAAGGAATATCATTTTGTGATTTTGTTACATAAGTGTCTTGCTGGCAGACATTTTTTATTGATTCTGTCATGCCAGCTTTGATGAAATAAGTGTAGAGGAGGAAAAAAAATGTTTTCCCTCTACCATCCTAGGTTTTCCAGCTGGGGCTCTATAAATTAGACTGATAGAAGACAGATTAACAACGGACAGACAAACAGAAGTTTATTAACATGTGCATGCCTCATGCATATACATGGGAGCACTGTGATGAGTAACTCAAAGGGGTGGTTAGAACTGGGGCTTATATAGCATCTTAACAAAAGAATAATGAATTTTTAGAGAAGTGACAAGACAAAGACTAAAGAATTTGAGTTCCTAGGGCAGAAAAGTGTGGGAAAGTAAATATATGGAGGAAGTAATGGAAGATAAGGGCTAGTTAGTGCAGTTCATCATGTAGATTCCTTTGGTGCAGTCTCTGGACTGATAAGGGTCTGTGCTATCTCCCATGATTAACTTCTGTCCTTCTTGGTAAAAAAGGGAGAGGAGACACCTTTACAAATTGATGTCCTGCCTTTAGGCAAATAGGAAGAGGGCAGTGAGCCTATGGGCAGTGAGTATATGCTTCTTCTCAATTGCCTTCAACTCAAAAGAATCCTTATGCCAAAGTTACATTTCTGGGGAGACAGTTCTGCTCCCTTCATCAGCCACCATATGGAGGGGTCTACATGGCAAGGACTAGAGGGAAAACTTCGACCAACATCCAAAAAGGAGATAAGTCCTTCAGTATGACAGTTCACAAGGAACTGGGTCCTGTTAACAAACACATGAGTTTAGTACCAGATCCTTCCTCATCTGAGCCTTGGATGAGACCCCTGGTTGAGGTCTTGATTGTGGCCTCATGAGAGACCTTAAACCTGAGGAGATAGATAAGCCGTGTACAGATTCCTGACCCACAGTCTGTGAATAATAAATGTGCTGTTATTTTAAGCTGCTGAATCTGTGGTAATTTGATAGATAACAATAAATAACTAATTTATGATTATTATTTTTTATCCACTTAAATAATTTGTTCAGAAAAACAGCATTGTATTGTAATTCTAAATCAAAACATGAGATTAGAATAATTAAGCTCAAGACCTTTGACACATCACTCTTTAAAGCAATCTATTACAAGATCCTTAAGGGTAAACCTCTATATTATACATCTTTGATTCCTAAGTACTTAGCACTGTGCTTTCTCAGTACATGGCAGCTACTAAAGAAATATTTTTTTTGACAAATTCATTTTATTTTCAACTAGAGTAATGTGAAGTTACCCACTGAATATGCTTGGATTACTTGTTGTAAAGCAGATTACATTAAATAAAAGGAACTCACATTAATATAGTAGAGAAAAACTGGAGACATCTTGAATCTCTGTCAATGAATTGGAAAAAAAGTTAGTTAAATTATTGCACATCCAGAGGAGGGATTGAGATGACATAATAGGAAAACCCTCAACTCACTTCCTCCAAAGAACACATCAAAACTACAACTACATATAGAGAAACTCGCACTGAGAACTACATGAAGACTAGCAAAATGGCTCTTCCTAAACCAAGGCTGTAAAGAAAGAACCACACAGAGTCTGGTAGGAAGGGAGGAGAAGCAATCTAATTGAGACCTGTACCCCTAGTGGGTGACCCAGAAGAGAAAAGGAATACACAGGCTCAGGTATCCTCCTTAAGGAGCTTGGGGTTTGAGCCCTATATTAGGCACTCCAGCCCTGGTGTCTGACACTAGGAAGATAAGCCCTCCTTAGCAGGTTTGAAAACCAATGGGGCTTACCAGAGGGTGGTAAGAAACCAAGGTCTTAAAGAACATGAGCACAGACTTGCTTGCTCCTAGTCCCAATGCAGGGGTAGAAGATTGAAAACTGCCTATAGCTCTGACTGGACTTCCAGGACCACCCCACTGCACACTCCAGCCTGCACCAGGCTCCTCCTCTCTCACCTCCTGCTCCAGAACTGTCCCCACTAAGGTGGAGACCACCATTGCCAATGTGTGTGTGTGCACCAAGGAAGGAACAGAGCCACCTTGGGCCTGACTCTGCCTCTAGCCAGTGCAGAAACAACATTGCCATTGTGAGCCTCAAGTACCAGGGATATTGTTGAGCCAACTCAGGCCCCAACTCTACCTGTAGCCAAAGATGAGACCCAGAGCAGCTCAGACGTGAATCTCCAATCCCATGGGCCACAGCCATGCTGCCAACCAAGGCAAAGACTGCCATCATGCCTGGAAGAAATCCAACTTCCTACGGGCTCCTGCTCTAGCCCCTCAGGCTCTGTCCCCTCCAATAAGACATTGACTGCCATTGAGCCTAGGATAAGCCCTGGCTCACACCAGCCTATGTCTCTAGGCCCGCAGACTTCAGATCTACCTCCCACCAAGGCAGTGACCACCAGCACACCCCAGGAAAACATGAAGCCCATGCTCAATTCAGATCCAGCTCTCACACCAAAGCCACCAGGCACACATAGACTGCATAGAGATACACCTACGCAAACACATGCCTTCAAGACCACAACTAATTTCATAGAATGAACAGAGAAAGTCAAAAAATAAACAAATAAATAAGAAGACAGAAGAATATGTTTCAAACAAAAGAACAAATTTTTAAAAAAACTATTGAACAGAGATAATTTACCTCCTAAAGAGTTCAAAGTCACAGTAATAAAAATATTAACTGAACTTGGGAAAAGAATAGAGGAACACAGTGAGAACTGCAACAAAGATCTAGAAAGTGCTTTTCAAAAGAACCAATCACAGTTGAAGAATACAATAACAAAAAGAAAAATACACTAGAAAGAATTAACAGCAGATTAGGTGATACAGAAGAATGCATAAGTGATGTGGAAGATAGAATAGTGGAAGTCACCCAGTCAGAACAGCAAAAAGGAAAACAAATTTTAAAAAATAAACATAGTCTAAGGGAACTCTGAAATAACATCAAGAAATACCAACATTTGCATTATATGGGCCCCAGAAGGAGAAGAGAGAGAGAAAGGGGCATAAAATATATTTGATAAAATTATGGCTGCCTTAACCTGAGGAAGGAAACAGATATCCAGGTCCAGGAATTACAGAGAGTCTCAAACAAGATGAACCCAAAGAGACTGACACCAATACGTATTATAATTTAAATGGCAAATTTAAAAATAAAAAGGTAATTTTAATGGCAGTAAGAGAAAAACAAAGAGTCATACACAAGGGAATTCCCATAAGGCTATCAGCCTACTTTTCAGCAGAAATATTGCAGGCCAGAAAGGAATGGCATAAGACATTTAAAGTGATGAAAGAAAAAACCTACCACCTAGGATGCTCTACCCAGAAAGTTTATCATTCAAAATTGAAGAAGAGATAAAGAGTTTCCCATATAGGCAAAAACTAAAAGAGTTCATCATCAGTAAACTAACATTACAAGAAATGTTAAAGGGTCTTCTTTAAGTGAAAAATAAAGAGCTATATCAAGAAACAAGAAAATATAGGAAGCGAAAATTCTCATTGTTAAAGGTAAATATATAGTAAGTTAGCAGTGGATCAACAATTTAAATAAGATAGTACTAAGGTTAAAGACAAAAATTATAAAATCATCTGTAACCAAAATAAACAGTTAAAGGATAGGCATGAAGATGTAAACTATAACATAAAGAACACAAAACATAGAGGAGAGGGGGTAAAAAAATGCAGAGCTTTAGAATGTGTTTGAACTTCAACAACTGTCAGTTTAACACAAGTAGATATAGTTATACATTGACATATATGAAATTTATAATAACCAAAAATCAAAAGCCTGCAATAGATACACAAAAATTAAAGAGAAAGGAACACAAACATAACATTAAAATCATCAAATCACAATAGAAGAGACTAAAAGAAGAAAAGAACAGAGAAGAACTACAAAATCCACCAGAAAACAAGTAACAAAATGGCAATAAGTACATATCTATGAAAAGTCACTTTAAATCTCAATAGACTAAATATTCCAATCAAAAGACATAGGGTGGCTGATTGGATTAAACAAACAAACAAACAAACAAACAAAAAAACAAGGGCCATCTACATGCTGCCTACAAAAGATTCACCTCAGAGCTAAAGACATACAGAGAATAAAAGTGAGGGAAAGAAAAAGATCTTTCATATAAATAAAAACAAAAAGAAAGCTGGGGTAGCAATACTCATATCAGACAAAGTGGACTTTAAAACCAAGTCTATAATAAAAGACAAAGAGGGGTATGAAATAATCATATAATCCAAGAAGAGGATATAACATTCTTAAACATATATGTGCATAATATGGGAGCACCTAAATATATAAAGCAAATATTAACAGACATAAAGAGAGAAATTGACAGTAATACAATAATATTGGGTTGGCCAAAAATTTCGTTTGGGTTTTTCCATAACATCCGAATGGAATTTTTGGCCAACCCAATAGTACAGGACTTTAATACCCAAATAACATCAATGGAGAGATAATCCAGACAAAATCACTAAGGAAACAGTGGCCTTAAATGACACATTACACCAGACGGACTTAATAAATATTTACAGGAAATTCCATCCAAAAGTAGCAGGATACGCACCCTTCTCAAGTTCACATGGAACTTTCTCCAGGATACATCACATGCTAGGCTAAAAAACAAATACCAATAAATTTTAAAAGATTGAAATTATATCAAGCATCTTTTCTGACAGCACTATGAGACTAGAAATTAACTACAATGGGAAAAAAACTGCAAAAAAAAAAACATGCAGAAGCTAAACAATATGCTACCAAATAACCAATGAATCACTGAAGAAATCAAAGAAGAAATTAAAATATACTTAGGAACAAATGAAAACACAACAATCCAAAATCTATGGGATACAGCAAAAGCAGTTCTAAGAGGGAGGTATATAATGATAAAAGCCTATCTCATGGGAAAAGAAAATATCAAATAAACACCCCAACCTTACATCTAAAGGAACTAGAAAAATAAGAACAAACAAAACCCAAAGTTAGTAGAAGGAAAGAAATTATAAAGATCAGAGCAGAAATAAATTAAATAGAGACTGAAAAACAATCTGAAAGATCAATGAAACTAAGAGCTGCTTCTTTAAAAAGATAAATAAAGTTTTTTAAAACAAGAGAGAGGATCCAAATAAAATTAGAAATGAAAAAGAAGTTGCAATGGATATAATAGAAATAAAATCATAAGAGAATACTACTAAGAGATATACTCCAACAAATTGGACAACCTAGGAGAAATGGATAAATTCCTAGAAACATGCAGTTTTCCATGGCTGAATCAGGAAGAAATAGATAATCTGAACATATTATTACAAGTGTTGAAATTGAATCAGTATTCAAAAAACTGCCCCCCTAAAAAAAGTCTAAGACCAGACAACTTCACAGGGGAATTCCACCAAACATTTAAAGAAGAATTATTACCTATCCTTCTTAAACTATTCCAAAAAATTGAAGAGGAGAGAACACTCCCAAACTCATTCTAAGAGTTACTACCATTACACTGATACTAAAACCAGACAAAGACACCACAAAAAAAGAAAATTACAGGCCAATGTACCTGAAGAACATAGATGTAGAAATCCTTGGCAAAATATTAGCAAAAACTTAACTCAACAATACATAAATAGTATCGTACACAATGGTTAAGAGGGATTTATCCCAGGGATGCAAGAATGGTTCCATATCTGCAAATCAATCAGTGTGACACACCACATTAGCTAAGCAAAGGATAAAAATCACATGATCATCTCAATAGATGCAAAAAAAAATTTGACAAAATTGAACATCCATTCATGTTAAAAACTTTCAACAAAGTGGGTATAGAAGGAATATATCTCAATATAATAAAGGCTATTTATGACAAACCCACAGCAAATATCATACTCAATGATGAAAAGCTCGTGCTCTTGGGTTGGAGGAATTAATAGTATTAAAAAGTGTATATTATCCAAAGCAATCTATGGGCTTAATGCAATCCCTATCAAAATACTCACAACATTTTCCACAGAACTAGAACAAATAATCCTAAAATTTGTTTGGATAAAGACCCAGAATAACCAATGCAATCATGAAAACAAAAAGAACAAAGCTGGATGTATCACACTCACTGACTTCAGGCTATACTACAAAGCTACACTAATCAAAACAGCATGGTAATGGCACAAAAAAACAGAAACATAGACCAATGGGACAAAAGAGACAGCCCAGAAATGAACCCACACACAGTCAATTAATCTATGACAAAGGAGGCAAGAATATACAATGAGAAGACAGTCTCCTCAATAAGTGGTGTTGGGAAAACTGGTCAGCTACATGAAAAAAAAATGTAATTAGAACATTTTCTCACACCACATACAAAAATAAACTCAAAATAGATTAAAGACCTAAATGGAAGACCTGAAACCATAAAACTCCTAGAAAGAAACATAGGCAGTACAGGCTTTGCCATCAGTCTTAGCAATATTTTTTGGATATGTCTCCTCAGGCAAGGGAAACAAAAGCAGAAATAAAGAAGTGGGACCTAATCAAACATAAAAGCTTTTGCACAGTGAAAGAAATCATCAACAAAATGAAAAGGCAACCTACTGAATAGGATAGGATATTTGCAAATGATAAGGGGTTAATATCCAAAATATATAAAGATCTCCTTACAACTCAACATCAAATAAAACCAAGCAATCCAATTAATAAATGGGCAGAAAATTGAATAGGCAAACAAGACATACAAATGGCCAACAGGCACATGAAAATGTGCTCTACATCACTAATCACCAGGAAAATGCGAATCAAAACCACAACAAGATATCACTTTGAAGTTGTCAGAATGGCTATCACCAAAAAGACAAGAAATAACAAGTGTTGGTAAGTATATAGTGAAAAAGGAACCCTAGTACACTGTTGGTGAAAATGTAAATTGGCACAGCCACTATGGAAAATATTATGGAGTTTTTCTCAAAAAATTAAAACTAGAGCTACCATACGATCCAGCAGTTCAATTCCTGGTACATAACTGGTGAAACCAGAAACATTCATTTTGCTAGCATTTACAATAGCCAAGATATGGAAGCAACGTAAGTGTTCATCAACAGATGTATTGATAAAGAAGATGTGGTATATATACATATACAATTGAATACTACTCAGCCATACAAAAGAATGAAATTTTGTCATTTGCAACAACATAAGTGGACCTGGAGGGTGTTTGTATATTTTGGAAATTAATTCTTTGTTGGTTGCATCATTTGCAAATAGTTCCTCCCATTCTGTAGGTTGTCTTTTCATTTTGTTTATGGTTTCCTTTGTTGTGCAAAAGCTTTTAAGTTTAATTAGGTCCCATTTGTTTATATTTGTTTTTATTTCCATTACTCTGGAAGATGGATCAAAAAAATTCTGCTCTGATTTATGTCAAAGAGTGTTCTGTCTATATTTTCCTTTAGGAGTATTATATTATCCGGTCTTACATTTAGGTGTTTAATCCATTTTGAGTTTATTTTATATATGGTGTTAGATAATGTTCTAATATCATTCTTTTACATGTAGCTGTCCAGTTTTTCCAGCACCACTTATTGAAGAGAATGTATTTTCTCCATTGTATATTCTTGCCTCCTTTGTCAAAGATTAATTGACCATAGGTGTGTGGGTTTATTTTTGGGCTCTTCTTCATGGTACTGGCACCATGCTGTTTTGATTACTGTAGCTTTGTAGTATTGTCTGAAGTCTGGGAACGTTATGCCTCCAGCTTTGTTCTTTTTCCTCAGGATTGCTTTGGCAATTCTGCATCTTTTGTTGTTCTATATGAGTTTTACAACTATTCTATTTCTGTGGAAGTTGTCATGGGTAATTTGATAGGGATCACATTAAATCTATAGATTGCTTTGTGTAGTATGGCCATTTTAACTATATTAATTCTTTCAATCCAAAAGCATGGGATATCTTTCCATTTCTTTGAATCATTTTTAATTTCCTTTATCTATGTTTTATAGTTCTCAGCATATAAGTTTTTTGCCTCCTTGGTCTGGCTTATTCCTAGGTTTTTTTTTTACGAGATTTTAAAAGAGTTTTTTTTTTTTTACCTTCTCTTTCTGATATTTCTTTGTTAGTGTAAAGAAATACAACAGTTTTCTGTATGTAAATCTTGTATCCTGCTACCTTGCTGATGTAATTTTTAAAAATCAGTAAAAACTAAATTTTAAAAACACAATGCTTTGTCTTCTTCTGGGTTGCTTCCCTTCAGTTCCTTCCAAATGGTAGAATCTGGAATAATAGCCTGTTTTCCCCCTACTTTGGATGGAACTCTTGGAAAGAAGTGAGAAGGAACTATATACTGTGGGGTAGGAGATGTAAACATGAAAAAATGTTACAAGCTTTTTTTAGTTTTTACATTTGTGTACCATATTAAACTAAAATAATTTTTTTAAAGAAAATGTTGGGAAATTGAGAAATAATTGAAATAAATGGTTTGTAATAGCTGTTTTAAATAAGGTGTGATTATATGCTTTCTGGTTAAGTATAACACATAAAGCTCTTATTTAAAAGTTACATGCTGTCGGCTTGACCCAGTGTAAGTCATCTAGCAACAAAGCAAGATCTGACAGCAAAGTGGCTGAAATCTTGCCATTCCTCAGAAGGAAAAAAATACATACTTCTCTTGATTGGAGATTAACCAATTTGACTCCTTCACTATTACATCAAATGCATTTCAGTGGATCTTCTGCAGTGAGCTATAAGACGTCAAATTGTTCACATAAAACTTTGAATAATAAACCCAGGGTTGGGCTAGAAGACCTAAAATTTCCAGCTGTGACATTTTGTGCTTTCTTGATTCCACAATTTTGTCTTTACTATGATGTTTTCATGATGTAGTTCATGATTCCCCATTGGTGATCCTGTACTTTTGGCATATACAACTCCCAGCTCCCAAGTCACCATGGCTACCAATCCCCAGTCCATAGCATACCCTACTAACATCCTAAAGCACTTAGATGTGTTATGTGCTTAAATAGAGGGATAAAGTTTGGAGTTTATCCTATTATAAGAATATTCCAGACTTCTCTCCATGGAAATCATTTTCTTGATAACAGTAGTTATAAAACAAGCATGTTTCATGCAGCAGTCAATTCAAATACCATCATAAATGAGCCAACTCAATGATATGCATGAGAACTTCATGAAATGTAAAATCCCCAAGACAGCTTTAAAAAGTAAAAACAGTAAAATAGAATTTTTCATTTATCTTTAGGAGGGTAGAAATGTATGGCAGAACAAATCTGAGAGGAGTATTTCATTAGCACAAACTGGGGACATATGAGTTGAGTCTAATAAATGAGAGTTAATATAGCTATTTATAGCTACTGCCACTTGAAAAGGGGAGCTATTTTTTTAAGTCTCCAGCTAGAATTTGGGAATATAAAATTTATTATTTCCCCAAGATATTTATAGCTAAACAAATAATTAAATGTGGCAAAGAGAATAGAGTCTAAGTTAATACAGTTGCTGAGTTGCATGTTCAGTTAGGTTGAAATACCAGAGAAGATACTCCTAAATTTTAGACACAGAATGATTTCATTGGAAAATATTACATCTATGTAAGTAAATCATAGGTAAAGCTTTGTGACTCTTTCTGTTTGTGAATTGTGGTGAGCGGACTCTAAAATGGGCTCCCCGTAATCCCTGCCTCTGGGATTCATGCCCTTGTGTAATCCTCTCCCCTTAACCGTGAATGGGGCCAGGGACTTGTTTCACAAACATCCCTTTGTTACATAAGATTCAAACTTAGACTAGTTAAAGCAAACTAGAAGATGTGAAAATTCATATATGCTTCACACGCAGGAAATTATCAGCTCTGTGGTAAAATAATTGTCTTTGGAAATATTTAGGTTATTATTATAATTATTATTCTTCCTTGCAAGATAATTTTTCAATAACTTTAGAAAGTGAAAACAGGTTAACTGAGGTCAAAAATGTTATCAGGATAACACCATGCCAACATCTACAAAAGAACATTATTAAAATGTATTTTGGTGTTAATGTAAAAAATTAAAATAGGAACAGACTGTTAAGCTCACAAACATGGTGAAGTATCCCCTGTTTTTAGGATTTTATATAAGGAAATATTAAAATTAGTTTTATGAGTCCAAAGGAATAGAGAAACATCATTTTTTGTTAGAGTCTCATTTTTGTATAATTTCCTGAAAGAACACCATCTGCCAAGGTCTGTCCTCAAAGATAGTATCATACCCTTGGGAATAAACTAGCTTCATCTGGTATTTTTTTTCCAGTGGACTTTGGCACAAGTTGCAATAATTTTTTTCACCTATAAGCTATCTTTCTTTTAAAGTTAGATGTCAGATTCCTGAATTGTTAGATACTTATATTTAAACAATAGTGAAGCAACTGATACTTTTATTAGTGGAACTGGAAGTGACCTGGAGATTACATGGTGACCTGGCATCTTGGGAATTTATAAGCCTCCTTTGTGGAGGATATTTGAGTTTTCCCTGCTCAACCTACCATTGCTGTTCTATAACCGAGTATTAAACTGGGAAACATGAACTTTGCACGTTTAAACGGCTGACTCTTAAAAGTTAAATGGGAATAAGAACCTCTTAAATGTTGGAATCGGAGAATAACGGAACTGAAGAGGACTTTGGAAATCAACCAATTTGACTTCCTCACTTTACAAATGAATAAACTGAGAAATTTAATGATTGCAACACATGTGATTCATTCTAAGTGAAAAATATGACCAGAGAAGTTACGTGCTCTGTTCAAGCTTGCAAAGCTTGTCAACCTAAATGTCCATCAACAGAGGAATGGATAGAGAATATGTGGTATATATATGCAATGGCATAGTACTCAGCCATAAAAAGGAATGAAATAGTGCCATTTGCAGAGATGTGGATGGACCTAGAGACTGTCGTACAGAGTGAAGTAAGTCAGAAAGAGAAAAACAAATATTATAAAATATTGCTTATATGTAGAATCTAGAAAAATGATACAGATGAACTTATTTGCAAAGCAGAAATAGAGACACAGATGTAGAGAACAAACAGGGGGGAAGGGGGATGGGACGAATTGGGGGATTGGGATTGACATGTATACACTACTATGTATAAAATATATACCTAATGAGAACCTACTGTGTAGCACAGGGAACTCTACTCAATGCTCTGAGGTGACCTAAATAGGAAGGAAATCCAAATATGAGGAGATATATGTATACATAAGGCTGATTCACTTTGCTGTACAGCAGAAACTAACACAACATTGTAAAGCAACTATACTCCAATAAAAATTAATTTAAAAAAAAAGATTTCAAAGCTTGTATGTCAGGAAGCTACAATTCCTGCTCAAATCTAGCTGACTCTAAAACTAATAGTCTGCTCATGACGCTATTCTGCCTTTCATAACAATCATCAAAAGCAAGAATCTGACTCTCAGGGATACAAGAACAGAGAGCTCTTTAGAAGAGATAAAAGAAACCCTGAAATAGTATAAGATGGGCCTTCACAGAGCAGATAGGGAAAGGCTTTGTCAAAGTGCAATTTTCAAAACGTTAAAAATACAATTTCATTCAAATATATGGTGGCCACGTGTCGAAGATTTGTTTAACTCGTTAATGATGGAACCAGCAGGATGGTAAAACTGGTTCAAAGAGCATTTGCAGAGCAGGGGTTTATACAGTCAGTCAGGAAAGTAGTGATGAAACAAATTAGATAAAATTAGATTTTTAAATACGGGTTGATGTTTGTAACACAATAAAACCATAATCTCTAGTTTTAATTTTTTTACTAAAGAATACAATTAGTTTCTACTGGTAAAAATCATTGATAATTTATTAGTCATCTAACTATATAGAGTTCAGGCCCTAGTAAATAGTAAATCAAAGTTTTTTTTCTCTAAAGAATTAGGTAATCCTTTGGTAAACCTATTAGAGAACACTCCAAAATGACATTGAAATGACATGCAGTCATCCTTTGGCCTTATTTCCAAGTTTTGATACCTTTTCATAGCAACCTTCTTTGCCCAGAGATGAGAGATTGCTGAAGAGAGGAATACAGAATATCTACGGACCAGAAAGAACAGTCTATTCCGCAAACCCAGAGAAAAGTGTAACTACTTGGAGAAAGCCCAACGGCTCATCAGAGTTTAAAAGTATGCCAACTCAGTGTTCCTGGGTAAGAAATAGCTTGGTTCAGTTTTCCTTTCCGCACATGGCAAAAAGATTGAGGCCAAAAGCCTGAACCAATCTAGCTAACCAGTTGCTAGCTTTTATTCAGAAAGAGCCCATCTGATCCAATTACGTCAACCTACACACTACCCAGCCAGCCCCCTCAGGAAGGCATAATTCAGTAAAAGCAGTTCTACAGAAAATCGACAATAGTTCTGGGAATCTATTTTTTGATGGAAAGATAATCCATGGGAAAATGTTAGGTTTCTACATATATGGATGTATAGCATACCCTTCCAGTACTCCTCAGAGTATAGCTACCTGGCAGCTATGGGTTTAAGGTTGTACTGCTTGATCAGCACTTGAGGAGAGTTCCTTTTTGATGCCAGTTAGGTATATGGCAAAGTATACTAATAATGAACCATCTTGGGGATGGAGCTGACCTCCTCATAAAAGCTGGGAGCTAAACAAGAATGTGGACATAAATTTAGAGAAGACTATGCTACGTCTTCCCAGAGATGATCCCCAGAAGCAACCTCATGCACATCCATAAATCTACTCTAAAAGTAATTTTGTGAACAGTGGAATAGTCATTGGACACTAGCACCTGGTAAAAAGGAGGTCTGGGCATCTCAATCCTGTTCTGAGGGCAAATGGCTCTTTTTACTCAGTTTCCATCTTGCTTCTTGCCTCAAAATCTCTTCTTATACTTAACAGTCTCTGAGATTTTGACTTTGACTCTGATTCCTAATTGGGGTCTTTGAATTTGCTGGCAGATTTGACTTGCAAGGTTTAAAACCATAAAGCTTGAAGGAATGAAAAGCAATATTTTTCCTTTGCTTCAGCTGAGACAAGGTTGGAACTTTTCAAATGCAACATAAACTGTAAAGTAAAACCATACCAAAGAATATTTATAAGTGTAGTCAATTTCTGATGTAGCTTTAAATAAGCTACAAATAATATTGTTCATGGGAATTAAAATTCCTTGTCCTTTTTCTTATGTTTACCTGGGGAACCCTGTCTGGAAAAATAAAACAAATCACCTTTTCTCCATACTTATAGTATTTCTCCCTTCACCACTTCCTTTTCTATCTCCTATTCCTCCCTTAGCATGGGGTTTCAAAGAGGTCTCAGTGACCATTTACCTTTCTTCCCTCCATTTCAAAGTTAATGTGTTCAAAGGAAGTCATCAGATTTATTACTCTCATTATTGTCCATACTGCATCTTAGAGGAAAAACAAAAGTAAGTGCCAACTCCACAGACATATAACTGTCTATTCAACTGCTATCCAAAACTAACGTAACTCTCTATACTACCAGTGGAATTGAGCCCAATAATAGTAATTGCTTCTGAAATGCAGACTGACAGTCAGAAATCTATTTTAGCTTCTCAATGACTGCTTATTGTCTATGAGTGTGCCATTCTCTCTGCCAACTAGGAAAGATGAATATCTATTTCTAAAAGTATACAAAATAATGGCTAAGGATTTTGAAGAACTGAGATCTCTCACTGATCAAGATCCATTAGTGCCCTAGTAAACTCTGAACATTGATTGGCAGTAAATACAGTAGCAAGCTTGAAACTTGATAGAATAGGACACAGGCCAACCACAGGTAGTCATACAAGACCTGAATTTGAGAGCAATATAATGCAGAATAATTTAAGGGACCAAGTTATGTTCCCAGCTCATACACTCAATTTTTTAAAAATCCACATGTAGTCTCTTTTCCTCCTGGAATTTTTTGTTTTTTCCCTTAGGAGACGATGGACTTACCCTAGAGATTTAATGTTTCCAATTTGTTCTGCATATATTAGTTTAATTCAAACTGGTCTCCTTATATCTTTAACAAAATTAAGTGAGGAAAAAATTAACAAAGAAATATGATAAATTATTTAAGAAGAGCTGATATGTTTACATGATCTTTCTTCTGAATGGGACAATTGTAAACTAATTAAAAATTTTAATTAAAAAAGGTGTACTTTATCTTAAAGGAAACAGAGCCTGCCCTGTTCATGTTTAATTTAGAATATTTGCAATGTATAGAAACGTTTAAAAAAATTTTTGAGGAAACAATGAATTCTTGTTTTCGTCTTCTTTCTTGCTATACTGGCCGATGCCCCTCTTCTCCCCTGGCATTTCATCCAGTCACTGTTGTCACGCAATGGAGGATCTGCCACCTGGAGAATCCTCGGAGAGCCTCTAAGCTAGGATTACTACTGTTTGGTTCTTCCCACACCAACATCTTTAGAGAGTTCTAGACCACATACTCCCCCCTAAAATCTTGCCTTTTTTATTTCTTGAGATTTTTTTAAAGCTCTGGATATCATTTATTAAGTTTATGAAATTTCAGACTCCTCAATTTCTAATATCTTTTCTTGCTACAGCAAGATCTAATTCTGTTTTTAATAATGTCCCACTTCTCTGTAAGTTTCTCTCTCTTTTTCATGCAGTCTCAGATGAGGGTTTTTTTCATTTTGTTTTATTTTTAACTTCAACTTGCCCCATAGGGAGCAACACCTTTACTAGCTCTGAGTGTCTTCCTCCGTTTTTCTTCATCTTCCCCATAATTCTTGTGTAATCACTTTTTGGTGATTCCTCAGCTCAAGGATAAGGAATATTTTATTGAAAGGACCCTGGAGTATCTCACAGAATTGAAGGAAGAATTTAACACTCAAGACTCAGTAAGTTAAGGAACCAGGGCAGCTGAAGGTATCACAGCAGCTGGAGTTTACGAACTTTCTTTCAATTATCATGTATCAGGTCAAATAGAAAAATGAGTCACTGTGTAACTGAAAAGTATATTGGGAGAAAACAGGCTAAAACATGGAATTTACAACATGATCCCAGTTTTGAAAAAGAAATAAGGTATAGTGTTATCATAAGTGGACGGCATACAGAATGATGATTTCCTTCATTACATTTATCTATTCTTAAATGAATATGTATTACTTTTATAATTTTAGAAGTTTGAAAGTAAAACATCTCTCTGTCATAGGATTATGAAAAAAATGACCTCTTTGAACTCCTTGTTCATCATAACCATCCATTGTGTTTCTTAACAGTGGCTGGTGATGACCCAATGTTCTCCTTGGACAGAGAGGAAAGCTTCTTCCACTCGCACCTCTGCAGGGTGTTGACTCGGCAGCTTTTGCATTGCCTGAAATTGGAATAAACTTCACTGCCCAGAAAAGGCCGAGTCTCCTTTATCTGCTCTGTTCTCCTGCTGCAGAAAGAAGTGATTCCTTTAATGTTCTGTTTCCCTCTGTTATTCTGCTACCCTTTCCATGCAGTTCCCACAGGAACTCAGTTCTAGAAGACGTCATAATTTCTCTAACAGTGTTTTGTTGGATCATGAGGACAGGGGGTGTTATTGCCTTTTGTGGGACAGGAAAGGGAATTATGACTGTCTCAACAGGAAAATAAAATTTTAAGGTAGGTAATATTGGTTAGAGAATAGCATAAAGAAGAAACAGCACTCGGTTTTGAATGCAATTCAAATATGATGCTAGGGATAAGACATTCTCAGTCTGTACTAAGAGAAAAAGCAGGATGTAGACAGTATATACAAGATGATTCCATTTGTGAAAATATATTTATAGTACTATTTTTGATTTGGGTAACTAAATTTTTTTTTTTTTTTGAAGTTCAGTGTTTCCTGGTTTGTTGGGCTTTTTTTTTTTTTTTTTTCTTTTCCTTAAATAAACTTGTGGTATTTGAAATATTAGAAATGTAAAAAGATAACTGCAGGTGGGTTACATATTGACAGGAAGAGACCACATACACACAAATACCCTGCTGAATTTTCCCAATTTAGCAGCCAAGATTTCATAAATCATGGAAGTGAAGTAACTGCATAGAGCGAGAACAAATGCAACTGACCTTGGCCTGGCTTTTCCCTCGCCCATGAGTTCCCTACAGGGTATGCAGCTGGCCTGAGGCATTTGTTGGCCAGATAGAATCCTGACAGAGCTGGGAAAAAATAAAAAGAGTTAAATTCTTGCTGGGTCACCGCCACACTTGATGTGACTCTGATCATTAGTTTGATCCTAGGACATGGTTCAGAAATCCATTTCCCCCAGTAACACCGAAACTGAGTCCAACGGCTCCCTTAAGTTCATCGTGGTCATTTATAAATATATATAATATCTTTACACCTGCCATTATCCCACTCAATCTAAGTGTTCCATTAACCTCAGAGTAAGTGCACAGTACTGTCCTAGATAAAAGAGGGTGGGGGCCAGTGACTTTGCCATGCACCCCTCCATAAAACCTGCTCTTGCCTCAGTTTTCAGGGGTTTTAAACTCTGGGTAATCTTCACTACCCACAGTGAAAGCCCAGGATTCCCTTTACCTAGCATGTTTCCTGACCTAACTCTTTTTTCCAGTGTTTCATTCCCTCTGTGTTTTTCTAAACTTTCAAGAGGCTTCAGCTGGATTTTAAAACTTCGGCATGTCCCTGGAAGATAGAGCAGTCGTTGCCTTACTGCACACTCAGCTGACAATGAGGATAAGAGGATGGTAGTGATTGGCTAGGGACAGGGGATGAAAATATGGCTGCCTGTCCAATACAGAATAAAAGTCCTGAAATAATCCATAGGGGTTAAAGAAACACCATGAAGGGCTTCCCTGGTGGTGCAGTGGTTGAGAATCTGCCTGCCAATGCAGGGGACACGGGTTCGAGCCCTGGTCTGGGAAGATCCCACATGCCGCGGAGCAACTAGGCCCGTGAGCCACAACTACTGAGCCTGCGCATCTGGAGCTTGTGCTCCGCAACAAGAGAGGCCGCGATAGTGAGAGGCACGCGCACCGCAATGAAGAGTGGCCCCTGCTTGCCGCGACTACAGAAGGCCCTTGCACAGAAACGAAAACCCAACACAGCCAAAAATAAAATAAATAAATAAATAATAAAAATAAAGGAATTCCTTTTAAAAAAAAAAAAAGAAAAAAAACACCATGAAAGTTGTTGTGGGCCTCAGAAATGATGCCACCTAAAGTGTGTTACAGCTTCTTATTTTGGAAAAATTTTTGAAGTGAACAATATGATCCCCCTAATGTAAAATAGTGAATAATTATTACCATTTTGTCCATCTGTGCTTTCTATTTTTCCTTAAATAAACCCCTATTTCTTCCATTTTGAAGATCTAAAAGGTAAAATCATACCTTCGAAAATGAACTTGATATTAACCCCATCATTAACTAACACTGGTTATTTCTAAATAATCTTATTAAATATATGGCTATCTTCACAGGATTTGGACGGCACACCCTCTGTCAAGAAATGCACAGCACCATCCATACTAGACGCTGTGGAGACTGCAGCAAAGAATGAAGCCATGACTCTGCCATGTGCTCATATAAAATATCTTGCTTTTCCTCATTTTAAAAAATTCCCATGGCTTCAGTAAACCTTACTACTAAACAGAAAGCCCCTCCTCCTTTTTTATTTCTCTTTCCTAAAGCAGCAAGATCTATACCCTACCCCCTTTTCAAGTATTCAATTCTTTCTGATATTCTTCAGTAGTTCCCTGCAGTTACAGCTGTTTTTCTGTATTTTTTTTTTTTTTGGCTTTTCTTTCTTATAATTTTTTAACATCATAATTGGAGTATAACTGCTTTACAATGGTGTGTTAGTTTCTGCTGTATAACAAAGTGAATCACCTATATGTATACATATATCCCCATAACCCTCCCTATTGCATCTCCCTCCCACTCTCCCTATCCCACCCTTCTATGTGATCACAAAGCACCGAGCTGATCTCCGCGTGCTATGCAACTGTTGCCCACTAGCTATCTATTTTACATTTGGTAGTGTATATTTGTCCATGCCACTCTCTCACTTCGTCCCAGCTTACCCTTCCCCCTTCCCATGTCCTCAAGTCCATTCTCTACATCTGCATGTTTATTCCTGACCTGCCCCCAGGTTCTTCAGAACCTTTTTTTTTTTTTTTTTAGATTCCATATATATGTGTTAGCGTATGGTATTTGTTTTGCTCTTCCTGACTTACTTCACTCTGTATGACAGACTCTAGGTCCATCCACCTCACTACAAATAACTCAATTTCATTTCTTTTCATGGCTGAGTAATATTCCATTGCACATATGTGCCACATCTTCTTTATCCATTCATCTATCGATGGACACTTAGATTGCTTCCATGTCCTGGTTATTGTAAATAGTGCTGCAATGAACACTGTGATACATGACTCTTTATGAATTATGGTTTTCTCAGGGTATATGCCCAGTAGTGGGATTGCTGGGTCATATGGTAGTTCTATTTTTAGTTTTTTAAGGAACCTCCATACTGTTCACCATAGTGGCTGTATCAATTTACATTCCTGCCAAGAGTACAAGAGGGTTCCTTTTCTCCACACCCTCTCCAGCATTTATTGTTTGCAGAATTTTTGATGATGGCCATTCTGACTGGTGTGAGGTGATACCTCATTGTAGTTTTGATTTGCATTTCTCTAATGATTAGTGATGTTGAGCATCCTTTCATATGTTTGTTGGCAATCTGTATATCTTCTTTGGAGAAATGTCTACTTAGGTCTTCTGCCCATTTTTGGATTGGGTTGTTTGTTTTTTAAATATTAAGCTGCATGAGCTGCTTGTATATTTTGAACATTAATCCTTTGTCAATTGCTCCATTTGCAAATATTTTCTCCTATTCTGAGGGTTGTCTTTTTGTCCTGCTTATGGTTTCCTTTGCTGTGCAAAAGCTTTTAAGTTTCATTAGGTCCCATTTGCTTATTTTTGTTTTTATTTCCATTTCTCTGGGAGGTGGGTCAAAAAGGATCTTGCTGTGATTTATGTCGTGGAGTGTTCTGCCTATGTTTTCCTCTAAGAGTTTTATAGTGTCTGGCCTTATATTTAGGTCTTTAATCCATTTTGAGTTTATTTTTGTGTATGGTGTTAGGGAGTGTTCTAATTTCATTCTTTTACATGTAGCTGTCCAGTTTTTCCAGCACCACTTATTGAAGAGGCTGTCTTTGCTCCATTGTATATCCTTGCCTCCTTTATCAAAAATAAGGTGACCATATGTGCATAGGTTTATCTCTGGGCTTTCTATCCTGTTCCATTGATCTATATTTCTGTTTTTGTGCCAGTACCATACTGTCTTGATTACTGTAGCTTTGTAGTATAGTCTGAAGTCAGGGAGCCTGATTCCTCCAGCTCCATTTTTCTTTCTCAAGATTGTTTTGGCTATTCTGGGTCTTTTGTGTTTCCATACAAATTGTGAAATTTTTGGTTTTAGTTCTGTGAAAAATGCCATTGGTAGTTTGATAGGGATTGCATTGATTCTATAGATTGCTTTGGGTAGTACAGTCATTTTCACAATGTTGATTTTTCCAATCCAAGAACATGGTATATCTCTCCATCTGTTTGTATCATCTTTATTTTTTTTCATCACTGTCTTATAGTTTTCTGCATACAGGTTTTTTGTCCCCTTAGGTAGGTTTATTCCTAGGTATTTTATTCTTTTTGTTACAATGGTAAATTGAAGTGTTTCCTTAATTTCTCTTTCAGATTTTTCATCATTAGTGTATAGGAATACAAGAGATTTCTGTGGATTAATTTTGTATCCTGCTACTTAACCAAATTCATTGATTAGCTCTAGTAGTTTTCTGGTAACATCTTTAGGATTCTCTATGTATGGTATCATGTCATCTGCAAACAGTGACAGTTTTACTTCTTCTTTCCTAATTTGGATTCCTTTTATTTCTTTTTCTTCTCTGATTGCTGTGGTTAAAACATCCCAAACTATGTTGAATAATAGTGGTGAGAGTGGGCAACCTTGTCTTGTTCCTGATTTTAGTGGAAATGGTTTCAGATTTTCACCATTGAGGACAATGTTGGCTGTGGGTTTGTCATATATGGCCTTTACTATGTTGAGGTAACTTCCCTCTATGCCTACTTTCTGGAGAATTTTTATCATAAATCGGTGTTGAATTTTGTCAAAAGTATTTTCTGCATCTATTGAGATGATCATATGATTTTTATCCTTCAGTTTGTTAATATGGTGTATCACATTGATTGATTTTCATATATTGAAAAATCCTTGCAATCCTGGGATAAACCCCACTTGATCATGGTGTATGATCCTTTTAATGTACTGTTGGATTCTGTTTGCTAGTATTTTGTTGAGGATTTTTGCATCGATGTTCATCAGTGATACTGGCCTGTAGTTTTCTTTTTTTTTTGACATCTTTTTCTGGTCTTAGTATCAGGGTGATGGTGGCCTCATAGAATGAGTTTGGGAGTGTTCCTCCTTCTGCTATATTTTGGAAGAGTTTGAGAAGGATAGGTGTTAGCTCTTCTCTAAATGTTCGATAGAATTCCCCTGTGAAACCATCTGTTCCTGGGCTTTTGTTTATTGGAAGGTTTTTAATCACAGTTTCAATTTCAGTGCCTGTGATTCATCTGTTCATCTTTTCTATTTCTTCCTGTTTCAGTCTTGGAAGGTTGTACTTTTCTAAGAATTTGTGCATTTCTTCCAGGTTGTCCATTTTATTGGCATAGAGTTGCTTGTAGTAGTCACTCATAATCCTTTGTATTTCTGCAGTGTCAGTTGTTACTTCCCCTTTTTCATTTCTAAGTCTGTTGATTTGAGTCTTCTCCCTTTTTTTCTTGATGAGTCTGGCTAATGGTTTATCACTTCTGTTTATCTTCTCAAAGAACCAGCTTTTAGTTTTATTGATCTTTGCTATCATTTCCTTCATTTATTTTTCACTTATTTCTGATCTGACATTTATGATTTCTTTCCTTCTGCTAACTTTGGTGTTTTTTTGTTCTTCTTTCTCTAATTGCTTTAGGTGTAAGGTTAGGTTGTTTATTTGAGATTTTTCCTGTTTCTTGAGGTAGGATTGTAATGCTCTAAATTTGCCTTTTAGAACTGCTTTTGCTGCATCCCATAGGTTTTGGGTGGTTGTGTTTTCATTGTCATTTGTTTCTAGGTATCTTTTGATTTCCTCTTTGAGTTCTTCAGTGATCTCCTGGTTATTTAGTAGTGTTATGTTTAGCCTCCATGTGTTTGTGTTTTTTGCACTTTTTTTCCTGTAATTGATATCTAGTCTCATAGCATTGTGGTCAGAAAAGATAATTGATACAATTTCAATTTTCTTAAATTTGTCAAGGCTTGATTTGTGACCCAAGATATGATCTATCTTGGAGAATGTTCCATGAGCACTTGAGAAGAAAGTGTATTCTGTTGTTTTTCAATGGAATGTCCTATAAATATCAATTAAGTCCATTTTGCTTAATGTGTCATTTAAAGCTTGTGTTTCCTTATTTATTTTCATTTTGGTTGGTCTCTTCATTAGTGAAAGTGGGGGGGTGGTTAAAGTCCCCTTCTATGATTGTGTTACTGTCGATTTCCCCTTTTATCGCTGTTAGCATTTGCCATATGTATCGAGGTGCTCCTATGTTGGGTGCATAAATATTTACAATTGTTATCTCTTCTTCTTGGGTTGATCCCTTGATCATTATGTAGTGTTCATCTCTATCTCTTGTAATAGTCTTTATTTTAAAGTCTATTTTGTCTGATATGAGAAATGTTACTCCAGCTTTCCTTTGATTTCCATTTGCATGGAATATCTTTTTCCATCCCTTCACTTTCAATCTGTATGTGTCCCTAGGTCTGAAGTGGGTCTCTTGTAGACAGCATATATACAGGTCTCATTTTTGTATCCATTCAGCCAGTCTATGTCTTCTGGTTGGAGCACTTAATCCATTTACATTTAAGGTAATTATCAATATGTATGTTCCTATTACCATTTTCTTAATTGTTTTGGGTTTGTTATTGTAGGTCTTTTCTTTCTCTTGCATTTCCTGCCTAGAGAACTTCCTTTAGCATTTGTTTTAAAGCTGGTTTGGTGGTGCTGAATTCTCTTGACTAATGCTTGTCTGTAAAGGTTTTAAGTTCTCCGTCAAATCTGAATGAGATCCATGCTAGGTAGAGTAATCTTGGTTCTAGGTTTTTCCCTTTCATCACTTTAAATATGTCCTGCCACTCCCTTCTGGATTGCAGAGTTTCAGCTGAAAGGTCAGCTGTTAACCTTATGGGGATTCCCTTGTATGTCGTTTTTTGCTTTTCTCTTGCTGCTTTTAATATTTTTTCTTTGTATTTAATTTTTGATGGTTTGATTAATATGTGTCTTGGCGTGTTTCTCCTTGGATTTATCCTGTATTGGGCTCTCTGCACTTCCTGGACTTGACTGACTATTTCCTCTCCCATATTAGGGAAGTTTTCCACTATAATCTCTTCAAATATTTTCTCATTCCCTTTCTTTTTCTCTTCTTCTTCTGGAACACTTATAATTCGAATGTTGGTGCGTTTAATGTCCCAGAGGTCTCTGAGACTGTCCTCAATTCTTTTCATTCTTCTTTCTTTATTCTGCTCTGTGGTAGTTATTTCCACTATTTTATCTTCCAGGTCACTTATCTGTTCTTCTGCCTCAGTTATTCTTCTATTGATTCCTTCTAGAGAATTTTTAATTTCATTTATTGTGTTCTTCATCATTGTTGGTTTGCTCTTTAGTTCTTCTAGGTCCTTGTTAGACGTTTCTTGTATTTTCTCCATTCTATTTCCAAGATTTTGGATCATCTTTACTATCATTACTCTGAATTCTTTTTCAGGTAGACTGCTTATTTCCTCTTCATTTGTTTGGTTCTGGGGGGTTTTTACCTTGCTCCTACACCTGCTGTATATTTCTCTGTCTTCTCAGTTTGTTCAACTTACTGTGTTTTGGGGTCTCCTTTTCACAGGCTGCAGGTTCGCAGTTCCTGTTGTTTTTGGTGTCTGCCCTCAGTGGCTAAGGTTGGTTCAATGTGTTGTGTAGGATTCCTGGTGGAGGAGACTGGTGCCTGTGTTCTGATAGATGAGGCTGGATCTTGTCTTTCTGTTGGGCAGGACCACGTCCAGTGGTATGTTTTGGGGTGTCTGTGACAACTTGGGGTGTCAGCCTTTCTCCAAATGGGTGGAGTTGTGTTCCTGTCTTGCTAGTTGTTTGGCCTGGGGTGTCCAGCACTGGAGCTTGCTGGTCATTGAGTGGAGCTAGGTCTTAGCGTTGAGACGGAGATCTCTTGGAGAGCTCTTGCCGATTGATATTATGCAGAGCCAGGAGGTCTCTGGTTGTCCAATGTCCTGAACTTGGCTCTCCCACCTCAGAGGCTCAGGCCTGACACCCGGCCGGAGCACCAAGACCCTATCAGACACACGGCTTGGGCTTCTCTGAGTTTTTAAATCCACTCTTTCTCTAATTTGATGCCTTCTCACAGTCCCAGTTCAGGGTTCTTTTATCCTCCAAGGCATGTAGGGTGATCTTTAGGACACAAACACCAGCTCTGACACATTCAAACTGGGTGAACTTGGAAGAGTATTTCTAAGCCTCAGTTACCTTATCTGTAAATGGAGAATCATAGCTTCCTTGTAGATTTGCTGCTAGTGTTGGAGGGTCTCCTGCAGAGGCAGGGGGTGGCTGTCGTTCACCACAGGGACAAGGACACTAGCAGCAGAAGTTCTCTGTTTTTCCTTCTCTCTTTCTTTCTTTCTTTCTTTCTTTCGTTCGTTCCTTCTTTCCTTCTTTCTTTCTTTCTTTCTTTCTTTCCTTCTTTCCTTCTTCCTTCCTTCCTTCCTTCTTCCTTCCTTTCTTTCTTTCTTTTTTCTAGCTTCCATATGCCCCTTTACGTGGTCCCATTCTTTCTCTAACTATGCAGAACCAATGTTCCTTATTGGATTCTGAAGGCACATCAGATGGCAGTGACTGACCAGAAGTGTGAAGGGGAAGCATGCCTGCTTCCTCTATACAGAAAATGTCTTACTTTCATTATCTGATGTTAGAATTGAAAGTAAGGAGAGAAATCATCAAATCAACAATACATTTCCCAAAAGCTATGCTACTGAAAATATTTTTATAGATGCTTCATATGGGAAAAGCCAGGACACCAATAGCAAGAATGTATCATGCCAAACGTATGGACACCAAGGGGTGAAAATGGGGAGGGGTTGTGGTGGTGGGGTGAATTGGGACATTGAGATTGATGTATATACACTAATATGTATGAAATAGATAACTAATAAGAACCTGCTGTATTAAAAAAAAATAGAGATGTTGTTCAAAAAAAAATGTATCATGCCATTTAGAAAAAGAGATAATTTCACACCTCTTTAAGTGAAGAGACATAATGAATAAATTTATTTCATTTTTATTACCTACATTTTCTAGTTATCCTCAAATAAACATATATTACAGATGATTTTAACACTTTAATGGTGAAATATTACCTCTGAAACAGAACACATTATATCTGCTTATGATAATAATCACAAATAAATTGTCTGTTGAATAGATCATCACCGGCAAGCATTTGTTAACCTCAGATTGCTGGCATGACCTGGGTGTCTGGCAGTGGGGTCTGGGAATTCTACATCCTAAGCTCTTCTAGACTTCCCTTTCCTTGTCTTTCAAAATTTCCAGGTCAAGTAACCCCTGCCACCACAGTGAAACTCCAGACTTCCTTTTTCTATATCTTCTCATCGTATAACATAACCAAACTCTCTCTTCCTGGTTTCCCATTTTCTCCTGAGTTTCTTCTACCATTTCCAGACAGATCCACTATAATTTTTAAATGTCTGTGTGTCCCTTTAGCTGAGACTCAGTGCTATCTGCCTCATGTAAGGTCAGCACTGTTTGATCCTAGGATAAAATAAATGGAAGTGCCTGCTTTGGACTAGAAACAGAATTGCTCACCCTATGTTTTCTTCAAGGAAAAAAGTCTTAATATGATTAAATTTGTTTACTGCAGAACATAAAGGAAAAACAGTACCACATTAGTAGATAATGCTAACCAGATGCCTTGAAATTCATTCATAGTTCATTGATTAGTGGAAAAAGCAGAACACAAACTACAGTCATCAAAAAAGTGATTTCATGTTTTGTAAGAGGAAATATTAACAATACTATCTAATTTATGTGGAAATGAATTAAGTTCTTCTTTATGCTCATCTCTGTTTCCTAACTTCTTCAAACCAAATTGAATTATTTTATAATTTTTAATATATTAAAAGAAAGAATATTACCTGCAGCATTCCAGATTACCATATGGGGAGGAGACCACATATTCTCCTATTCTTACTGTGTGCTCCATTTTATTTAGGCAACAAATGAATTTAACGGAAAACAGGCAGTTGCACAGAGCTGGTGAAAATGCAGTAATTCCTGCCCTGGCTTTTTCCTCAGGCCTGGTTTCTCTGTGGGACTGTTGGTCACTCTGATCAGCATTGAGAAATAGCCAAGTTTTTATTATCAAGAAGAGAAGAGATAACAAATGTTGGCGAGGATGTGAAGAAAAGGAAACCCTTGTACACTGTTGATAGGAGTTTAAATTGATGTAGGCACTATGGAAAATAATATGGATGTTCCTCAAAAGACTAAAAATAGAACTACCATATGGTCCAGAAATCCCACTTCTGGAAACATATTCAAAGAAAACAAAAGCACTCCCATGTTCATTGCAGTATTATTCACAATAGCCAAGATATGAAAAAAAACCTAAGTGTCTGTTGATGCATGAATGGTTAAAGATATAAACAGATAAAGATTTCAGCCATTAAAAAAGAAAGAAATTCTGCCATTTGTGACAACAAATTTTGGATAAAATTGAAGAGCATTATGTTAAGCGAAATAAGTCAGGCGTAAAAACATATACTGTATAGTATCACTTATAAGTGGAATCTGGAAGAAAAAAAAAAAAATTGTAGAACCCATGAAAACAGAGAGTAGAATGGTGATTGCCAAGGTCTGGAGAGGTGGATGGAATGGGGAGATGTTGATTGAAGGGTATAAACTTTCAGTTATATGATGAATAAGTTTTGAGGATTTAAGGTACCACATGTGGTTATAGTTAATAATATTGTATACTTGAAATTTGCTAGGAGACCAGATTGTAACCATTCTCACCAGAAAAAAAAAAAGTGGGGAGAGGGGGGTAACTATGTGAGGCAATGGATGTCTTAATTAGCTTGACTGATATGATCATTTCACAATGCATACATATATCAGATCATCACTTTGCACACTTTAAATATACAATTGTTCCTCAGTATCCCCAGGGGAACTGGTTTCAAGACCTGCCAGTGATACCAAAACCTGGGTATGCTCGAGTCCCACAGTGGGCCTCCATATTCAAGGATGCAGAACTGTGTGTGCCAGACTATGTATTTATTGGAAAAAATCCACGTATAAATGGACCTGTGTTCAGTTCAAACCCCTGTTGTCCAAGAGTCAACCATATACACTTTTATTTGTCAACCATACCTCAATAAAGCTGGAGGCAGGGGGGAAAAAACAGCCAAATTCTTGGTGTGCCACTGCCTTTCACACATAGGCATAAATCACCATTCACACTAAAAAATAATGATCCATGCATTTTTAAAATTAATTAGCAGACTTTGTTTATAAAACAGTCTTAGGTTTACAGAAAAATTGAAAACAAATTGTTCCCCAATCCTTGCATTTTTGTTTAAAGAAATATTCAAGCACATCGGCTTCTGCAAGAGAATTGAAACTATATGTTCACATAAAAAGGTGCAGAGCAGCATGATTCATTAAAGCCAGAAAGTGGAAACAACCCAAACATCTGTCGACTGATGAATGGAAGAACAAAAAGATGGTATATCCATAAAATGGAACATTATTCAGCCATAAAATGATAAAGTTTTGATACATGCTATCACATGGATAAGTGTTGGAACCATCATGCTAAGTGAACACAGAAGACCACATTTTATATGATTCCATTTATATGAAAGGTCCAGAAGAGGCAAATCCATAGAGATGGAAAGGAGATTAGGTTGCCAGAGTGGGGGGAGAGGGGAATGGATTGTGACTGCTATTGGGTACAGGGCTCCTTTCTGAAGTGATGAAAATGTTCTGAAATTAGATGGTGGAAGTGGTTGCACAACCTTGTGCACACACTAAAACCCACTGAAATGTACACATTAAAAAAAAATTAGGTTCTCTGTTCGTTGAACTAAAGTCCAACCAGTGAGGTCACATCCTCACTGGGGTTGAAGGGAGAAAGCAAAGTCCATGGCTTGGAGTCTCTGAGGAATGTCCCCACCTCCAGCTCTACAGCACCAGACAGGGTCCAGCTCTCTCCCAGGCACCCCGCTCTGATCTCATAGACTTTACACCAGGGTGGTTCTGAATTTGAGTTTAGGATTAGGACCGCTGTCACAAATTTATTGAAACCCAAATAATCTCTATGAATGAGTGTCTCTGTTCTAAGGAGCTGCTTCTTCCCCACTCCTGGTATCTCCCTGCACCTGAACCAGTGCTTGGAAGGGAGGGGAGGTTTGTGGCTGTGCCATGTTCTCCACGATGCCTCACTCTCTTGCCGCTGAAGCTCAGCTTTTCCTTGAGGTTTTGCCACACTTTTGTGTACTGTTAGCTGGATTTTTAAACTTAACTTCCCTCTTTAGATGAGCTCATTTCTTTACTATATCACACGCAGAACTGACAGTTTGCTGGATCTTCTAATGAATGGTAGGGATTCATTAGAAGCAGGGAGGAAACTACCAAGTTTAGTTTAAAAAATCTGTAGCTGATTAATCTTGGTTACAGTAGAGCATAAGAGATAGGCATTACATTAATAGAGCACTTCTAAAATCACACCACAAAAAAAGATGTTCATAGTTTGTCACATAGGGAAAAAAACAGAACACAAACAATATGTACAGTGTGATCCCATTTTTGTACAGAGTTATCTATCTTGCTATTGCTAATTAGTGCCATAGTGAATTATTTTCTTCTTTTTAACTTATCTATTTTCCACTCTTTATAAATTGCACATATATGTCTCATGTAATTCTTAAAATTCAAAAGTAAAATGGTACCAGCCATATTCTCAGACATTTATAATGACTCTAATCTGAGCATCACAGACAATCATTTATTAGGCTGGGAGTGGACATACAATCCTTCCTCAGTACTTTCAGGTAAGAGGGAGGCAGGGAGGGGAGGGAGAGGCTAAAAGCCACACAGGTGGGCTCTGCCCTCCAAGAGCTCATGTTCTGAGAAATTGACGCTCTACATCAGAGATGGGGCTGACATCTTAGCAGACTCTCTGCTGCCTGCCCTTTGATTCAGTCCTTCTTTTATTAAGCAACATTTATTGAATGGCCACTCGTGAGGACATTGTCCACATCTTCAAGAAGTCCACGTGAACATTTACTTTTTTGCCCACTTTTCATGCTAGAACAAGACATGGCTTGTTCTTCTGGGGATCCCTGTGCCAGACTCATCTTGCAATTCATTTATGTGCTGCCATTAGATACTGACCAAGCTGCTAAATCTGGACCTGTTTTTAAAGGTAAGTGGTCCCGTTAGAGAAACAAGGCCCAGAGGAAAAGAAACTCCTTAAGACACATGTCCTAAATATCCCCAGTTCCTCCTCCACACTCACCCTTTGTCTGTGAGAACAAGTGAGAGGATATTAACATTAACAAGCAAATATTTTTGACTCACATCCCCTACCTGTCCACACAGGATCCCTAACGTCCCCCCAGCTACTTCCACAGCCCTCAAAGGCAGGGCTGGCCTCAGGTATATTCAGGAATATGTCTGCATCCATTCTCCTTGTCTAGTGTCTTCCACTGTCCATCAGATGCTGGGGGCACCTCTATACTGTGTATACCCTTAGTGTCCTCTGAGGAAACTCCAGGCTACTAAAAATATGTTGTTTAGACCAACTGGTATAAATTTAATTTTTAAAACTACACTGAAGAAGAGTTAATATTAGAAAAAATTTATAGTGACACTTTTGTAAATTGAAAAGTTGTTTAGTATTAAAAAAATAATATTCCAACCACAATTTAAAAACTTGCTCAAGCTGAATTGTATAGGTTTGCTCAAAGCGAGGTTCACCCAGGGTTAAAACAGCAAAAGAGCAATTACAGAGAGCTGTGTAAAACTGTACCTGATAATACTGTAGACCTGCCCTGAGACATGCTTAGGGGATGCAGAATAAATAAGAGACTTGGGTGATGTTCTTTAAATGTGTCCCTTTAGAATATAATCCACATCTGCCAAGGAGCAGTTTTATGTGTGCATTTAATATTTATGCATTTTCTCTACTTGCAGGAGAAACCAGTGGAAACTAAAATGGCAAGGGTCAATTAGTCATCTCTCTCCTTCCCACAACATAAAAATATAATCCCAAAATGACATTTTCCCACACAGATTTGTCTCATAGACATCCAACAACTTATATATACATACACAATCCCCAACCTAAATTTTTTCCTCACTTGTGGCATTTCATTTCCTTATTCCTCTAGAAAATAGTATTGAACTTTCCCAGGAAAATAAAATACACTTCCAACCTGAAAGTTTAAATCTTCAAGACTATGCAATCCCTTTGACATAAAAATGAAATTCAAGAAAATTCAAGACCCTTCTAGGCTGTGTTGTTCCTGGAATAACATATCACACAAGTTTCTCAGCATCTTCAATATTACAAAGCAACTCTAAAACTGATGTGAATTTGAACATGAACTAGTTACATATGTGTGTGCCTATCAATTATGAAAAATGACTAAAAGTTAACTGTATTTTAATCACACCATATATAAAAGTGTTGGTGCAAGACCACCAAACTATGAATTGCAAAACAAGTGGTCAGCTTTATAGCCCTTAGCTAACTACACACCTTCAGCCTACCAAGAGTTGGAGTAGGAGGTAAGAAAAGATTTTGTGAGAACTTTCCCTACCCATGGAAGGAATGGAGTTCTCCTTTCCCTGGAGCCCAGTGAAGAATGGTTTCTGGAATTAAATATGTCTGCTATGAGTTTGGTAAACATGGTATTGGTATCCCACTCATGACTGAGGAATCTGAAGAGTGAGATGCTAGTTGGGTTGACCTATAACAGTGCAGTCTCTGGAAACATTTTGAGAGTAAGTGAACTCCCATTTATGAAGTGTCAAAGTTGCAGATTTCCTATGGATCGTGTAAGAGAATGATAGAGCACAGTGATAGCTTAAAAAAAAAAAAAAAAGGTTCTGAAGAACCTAGAGGCGGGACAGGAATAAAGACACAAATGTAGAGAATGGACTTGAGGACATGGGGCGGGGGAAGGGTAAGCTGGGATGAAGTGAGAGAGTGGCATGGACATATATACACTAAAATGTAAAATAAATAAATGTAAAATAGATAGATAGTGGGAAGCAGCCGCATAGCACAGGGAGATCAGCTCGGTGCTTTGTGACCACCTAGAGGGGTGGGATAGGGAGGGTGGGAGGGAGGGGATGCAAGAGGGAGGGGATATGGGGATATATGTATATGTATAGCTGATTCACTTTGTTATACAGCAGCAACTAACACATTGTAAAGCAATTATACTCTAATAAAGATGTTTAAAAAAAAAAAGATTGCATCCTACAAGTTCTGCTATTTCAGTATTCTAGTTAATAGATATACATATATATGTATACTCCTCCAGTCCCCAGGTCTTTTCTAAGATCTCTTTGCTTTTGGAATCCATCACAAATAATTGAGGCTTCAAATTTCCTCTAACCTCTGGTTGGCTGACTCTCTGAGGCTGAAATTAATATTGGATAGGATTGGATTGGATTGGATTGGATTGGATGGAATTGGATTGGATTGGAAGACAGTAACTCCACCCCTCACACACTCCCCCCACCCCGCCCCGGACAGAATTAACTGGCTCTTGCTATCCTCACCTACCCCACCCTAAGAATGGACATTCCCCAACAGTCCCAGAATCGTGTTTTTCTCTATATATTTCCCAATCCTTTCTTGTCTCTTTACACTGTAGTGGTTGGCTGCCTCCTGCTCTAGAATTTGCCTGGAGATAAACTACGGCACTAGGAGTTTGCTCTGGTTAGTGAATCAGTCTCAAAAAATTTCTGACAAGAACTTTCTTCTGTTTGATACTTTCCTAGCCTGTTGCTTCAGAGATGGAAAGTAGACCACACACTCCTCCCTGACAACCTGTGTTTCCTCAGCTGTTTGAGTTCCCCAGACTTTCAAGAAACTTTTTCAATGAAAGACTTCTCTTTTTCCAATCTTTTTCCCTCCTGTAGCAAGAACTAACTCCTCTATGATGTTCATTTCCCATGGATGTTCCTTTGCCATTTCCTCAGTGTTAAGTGAGTTTGGGTTCCTTTTTGTCTGTTTTTCATTTCTACTTGCCTCATTAGGTAATCCCATTCCTTTACTATCAAATATGGGATTAACACTTTGACAGATGGAAGAGTCATCTTCTCTCTCTTTCCCATTGTTTTATGTATTAGTTAAGATTTATTTGTTGCAAGCTATAAATGCCTCTTTATATATTAAGAGAAAAGAGAGATTATATTAGTAGGCTACAGAGTAATCTCTAAAATTGAAAAGGAATTGAACTACAAGACTGAGGAAGGGAAAGAATATGGGCTGCTCTGGGCTCTCAGCAGCAGTCGTTGGGTGTATCTACTCAAGCTCCCCCAGTACTCATTGGGTGGTAGTAACTCTATGCACAGAGATTTTTATCATAAAGTTATCGTCAATAGAAGAGGGGGGAGAGGAAAGGACCAAAATGTGCAACAGTAACCCCTACTGGTTAAGTAAATTATTGCAAATACACAACAACGAACTACTGTGTGGCCATTTTCAATGACATTTATGAAAACTCTGTAAAAACATGGGAAATGCTGATTGTAAACTATGAAGTGAAATGCAATTTACAAAATGTAAAAACATATGCATAATGTGCAGAACTGTGTAATAAAGCTATCATTTGTGATAAAATGGAGAAAGTATACACATAATATTTATGTGACTATATTTAAAAATATCTGTTGAAGGATACACAAAAAATTAATGAGTAGTTATCTATTGGGGTTAGGGGTGGAACTGAGCAAATATAGTATCGGGTTGGCCAAAAGCTTCGTTCAGTTTTCCCATAAGATAGCTCTAGTGGTGTTTAGTTGTCTTTAACTTCATTCGAAACAACATTGTGATAGCTGTCATAACAGCGTGCATTTTAAAAAAACTTATCAAAATTGGTGAATTTTTGTGTAGCCATTTTAATATTTAAGATGGAAGAAAAAAAGCAACATTTTCCGTATATTATGCTTTATTATTTCAAGAAAGGTAAAAACGCAACAGAAATGCAAAAAAAAAAGATTTGTGCAGTGTATGGAGAAGGTGCTGTGACTGATCGAAAGTGTCAAAAGTAGTTTGCAAAGTTTCATGCTAGAGATTTCTTGTTGAACGATGCTCCACAGTCGGGTAGAGCAGTTGAAGTTGATAGCAATGAAATCGAGACATTGAGAACAACCAGCGTTACACCATGCGAGAGACAGCCATAGCCAACATACTCAAAATATCCAAATCAAGCACTGAAAATCATTTGCACCAGCTTGGTTATGTTCATCACTTTGATGTTTGGGTTCCACGTAAGTTAAGCGAAAAAATCCTTCTTGACCATATATCCCCATGTGATTCTCTACTTAAATGTAACAAAAACATTCCATTTTTTAAACAAACTGTGACAGGCAATGAAAAGTGGATACTGTACCATAATGTGAAATGGAAGAGATCGTGGGGCAGGCGAAATGAACCACCACCAACCACACCAAAGCCTGGTCTTCATCCAGAGAAGGTGATGTGGTATATATGGTGGGATTGGAAGGGAGTCCTCTATTATGAGCTCCTTCCGGAAAACCAAACGATTAATTCCAACAAGTACTGCTCCCAATTAGACCAACTGAAAGCAGCACTTGATAAAAAGCGTCCGGAATTAGTCAACAGAAAACGCATAATCTTCCATCAGGATAACGCAAGACTGCATGTTTCTTTGATGACCAAGCAAAAAATTTTACAGCTTGGCTGGGAAGTTCTGATTCATCCACCATATTCACCAGACATTGCACCTTCGGATTTCCATTTATTTAGGTCTTTACAAAATTATCTTAATGGAAAAAAATTTCAATTCCTTGGAAGATTGTAAACGGCAACCGGAACAGTTCTTTGCTCAAAATGATAAAAAGTTTTGGGAAGGTGGAATTATGAAGTTGCCTGAAAAATGGCAGAAGGTAGTGGAAAAAAACGGTGGATATGTTTTTCAGTAAAGTTCTTGGTGAAAATGAAAAATGTGTCTTTTATTTGTACTTAAAAACTGAAGGAAGTTTTTGGCCAACCCAATACCTAAATGGGCAAAAGATTTTATTATATATGTTTTCATACTTTTTGAACCGTATGACTGCATTATTTATTCAAAATATTAAATACATATATGTGTGTATATACATATGGAAAGCAATATACTGAGATGGTTGAGTAGATGGTTTATTTTCTTCTTTCAAAATGTGTCATCCAAATTTCCTCTAAAGAAAAAAATGTCTCTTTTACAATTAAAAGAGGAAGCCAAACAATTTGTCCATTTTTTTAAAGCTAACTTCTTGTCAGACAAACTAGAGTCAATAAAATTCTAAGAAAGGAGAAGAACAGTATCATTTGTGGAATTTCAAAGAAATATCAATAACTATGCCAAGGACTTCACAAGTTTTTCCCTTGGGCAACCAAGCCAGATCATCAGGAAGGACTCTAAACAGAATACTGTTTCCATGAGGAATACTGCTTCATTTAGTGCTAAAGATGGTGTTCCTCAAACCTGAATATATACACCAGTCGTTTGGGAACCTGCTTAAAATGCAGATTTCAATTCAAAAGATCTGGGTGGGGCCTGGGATTCTGCATTTCCAACAAACTTTCAGGTGATATGGGTGCTTCTGACCAGCAGACCATGCTTTTGAGTAGCAAAGGTCTGCTGCCAATACTGCTAAAACTGCTATAAATACTTCTAATGCAACACGGAGTCCCCAGTTGGCAGGGTAAGACTGGACCTCAGAGTGGCCCACAGGCCAGTTAGCCTGGCAGAAATGATTAGCAGTATAGTATTATTTATTTTACCTAGTTAAATTTTAGAGAAAAATAAAGTTAGAAATAAATAAGAAATATCAAACAAAAAGATGTCTTTTCTTATGGCCCCTGAAACACCTTCTCACCATTTGGTAAAAGTTGACTGCTTTGGAAAAGCATGTACCCTGCTGTTCTCCACCGTCCCAGCCTGGCCTAGGTCTGTAACAGCACTTAGCTGAAGAAGATAATCCTTGCTCTTTTGGGATTAGGAATCCTCCTCAGCCAGAGATGGGGCCAATGAGGCATTTGGTTTCTAGTCTCAGCTCATCCATTTAGGAACAGTATTCCTTTGGGCAAGTCGTTTCAGCCTCCAGCATCCAGACTCCTCATTTATAAAGTGTGGCTGATCAGCTGCTTGTGAGAATATCTAGCCTAGGACATCTGAGGCTGATTCAACCAACTGGGCAAGCTGCAGATGACTGCCATGTTTGTACTTTGTCCTCAGAGCCTTGGGGAGCTACGGAAGGCTTAACAATAGGAGAATAATACAGTGCTACTCAGGGGGACTAACACAAGAGGATAAGAAACCCCACAGGTTGCCTAACAATTGGCCAAATGATGTTTAACTATGTGCAGCTGCCAAAGTTAAGGCAAATTTCAATTACTGTCACCAGCAGAAGGGAGTCATTCCAAAAAGCAAGGCCAGACCTCTATTTACTCTTCAAACATATAGTTGGGTTTAACAAACAAAACTGTTATTAGAGGCCATTATGGAATATCAGTTATTACAAGTGCTTAAATTTTTATAGATCTGCTTGAATTTTATTACATAAGCATTTCACATCTGTGACTAAAACTCAGGCCTTTCATATGCTACGGCCTGTGATCAAAGCATAAAATGTGATTCTGATTAACATCTCCCTCTTGAAATTAATAATCACTGCTATTATTTATTAAGTAATCCCTTCTGTGCTAGGTGTATTACATGCATTGTCTCAATTTACTGTCATAGCAACCTTAATGAGATAGATACAACTACACCCATTTTATAAATAAGAAAGCAGACTCAGGAGGTGAATTAACTGGGCAGAGGATATACAGTTGACTGAGCTAGATTTTGAGCTCTGCTCTATCTGACTTCTTGGTTCTTAAACTCTAGCTCACTTAAAGCAGAAACAAAGGACAGGTGTAAATTTGCCAGTTGTTCATCTTCAGAAATCACTCAGTATTCATCTTTTTCTTTTTTTTAACATCTTTATTGGAGTATAATTGCTTTACAATGGTGTGTTAGTTTCTGCTTTATAACAAAGTGAATCAGCTGTACATATACATATATCCCCATATCTCTTCCCCCTTGCGTCTCTCTCCTACCCTCCCTCATCTTTTAACCATCACACATGCACAGAAAGATGTAAACTCAATCTGTAAGCAGCCATGAGTGTATTGCATACTTGGTGAGAAGAGTCATGGTATGAGTGACATGCTAGGTACTTTTAGAATATTTGTCAAAGAATGAATAATCTTGAATACAGCCCTTGTTTTGTATTATTAGTTTTATACTGCTCTTTGGATGCATATAGTTAATGTTTCAGTATGTATCCAAACAAATATGTTTGCTTTCACATATACATATATATACATATGTATATGTATATATATATATACACATGTATATGTATATGTGTATATATATATATATATATATATATATATATATATATAGTAGATATTGGATATCTATGAATTCACTTATTTCCTGTGTGTGCTCAATTTGAGTATCATATGCTTATGGATAGATCTTTTCTAACTGTTTGTTTTTTAAAAACAAAGTAACAGACAGATATATACATCTATGATTATATTTCATTGGTACCATAGTGACATCTTGTGGGAAAAGCATGCTGAGTTGCATCTGTATGTTTCTGAATGTTTCAAAACTACTTTTTCTCTTTATGAAGTAGAAATTGTCATCAGACTCCACTTGAGATGTTGACCATTGAAATATAGTTTGGTGCTATACAAATTTAAGATAACAGAGTATCATATCCATTTCCACTATGTTGAAAAATAATAAATTATTTCTGAATCATAAGTAGTCTAAATTGATAGAGTCATGAGATGTGATCCTGATAGTAATACTGCATGAGTTTTATACCAGTAGACATTTAAAACAGTTATCTTGTTTCTGGTTTTAGAATGTAAATGAAACAGTTTCCTCTGGGAATGATTTAAAATAATTTAAAAGCAGATAGATAGTATTAAATTTTCTCCATGATAAAATCCTTTCCCCCCCCACCCCCGGATATCTTTTAAAAGATTCAAAAAATTCAAGGCTTATTAGCAGAAGATGGTTTACTAAGTACAAAACAAATAAATAATTATTTATTGAGTGCAAACTATGTGCAAGGCATTACGAATGCTTGCTTTCTTTTTCCTCCTAAAACCTACTGCTTTGATCAGCTGGCTACAGCATGTTTGTTAATGAGGCTGAGGGTTGATATTATTCACGTGGGGATGAGTTTTCTTGTTTTGCTTCTTGGGAAATACAGTCGACCCTTGGTGAGAAGGATTGATTCCAGGGCGCGCACACACACACACACCCTTCCCCCATGGATACCAAAATGAAGTCCCTTATATAAAATGGCATAGGACAGTTGACCCTCCATACCTGCAAGTTCAACCAACCGCAGCTCAAAATCCATAGATGGGGAACTTGCAGATACGGAGGGCTGAGTGTAGTATGACATCATGGAATGACAACGGCCTTTGAAATCAAACAAATACTGAATGTTCTTCTTTTCTATTTCTTAAGCCAGGTCCTAGGTACACACACATTTGTTTCATTATTCTCTATACCTCATTTATTCATTGTGTGTGTATTCTTTTACTAGTATTTTTTAATACTATGAGATATTTTTAAAAGCTGTTACCTTAACCTGGTAAAACAAAGCAAATATTCTATTTTTTTGTTATATTTGATCTATATAATAAGTCAAAACAGATATGGTTACAGATTGTAGTCACTACCAGATAAATTCATTTTATTTTCAACTACTTTATTATTTACTTACTATTTATCACCACTAGAGGGCATCTGAGAACCAAGCTAAGTACAACACAATGCTGTGAGTAAAACAAGCCTCTATTAAAATAAGACTACATCTTCCATCAAAAAAAGCTAAATGTTTTTTCTTGGCCTAGATATTCAAAAATTGCTTGATGATAGTTTTATAATAAAGTTAGTAAATATGCATACACTTCCTACTAAAATGTTAAATTAAAACACTTCCTTTTCTTTTCAATACAATGCAACAGTTAATTCTATAATTAGAATTAAATTTGCAAATACCAGTATGATAATGGCAATAATGCATCAAATTGTATTTTCAACTACACCTGCCTACATTTTAGAAGTTGGTACCCAGTTACAAACAAACTATTGAATATTTGGAAAATAATGCAGAATTAGCTATGCTAAGATGGGTATCAATTATTATTATAAATCCCCAGCATGTAATCATTTTTAGCATATTTCACCCAATGTTTTAAGTACCTACTGTGGGTCAGGCATTGTCAGTGTTCTGGATTCGCTGTCAAGGAGCTCGTCTAGTAGAAGAGAAAGACAAGTAGACAGATGAGGAGATAGACTGTAATAATTAGTGTGCTGATAGGGCATATACAGCTCAAATAGGCCAAGGAGGGACAGCTGCAGCCCTTCCAGGTAGTTTGCTTTTCCTGGTTGGTGCCTAGCTCACACTACAGAGATCTAGGCTAAAGGATAAGGGCTGACATGCAAGTGTGGTTTCAAATCCTGTTCCACACTCTTACTAACTCTATGACCCAAGCTCTCCAAGCTCTGATTTTTCCCTCAATAATGCAGTAATAATACTGACACAGCCCACCATAGAGGATTGCTGGGAGGACCAAAGATAATGCCTATAATGTACTTGATACCACAGTTGGCACATAATTTTTCTGAACTATCATTATTACTATTATTACTTTCACGTTATGACCAATAGACTTAGGACAGACTCCATAGTCCCAAGTTGGGGGTGACCAATATGACACAGAGAGCACTTGCTTTCATTGTGTCATGATAGATGAAATCTGGTGGAGGAGAATATTAGGATCCTCTGGATCAAGAGGAGGGTTGATGGTTACCCACAAGAACTAGACTCCAAGCTCTTGGCCACTCTAACCAATATATTTTTGTGCTTTTCCCCTCATGGCTGAGTTTCTTGCTTGCTTGCTTGCTTCCTTCCTTCCTTCCTTCCTTCCTTCCTTCCTTCTTTCCTTCCTTCCTCCCTCCCTCCCTCTCTGTCTCCCTTTCTTTCTTTCTTTCTCTTTTCTTTCCTTCTTTCCTTCTTTTTTTCTGTTATTGTCATTGTTACAGGGTATCAGGGTGGGGTGGAATAACCACTTTTTTCTGTTGAACATGACATTCAAGAATGAAATATGTTCATTTTGTCTGTATACCGGTTTGGGTATTTAATACATGAGTCTCAAGCATAATATCATACTCAGTTTTGATTTCCTAAAAAATCTGTTTATTTAGAGGGTTGAACTGGATGAGATTCACAAATCATATTGTGTTTTTATTTTCTTAATCTTTTTTTTATTACATTTACTCAGAACTGGAAAGGCAACCACAAAACCAAAACCAGATGGGAAAAACTAAGCCAAAGGAAAACCAAATCCTGATTACTAACGACGATTTAGATCATATTTTATCAATCTGTGATTTAACAATAATGACTACATATTTTGATAAGGGCATAATATCTCGGACCAAGCTTCTCTCTCTAACGTCATCGATATTTGTATCATGACAGAGGATGAAATAATCCAGCAAACTGAGGTGGAGAGTTTATAGCTATTTTCCTCCCAGCTGTAAAATGGTCTGCTTTAGTAGATCAGTATCATGTGTACCCTGCCGACCAAGAGAGTCACAAAACAAATTCCTCACTCAGACTCTCCTAGAGGGAAAGAACCTACAGGAAGGTCTCACCTTCTTTTGTCCTAATCTGACACATCAGGGCTGTATTTGGGAAGCAGCAAAAAAAAAAAAAAAATCTGGAGTGATTTTTGACCTTCAACTGGTGTGTGGATGAGGAGCTGACCTCGTTTTAAGTGGAATCCAAGTGAAAAGTGATAGAAGACACAGAGATTATGATGTCTTTCCTCTGTCCCCATGGTAACTATCATCTCAGCAGCCATTTTTTCAGATTAAAGACAAAGCGTTCTTGACACTCTTCTCCAGATCAAATAGATTTGTTTTCAGCTGATATATTCCAAGTTGACCAAACAGCTTCTTTGATAAAATAAACTACCCACAAAGAGATCCTGGTTGAGCACAAAAGAGAACGAAAGCTGGGTTGGGAAGAAAGAAGGAGAGAGTGTTATTTGATGATCTATTCTGTTGTTTATTTTTTTTCCCTGTAAATACAATTGCAGCTAGAGCTATGTCTCTGTCTCAATGCATAAACTAGCTTTTCACAGGCAGTTTTATTTTAGTCCTCTACGTCAGGAATTCGTTTCTGGCAAGAGTTGAGCACACCAGCTCCAGCTGAAACAGGCTGCAGAGAAAGCAGTCCAGAGCTTTCTCTGCCTGTGACAGTGATTAAACTGAACCTCTCTTGGTGGAAATGCCACACAAATGCAGCATGATTTCTGGTCCTCCAGGAGATATAGGAGAGTACCATGGGATAAGTGACCTCGTGCCACTGTCTAGGAGGCAACAATACAGGCAGCGACTGTGTCCTAAACCCACTGCTTCGGGAGCCTTGCATGGCTCTATAAAAGCAAGGGGGCAAAGCTTCACCTAGAAAATGTTGACAGTAGTAGTCATCATGCTGGCACCTCTGTGGTTTACTCTGTGTCTCAACACTCCTTTAAATATTTCTTTTACCCACATCATTCTTTAGAAGTTAGTCTGGTTTCTGAGATTATCCAACTTTTTCCTACGATAAACACAGTGCAGCTTCAGAAATTTAGGATTCCTTTCTTTAACCAAAGAATGCTTCTTTACCAGTCTACCTAATTGGCTGGCTGAGATTTAAGAGAAAACAAGTGCTAAACTTCAATAAACAGTCATCCTACCTTTGTTCCGACAGCCCTCCCTGTACCCCAGTACTCACCTAACAACCCAAGGCTCAAGACTCCCCCCTTCTTCCCTACACACTCTTAGTTGAAATAGCATGACTTTCTTGTACTGTAGCTCATCAAACATGATTGAATGCCTTCTCCATGCCAGGGAAGGCATTAGGCACCTCAGGGATACAGAGATAATAAAGGCAGCCCCTGGCATTGACTGGCGTTCTGTACTGAATGTCCCTTTATAGAGTAGGGGGACTTAATTTGGGAGCCTAAGGATGGGATGTGAGGGGGTAGAGTGGATGCAGAATGCTGCGTCTCCTGAAATTGTGTGTGTGTGTGTGCCCATGAGTGCCTATAAGCATTTTTCTGGGCAGAAGACCTATAGCTTTCATAGTGTGTAGGAAAAGGTTACCACAAAATACCACGTATGTTCCTTGCCCTCTGGAGTACAAGGAAGGGAACCAGAATAGCGATGAGCAGGAGACTGGGTAGGGTCAAGAGATGGAATGAAATGTATGGCAGAGTTATTATTTAAATACATAATATCAAACTACGAATAAACAATCTACTTCTTTCCCCTTCCTCTCCCCATCATTTTCTCAGTGCTGTCAACTGTTTTAAACAAAATTAAGTAAAGCATCTGATGAAAAAAAATTCCATTTTTATATAAAAAATATTTTAAAGGCCTATAATTAAAAACATGTGTTATACTTATGTCTCACAGTTTTTAAAAATAAGGTTCATAATGCCATTATGGGTTATCCTATTTCTGAAAAAATGTTCCAAATAGCATTTCCCCCAAAATGAGCACTTCCTCTTCATCAAATCAACTCACACAATTATGGTAAAATGAATGCTACATACAGCATCAAACCTGTAAATAATCAAAAATCATATAATTCCATTATTAGATCAGATTTAGGACAGAAATAATATAGTAATTAAAACCTTAACTCCTTCAGGAAAAAAAAGGGTGAATCAAGACTTACCTCTATTCTGAGGATGTTTTTCTAGTTTCATTTCAAGTGGCAAAGTTGGATGGTAACATGCCTTTTTCTTTTGAGCCAAAGCAGTGTTTTAGTTGGACTGGCCTGCAGGCGAGAGGCTAGACTCTGGGACTTTCACTGGGTTTGCATGTGGCAGTGTTCCCAGTGTCATGGGGTGCTCTAGCTGGACCTGCTGACTGTGATTCAGGATCCTTTTGTCCAGAACACTTCCTGGAAGGTGAAACTGAGACAACACAAAGGTAGACCTGCTTCCTGCTCCAGCGCATTGCTGCGTCCTATTTCTTTGCCCAGTGTCCTTCCTGGCCACATGTTTGCTCACTACCTGAGGGGGAGAGAGAGCACCCTGGAGGAGCCGAGCTTTGAAATAAGGCTTAAAGGATGAGTGACTCCCTGAGCAGGTGGCCCCTCAGGCTGAATTCTCATCACCGTCGCCCTCTCCAGTTCCACCTCTTGAGGGACCAAATATTTCCTTACCATATTCTGTTTAGGACCCGAGGGAAGGCCACAGCAGCCTCCTGGGGCCCCTTGGTCTGCAGCTCATCCTTCTTTCCCCCTGGACATCTAGACTGATCCCTCCCATGCCTGCGATCCTAGACCTCCTACAACTCCACCTAAAATGCAAACCTCCGGCATCCTCTCTTCTTTCCTCTTACTGCCTGCCTTGTGCTTCCTCACTCTTGTTTTTCTTTCCATTGCTCTTTAGCCCTCCCCAAGGCTTTCCCCTGTGTCTGCAGAATCTTCATTTAATTGGAAATAAAAGCCTCTAAGCCCCCTCAAACAGTGCACAAGGTGTCTTCTCCCCCTTCATTCTTTGAATACTGTGAAGCCTGGTTTATGCCTAGTCCCACTACTACCTTGGAGATTTCAAGTTGCTTCACTTCCTCCCTTTGTTGCCCAGATGCTGTGGTTTGTCTTTTCAACCATCTTTCCAGCACATTCATCGTTCCAGCCACCTAGCTTATCCACTGTGGCCACTCTGCAAACTCTCAATCTTGGATCAACCCAACCATCGGTCTTCTCTACTATTACATCTGCTGAATATGGCTGGAGAAAATCACTTGGTTCAGGTTAGCACCGTTATGAAAACAAGTCTCCAGCCATAGTTTCTTCAAACTTAACCACTCTTCTCAAGTTTTCTTCTTCTAGGTTAATTTAACCTCCTAATACACTAAGAAAAATCAAAACTATGTGTTTTGTATGCCCTCAACTATTTGTAGCCACATCGTGAGAACATCTCACTAATCTCTACTCTTACAAGTTCCAAGAAAGACGTGCCCCTTGTGTTGGAGGCTAACCCTCTTCCCTGTACTCTGATCTTCTCTTACTCCTCAGAGACTGTTCCATTACTTATCCCCACCACCCACCCCCTTGCCTATAGCTATAACCACTCTCTTTCAACTGGCTTTTATGTCAACTCATGACTGTATTCTCTTTTCCAGTTCTGTGAGGGAAAACCTCACAATTCTTATTGGTTCTATATGGTTCTCCCTCTAGCTGCCATCCTTTCCATGTTTTCCAAGTAGAGCTTCCTGAAAGAGTAATGAATATTTTATCACCTCTACATCCTAACTTCCCTTCACTCCTTAACCTGTTACAAACCACATCGGGCCCGGGAACCACACTGACACTGTTCTCATTGAGATCATCAATTATCTCCTCATTGCTAAGTAGAGAGGGGTTTTCTCATCTCATCTAACTTCTCTATGCGTTATGACACTGTGAACCACACTCACTTACTTCCTTGGCTTCCTTGATATCACTCTCTCTTTATTTGACATACATTCTTTGGCCAGTCTTTTTCAACTTCCTTCATGGACTATTTTTTTACTCATGCCTTAAATGTCAGTATTCCCAAGTCAGTACCTTCCAACCTTTGCTACCTCATAATGTACATGGATAATGAAACTATTTCTACAACATTCTGGGATAAATTGGACACTATATGGAAGTATCTAAATGGTATTGATGAAAAAAGTAATTGTCTTCTCTTTATGTTGTATAATTTGTAATAAGAAAAAAAAGAATTAGAAAAGATATTAAATACTGAATTTGTTTGAAATTCCAAATTTTTTTTAAATTTTTTTATTCTTGAAATGGCTACTCACAATTTCTTGTCAAGGCTTTATAGTGGTAATTCCTTCATACTTTTGATAAGTTACCGTCAACAAGAAACTTTGTTCACTTAAGTAGGTGATAAAAATATTTTCTTAATTTTGATAACTATTCAAATGTTTACAACAGTTGACATCATATTTCCAGAATCTAATAGTTCTTCCATTTCTTTCCTTGACAAATGTAATGTTAAAATTTATTGTGAAAATATGAGCGAATTTCTAATCTGATTGACTGAACTTTTTCATATCAAGGATTTCAAAATGGTGACATCCTTATCTGAAGTACTCGCAGTATTACAGATACTTTGGGTACCACCCTGGCCACAAACTAACAGACCTATCCATTGTACGTGAAGTCAGAGATTTGGGGCCACCACCTGGAGCTGCACCTACCACCCTGTCTAGCCTTCCTACCACCCCCCTACCTTCCATCTCGCTCAGTGTCCACATTTAGGGCTTCTTGGGTACCTAGACCATCAATTCCTCCAGAAATGCCATAGTTGGCTACCTCCACTCTAAAATAGATATTGAGGTGGTAGCTTATATCCTTGACAATATTCTGATTTTTGCAGCAATGAAAGTTACAGAAAAACCTCATCATGCTAGAAATCTTCAAGACTGCAACCTAAGTTACAAGAATGCTATGTTCAAGCATCCCACTGAGGATCCCCAAAAATGGCTGCCACATCTAGAGGCAACCTGCCCAGGGACTCTGAATACTGTTAATCCTACTCAGCTTCCCTAATGTGAGGGGATCAGTATCTCATAGAAAATCAGTGCCATATTACACCAGGCAGAAAACTCTGCCACTGGACTGTCTTTAGCTCTCTTTCCACCATATATATTCTTCCAGAAAGAGGACATTTTCTTCTCTGACTGCAAAAGCCACCCATATGGTAACAATTCCTGACCTGCATGTCTGTCTTCTGAACTATACCTGTGCCAGGAATACCCTTCTATGTGTCCCCCTTCATTTTCTTACTGAGATTACTCCTAGCTGTCTTTCCAGACTCAAATCATCTGCCACCTCCTCTGGTAAACCTTTCCTCATCATTCTAATCACAGTTGCCTCTGCTAGAAGCACCCATTATACTCTGTCCTGTCACATACTTATTATTATATCATTTGCTTTCTTGAATGTTCTAAAGAAAATTATAAAGATATGCATACCTGGCACATACTTCTTAGCACCAAGAACTCATAGCATAGTGTTTGGCCAGACATCTGTGTACTACAGAGAATGATAGGACTCTCTTGACTACAAGCATGAGGACAGGTTTATTTGAGAACTGCATGCTGTGTGCTCATTGCAAGACCCCTCACAGCCAGGAGATGAACCAGCCTCATGGCCTGGTGCTCTTAACCCAGGTAGTCCGTTCATCCCCACCTTGTGCCATCCCCTAAATTAGGCCATTGTCCCCATCCAATTCAATCCCCCTACAATTTTTTGTTCTCCTACACAAAAATCACTTTCCTATGAGTAAGGTAATAGTCATATAGCCCAAGGAATTTATGTTATTCGTGACATGAGACAGACAGTTGCTGTGGGTGTCATCAAGTCAGTGGACAAGGAGGCAGCTGGAGCAGGCAAGGTCACCAAGTCTGCCCAGAAAGCTCAGAAAGCTCAATGAATATTATCCCCAATACCTGCCACCCCAGTCTTGATCAGTGGTGGAAGAACAGTCTCAGTTTGTCTGAATTGGCCATTTAAGTTTAATAGTAAAAACTGGTTAGTAATAACAATGCATCGTAAAACCTTTAGAAGGAAAGGAGAATGTTTTGTGAACCATTTGTTTTGTGTGTGACAGTTTTAAGTTATTAGTTTTTAAAATCAATACTTTTTTAATGGCAACAATGTGACCAAAACTCTGTCACAGAATTTGAGGCCCACTGAAAAAAATGTTTAATGAAAAAAAAACCTCTCTGGATGCCTCTGGGTCAGTTGAGGACATGCGGTCATCATAATCTCGATACTGATCTTATCAAATGGTTTAGAACTATGGCCATCCCCTGCCTCTGCTTGGCCAGACATTACCAGAAAGCACTTCTAGCTCAAAGCTCTGACCAGTCTCACTTTGCCGTTTAAACTCAGAACAGAACAGAACTTAGCATATGCATTCAATATCCATTTGACCTTTCTCTTTTTGGCTTCAGTCCTTTTCATTTGCTAACCAAAGTAGCACTCAATAAATGCTTGTTGATTGAGTCCCCATGCTAGACGAGGTGAAGGGTAGGCTTTGCCTGAAGAAGGCTCAGAGGAGAGAGTCTGGAACCATTCTTTGAGCCAGAAAAGATAGGAATAAAAAGTAGGTTTGGATAAAGAAATTAGATCAGTTCACAACATTTGCGATTTGCAGTGCCTTTAGAACAACCACACAAACAAAGAGTCTAGCCTAAGCCTCGAGAAATGATGCCAAGGACAGCTGACATTTCCCAGGTCACCATGGCATAATCTCCCTGGATAATAACCACTTCACCTACTGTGAACTTTAATCGTGAATTAAGAAAAAAAAAAAACCTGCATTTAGAGTTATCCAGTGCTAGAAGGGACCATTTCCTGCTGTGGGTTGCTACAGAGGGTGGGTGATTATTGGCTCAGAAGGATGCAAAAAGTAATCTTGCAGAGGTAAAGATTGACCTCAAAAATTGTATAATTCTGTAATCATATTATCCAGTAACAATAAGCTGTATTTTTGGCTAATCTTAGAACCACCTGTAAAAAATAAACAGAAGCCTCAATTAAAAACAGTTGGGAGACTAGAAAGGGGAGCTCTCTCAGAGCCCAACAGGAAGAAGAAAGACTCCTCTATGATGACAAGGACTCAACCAATGAAAAGCCATGGACTCTCTGCTTACTACAGCCCTCCCCAGCTTCTTTTTCCCCTCTATAAAAGCATTCTCCTTCCCTTGCCATATGGGGGTTTGTACATGGCTCGCCATGTTTGCAGACCCCAAATTGCAATTCTTTGCTGATTCCAAAGAAACCCATTTTTGGCTGGAGAAATAACTGGTAATCTTTTAATTTTAGGTCAACACACCTCATACTCACAGGGTTCTAACTAGGAAACAAATGTAAAGTTTCCAAATTTGTGGCTTGATTTAATGCTAACATCACATGCACTGACATTCAGGGCAAAGTAATTGGAATGGAGTGCAGGGAGATTTACAACAATTTCATGAAATTGTTCAAAAGACTTTCTTGAGCATTAATCCATTGTTTCAAGACAATAATTTGATGACTTAAGAATAAGTAAATCAGAAGCATATGGATTAAATTTTCCTTGAAGTACACTTGAGTTCCAAAGTAAGGAAAAAGGCATTTGGCAAAATCCAGTCTGCCTTTGCCAAACCTAAAGTGTTTGAAAAATAATTTGAGAGGTTTGCCAAACCCCAAATGCCACTGTGTTCTTCCATCCCACCCAGATCTCCAAAAGTGCAAAGCTAATACATCTACTCAGCATCCTAAATGAGCGCGGGCATCTTGGTAAGAAACCAAACTGCTTCATTTAGAGCCTCCGATGAGATTCCTTAACATTTTTAGAAAGAAATCATTTGATTGAACGATCTTTTGCTTCCCATCCATGCTCTGACCTCTAAAATCTCCACCTAAGATTTTTTCAAAATTGTCCAATAAGTGTACTGTGAAAGAATTTTTAGTCTTTAGCAAAGGGAATTTTTGAGCAGAAGAATTACTTTTAACTAAATTTTACCAGAAGTGTAGCAATATCTTCCTATTGGAATTGTGTGTGTGTGTGTGTGCTTCTCTTTCTATATGTTCATAGTGTTGACAACCTGAACAGTCAGTTTTTATTTAAATCATCTCTGAATTAAAATTAAATTTTGCAATTGAAGCTGCCCATGGGGAATTTCCAGGGGCCTGAATCAGGTCATGATTGAACCAGTAAACAAAACCTTTGAGAAATCACCAGCTTGTATTTGGAATGTGGGTGGTACAGGCAAGTCTTTTCACCCTGCAAATGACTCTGTTTTTGAACAGCAACCTTAGCTATGTTGAATTTCCACCCATAAGGGGTACTTTTTTCTGGAAGATTGCCAGTAAATGTCTGTCTGCCTTTGCAGACACTCTGCAAAGACCACTCTGCCTTTGCAAAATGACATTTGCTCACCTAACAATGAAGAATAAATGTGGCACAGCTCAGAGGGCTTTCAGTTCTCGAGGAAACTATTCACAGGCTTTTTTATTCTGGGGCTAAAACAGTTGATATTCTTTTTTGTTCTCTTGAATCTTATTTATTTTTAATTGTAAGAAGTTCCTGAAGTTGTTATAGGTACTTCATATTATCATGTCTCAAATATTTGTTGAAATTTAGATGAGAAAATCCAGAGACATTTTGATTATTTGGAAATGTCTTATATGGTTTTAAAATCATTTTTGGTTGAAATAATTCATTTTCACCAGAATTTAAGATTGCTTAGAACACATTTGACTCAAGAAAGGAGCATATTTCTATTGTCTTTAAACTCAGCTATGAAATGACTGTTCTTTACCTTGGACTTATACCCTGAAGCCCTCCAAGAATGGCTTGCTTGTTAGGTGTTAGCTGGCTAAAAAAATAGTTCTTTCTATAAGAATAGTTCCATATATGTTGTCCAATCTTGTGTTATAAGAATGAGCCTTGCAGAAAATATGACCCCAAGGGCAATTGCTTCTGTTCCCCAGATGCTGTTATAGAGTAAATCAAGGAATCAGCAACAAGGCCCTGGAATGCTCTCTTACAGAGATTATTTGGTTGCAAGGAAGATGAAACTATTCAAACTAGCTCAAATATTTATAAATAGAGCAATTGAAAGGATAGAGTGGAATCTCATAGAACTCAAATGCAGAAAATATAGTGGGTCCTCCTGAAAACTAAGGTCCTCATGTGGATACTTCTCCCCTCTCTGAGGAGGCAAATAATCTCAGCTCCATTTTTGCTTCTTGTCTCCACAGACCAGCTTTTTTATATTGGCTTGTCATAACTGAATATAGTCATAGGTCCTGAAACGACATGATGATTCCAGGGTTTACCACCTTCAGAATACCAGTCCCCAGAGACCAGAATCCCATCAACCATGGAGCAGGGCAGAAAAGGAAATGCTTAGAAAGGTCCTGGTAGCCTACACAGCCCACAAGCTGGGGTGTATATTACCATTTTCCATTATGTTTAAAATCCCTGTTGTAATGGGTCCACATGATATTCTACTCAGAGGGTAAGTAGAGTCATATTCCTTTATTGCACCAAACTTTATTAAAACAAGCCTAAGATTCAATCTCTAGATTGAATACACTAGTTACCTATTGATGCATAAAAATTCCTCTAAATTTTAGTGATTTTTAAGAACTATGAACATGTATTGTTTCACAGCTTCTCTGGACCAGGAATCTGAGAGTTGCTTAGCTGCATGATTCTGCCTCAGGGCCTCTCATGAGGTTGCAGTCGAGATGCTGGTCAGAGCTGCAGTCATCTGATGGCTTGACTGGAGCTAGAGGATCTGCTTCAAGGTGGCTCATTCACACGGCTGTTAGCAGGATGCTCAGTCTAGTTCCCTGCTGATTGTTGGCAGGTAGGCTCAATTCCTCGCCATGTGGACTTCTCTGTAAGGTTGCTTGAGTGTCCTTATGACTCAAAGAACTAGTGATCCAAGAGAGAGCAAGGAGAAGGCCACAATGCCTATTACAATATAGTCTCAAAAGTCGTGCATCTTCAACCAGTCTATTCGTGAGAAGCAAATCCTCTTGGAATTGGGTTCCACCTTTTGCATGGAGTGGACCTTTCTGGAGGAGAAATATTGGATGAGGGCCAAAGAGGATGGGGAAGCTTATGAGAGGTCCATAAGCTTGGAGAATTTATTAACGTATTTTAAAACAACCATATCAGAAGATCCATTTTTATCCTCTTGTGCTTGCCCTTGTCCTCTGCACCACATAGTACCCCAAAAGGACCCAATATAAACATGAAATTCAGGAAAGGTCTAGTGCAAACTGGGAAGAACTCTGCCAGCTCCTTGGCTACTATGATGGTTATCTCTGCTCTCCAAGGCTTTGCAGAACCTCTGTTGAATGTTTGTTAGACTGGAACTACTCAGCCGTGAACAGCACCATCTCATTGCCCCAGGTCTCCACACAGCCGTCTTCAGAGAAAGTGATGGCTACATCCCCACTCTGTGTGTTAATTATGACCCGGTGGGCCTCTCATAAGCTTCCTCATCCTCTTTGTCCCTCCTCCAGTATTTCTTCTCCAGGAAGGCCCACCATGCCCGTGCTCAGATTCCTCAGATTGTACAAGTGCCCTCGGCTCTCCCATGGAACCCTCAGCCACTATCTATTTTTGAAGTTCCTGGGATTTCTAGGGGAAAATAAGGTTCCTTTTCAATATTAAAGTGTGTAAGGAGTCTCACACACACACGCACACACACATACAAAAGGGCAGTTTCACACAAAACTTCTGCTGGGCTAGGTAATAATTTGTTCTTTGGATAAAAATAATAAATCTTCTTTTGTTTAAGTGACAGGTGATTGGGACTATTAATTTGTGTTTTTGGAAAATCCCACATAGACTACAGAGAAAAAAAAGGGACCTAAATCTTTTTCAGTCAGGCAAGAGTTAGATTAAAAATCCCATGGTTTCAGAGACTCTTCTGTGGGCCATGAATTGATGCAAGACATTCTCCTTATTGCAGTGATGAAGCTTTAGTATTAGAATTTACTGACTACCCTCAGCTTACCAGTTTTTGGAATCATTTTTACAGCCACCACTTAAAAACTTAAGTCACAGGATTAATTTTGGGCTGGGAAGGGATTTAGGATATATCTGCTTTAATTATTTCATTTTAAAGATGATATTAACTACACTGGTGATTATGCTATTGCTATCTGTCATGCACATTAACTCATGACTCTGTGTCATGACGAATTATTACAGTGTGAACGTACTTTATATTGTGGCTAACGTGTAAAATGATCAACTGTCTCGATTTGCCCAGGACTGAGAGATTTCCCAAGACGCGGGACTTTCAGTGCTAAAGTCAGGAGCATTAAAGTCAAAGCAGGAGATTTAGTCACCCTATTAACATATTGTATTTGTTACCAACTGCTGCATAACAAATTACCCAAAACTTAGTGGCTTAAAACAATGGATATTTATTTATCTCTCAGTTTCTGAGGGTTAGGAATTTAGGAACAGCTTACCTAGGTGGTTCTGGCTCCGGGTTTCTCATGATATTATTGTCAAGTTGAGGACCAGCACTGCAGCCATCTGAAGGCTCAACTGGAACAGAAGGATTTACTCTGAAGATGGTTCACTACTATGACTGTTGGCTGGAGACCACAGTTCCTCACTATGTGGGCCTCTCCCCAGAGCAAATGATCCAAAAGAGAGAGGCAGAAGCCAAGAAATTGTTTTTTAATGATCTAGCCTTGGAGGTGACATACCATCACTTGTCACATATTCTATTGGTTATACTGACCAATCCTGCTACAACATGGGAGGAGATAGCAACAGTAGTGACCCAAGGGATGTCAGAGCTCAAGAAGGATAAAGAAGGTGTCTGTACAGGAGGAATGTGGCATCAGAGATGGAAGGTTGGTTACATACAGGGGATAAGGATCAATTAAGTAAGCATATTTAGGATAATGGGAGCCAGGATTCTCGGTGTTGTAAAAGCGAGTTACAAATATGGAAAAGAAGAGAATGAGACAGAATGCTATGGTGTCAGATTGAAATTGGAGATATCACTGTGAACTCATGGTTTTCAATAATATAGATATGTAAATAAATGTAGACATAATATAAATGGAATTTTTATAAATTCCTTAGATCTGTCCACTGAGAGAGTATAGGAGCAGCAGGACCCAATGGCAATGAGCACACCTAGCATAAATAATACCCCTAGAATAAAGGCTATCATATCATAAACACCATAAACCTTTAAAATGAAACAGGGTTCCATGGAGAAATGACTGATTCCAGGACTGCAGCAAGGAAAGTATAAGACGAGCCTGGATATCTTCCTATGCCAGAAAGTAAAGAAATGCTCCAAGAGTGATGTGGATATGTCAAAAGTACACAAAAGTCAGCTTTAAAGTGCTCCCATTGGCCAAATATGGGCCTCTTTTTGCATCAAAATAAATGATAGCAATGAATTTTAGTCTACAAAAGAAGATAGAAAACTATACTGACGGACAGATAGGCAGACACGGAAGGTTTGTTGAGAAACAAGATATTACATTGTTGCAAAGTAACTCTCCAAGAAGTTCTTATTAATTTCAAGGAGGAGGGGTGGGAGGGCATGCTGTGGCAGGGGGCGGGGGTGGGGGCCGGTGGCAGGGGGGAGTAAATTTACAGTAGAGAAGCCTAGCAGACACGACCTTGCTCAAGTAATGAACATCACCAATAATGGGACAAGTCAAAATCATGTGCCATCTGATAAAATGCAAAGATAATAATTCAACATCATTTCTGTGATATTCCTGCCAATCTAATCTTAACTTAATCATGAAAAATGTCTGCCATATCCAGAATGGAAGATATTATTTTTTTAAATAAATTTAATTTGATTTACAAAAGTGACCTGTAAATCTTTGGAAATGTCAAGGTCATGGAAGCCAAGAAAAGACTGAAGGGCTGCTCCAGACTGAAGAAGACTAAGGAGACATAATGACTAAATGTAACCTGTGATTCTGGACTAGACTGGACTTTGCGGCACTAGAAGGGGACCTGAGGATTAGATGGTAATCCAACTTAGCTTTCTATTTTATTTTTTTAATTGAAGTACAGTTGGTTTTCAGTATTATACTAGTTTCAGGTATACAATATAGTGATTCAAAGTTTTTATAGATTATACCTCATTTAAAGTTATTATAAAATACTGGCTATGTTCCCTGTGCTGTGCAATATATCCTGGTAGCTTATTTATCAAGTTAATTTTTTGATTCTCTGTATTGTGTTTTAAGTTGGAAAATGCTCTTTTAAAAAAAAAAATACACAATACAGTATTTGGAGATGATGAGGCATCCAATCAACAATTTACTCTCAAATGGGTCAGTACATAAAAGTTCTTTGTATTGTTCTTGAATTATTTCTGTAAATTAAGGTTCTTTTAAAGTGAACTTTTTTTTTTTTTTTAATGTCTGAAACATTTATATTAACATATTTCCATACATATTTCCATACAAATACAAATATGATTTTTAGAAATTTCATGTAATGTCTGAAACATTTATATTAACATATTTCCATACATATTTCCATACAAATACAAATATAAGATTTTTAGAAATTTCATGTAATGTCTGAAACATTTATATTAACATATTTCCATACAAATAACCCAATGAAAGTTTAGTATTAGTTGTTTTGTTTGTTTTTTTATACTGCAGGTTCTTATTAGGCATCAGTTTTATACACATCAGTGTATACATGTCAATCCCAATCGCCCAATTCAGCACACCACCATCCCCACCCCACCGCAGTTTTCCCCCCTTGGTGTCCATATGTCCATTCTCTACATCTGTGTCTCAACTTCTGCCCTGCAAACTGGCTCATCTGTACCATTTTTCTAGGTTCCGCATACATGCATTAATATACGATATTTGTTTTTCTCTTTCTGACTTACTTCACTCTGTATGACAGTCTCTAGATCCATCCACGTCTCAACGAATGACTCAATTTCGTTCCTTTTTATGGCTGAGTAATATTCCATTGTATATATGTACCACATCTTCTTTACCCATTCGTCTGTTGATGGGCATTTAGGTTGCTTCCATGACCTGGCTATTGTAAATAGTGCTGCAATGAACATTCGGGTGCATGTGTCTTTTTGAATTACGGTTTTCTCTGGGTATATGCCCAGTAGTGGGATTGCTGGGTCATATGGTAATTCTATTTTTAGTTTTTTAAGGAACCTCCATATTGTTCTCCATAGTGGCTGTATCAATTTACATTCCCACCAACAGTGCAAGAGGGTTCCCTTTTCACCACACCCTCTCCAGCATTTGTTGTTTGTAGATTTTCTGATGATGCCCATTCTAACAGGAGTGAGGTGATACCTCATTGTAGTTTTGATTTGCATTTCTCTAATAATTAGTGATGTTGAGCATCTTTTCATGTGCTTCGTGGCCATCTGTATGTCTTCTTTGGAGAAATGTCTATTTAGGTCTTCTGCCCATTTTTGGATTGGGGTGTTTGTTTCTTTGATATCGAGCTGAATGAGCTGTTTATATATTTTGGAGATTAATCCTTTGTCCGTTGATTCATTTGCAAATATTTTCTCCCATTCTGAGGGTTGTCTTTTCGTCTTGTTTATGGTTTCCTTTACTGTGCAAAAGCTTTGAAGTTTCATTAGGTCCCACTTGTTTATTTTTGTTTTTATTTCCATTACTCTAGGAGGTGGATCAAAAAAGATCTTGCTGTGATTTATGTCAAAGAGTGTTCTTCCTATGTTTTCCTCTAAGAGTTTTATAGTGTCCAGTCTTATATTTAGGTCTCTAATCCATTTTGAGTTTATTTTTGTGTATGGTGTTAGGGAGTATTCTAATTTCATTCTTTTACATGTAGCTGTCCAGTTTTCCCAGCACCACTTATTGAAGAGACTGTCTTTTCTCCATTGTATATCTTTGCCTCCTTTGTCATAGATTAGTTGACCATAGGTGCGTGGGTTAATGTCTGGGCTTTCTATCTTGTTCCATTGATCTATGTTTCTGTTTTTGTGCCAGTACCATATTGTCTTGATTACTGTAGCTTTGTAGTATAGTCTGAAGTCAGGGAGTCTGATTCCTCCAGCTCCATTTTTTTGCCTCAAGACTGCTTTGGCTATTCGGGGTCTTTTGTGTCTCCATACAAATTTTAAGATGATTTGTTCTAGCTCTGTAAAAAATGCCATTGGTAATTTGATAGGGATTGCGTTGAATCTGTAGATTGCTTTGGGTAGTATACTCATTTTCACAATGTTGATTCTTCCAATCCAAGAACATGGTATATCTCTCCATCTGTTGGTATCATCTTTAATTTCTTTCATCAGTGTCTTATAGTTTTCTGCATACAGGTCTTTTGTCTCCCTAGGTAGGTTTATTCCTAGGTATTTTATTCTTTTTGTTGCAATGGTAAATGGGAGTGTTTCCATAATTTCTCTTTCAGATTTTTCATCATTAGTGTATAGGAATGCAAGAGATTTCTGTGCATTAATTTTGTATCCTGCAACTTTACCATATTCATTAATTAGCTCTAGCAGTTTTCTGGTGGCAGTTTTAGGATTCTCTATGTATAGTATCATGTCATCCACAAACAGTGACAGTTTTACTTCTTCTTTTCCAATTTGTATTCCTTTTATTTCTTTTTCTTCTCTGATTGCCGTGGCTAGGACTTCCAAAACTATGTTGAATAATAGTGGTGAGAGTGGACATCCTTGTCTCGTTCCTGATCTTAGAGGAAATGCTTTCAGTTTTTCACCATTGAGAATGATGTTTGCTGTGGGTTTGTCATATATGGCCTTTATTATGTTGAGGTAGGTTCCCTCTATGCCCACTTTCTGGAGAGTTTTTATCAGAAATGGGTGTTGAATTTTGTCAAAAGCTTTTTCTGCATCTATTGAGATGATCATATGGTTTTTATTCTTCAATTTGTTAATATGGTGTATCACATTGATTGATTTGCGTATATTGAAGAATCCTTGCATCCCTGGGATAAATCCCACTTGATCGTGGTGTATGATCCTTTTAATGTGTTGTTGGATTCTGTTTGCTAGTATTTTGTTGAGGATTTTTGCATCTATATTCATCAGTGATATTGGTCTGTAATTTTCTTTTTTTGTAGTGTCTTTGTCTGGTTTTGGTATCAGGGTGATGGTGGCCTCATAGAATGAGTTTGGGAGTGTTCCTTCCTCTGCAATTTTTTGGAAGAGTTTGAGAAGGATGGGTGTTAGCTCTTCTCTAAATGTTTGATAGAATTCACCTGTGAAGCCATCTGGTCCTGGACTTTTGTTTGTTGGAAGATTTTTAATCACAGTTTCAATTTCATTACTTGTGATTGGTCTGTTCATATTTTCTATTTCTTCCTGGTTCAGTCTTGGAAGGTTATACCTTTCTAAGAATTTGTCCATTTCTTCCAGGTTGTCCATTTTATTGGCATAAAGTTGCTTGTAGTAGTCTCTTAGGATGCTTTGTATTTCTGCAGTGTCTGTTGTAACTTCTCCTTTTTCATTTCTGATTTTATTGATTTGAGTCCTCTCCCTCTTTTTCTTGATGAGTCTGGCTAATGGCTTATCAATTTTGTTTATCTTCTCAAAGAACCAACTTTTAGTTTTATTGATCTTTGCTATTGTTTTCTTTGTTTCTATTTCATTTATTTCTGCTCTGATCTTTATGATTTCTTTCCTTCTGCTAACTTTGGGTTTTGTTTGTTCTTCTTTCTCTAGTTTCTTTAAGTGTAAGGTTAGATTGTTTACTTGAGCTTTTTCTTGTTTCTTTAGGTAGGCTTGTATAGCTATAAACTTCCCTCTTAGAACTGCTTTTGCTGCATCCCATAGGTTTTGGGTCGTCGTGTTTTCATTGTCATTTGTCTCTAGGTATTTTTTGATTTCCTCTTTGATTTCTTCAGTGATCTCTTGGTTATTTAGTAACGTATTGTTTAGCCTCCATGTGTTTGTCCTTTTTACGTTTTTTTCCCTGTAATTCATTTCTAATCTCATAGCGTTGTGGTCAGAAAAGATGCTTGATATGATTTCAATTTTCTTAAATTTACTGAGGCTTGATTTGTGACCCAAGATGTGATCTATCTTGGAGAATGTTCCGTGCGCACTTGAGAAGAACGTGTAATCTGCTGTTTTTGGATGGAATGTCCGATATATATCAATTAAATCTATCTGGTCTATTGTGTCATTTAAAGCTTCTGTTTCCTTATTTATTTTCATTTTGGATGATCTGTCCATTGGTGTAAGTGAGGTGTTAAAGTCCCCCACTATTATTGTGTTACTGTCGATTTCCTCTTTTATAGCTGTTAGCAGTTGCCTTATGTATTGAGGTGCTCCTATGTTGGGTGCATATATATTTATAATTGTTATATCTTCTTCTTGGATTGATCCCTGGATCATTATGTAGTGTCCTTCCTTGTCTCTTGTAACATTCTTTATTTTAAAGTCTATTTTATCTGATATGAGTATAGCTACTCCAGCTTTCTTTTGATTTCCATTTGCATGGAATATCTTTTTCCATCCCCTCACTTTCAGTCTGTATGTGTCCCTAGGTCTAAAGTGGGTCTCTTGTAGACAGCATATATATGGGTCTTGTTTTTGTATCCATTCAGCCAGTCTATGTCTTTTGGTTGGGGCATTTAATCCATTCACGTTTAAGGTAATAATCGATATGTATGTTCCTATGACCATTTTCTTAATTGTTTTGGGTTTGTTTTTGTAGGTCCTTTTCTTCTCTTGTGTTTCCCACTTAGAGAAGTTCCTTTAGCATTTGTTGTAGAGCTGGTTTGGTGGTGCTGAATTCTCTTAGCTTTTGCTTGTCTGTAAAGCTTTTGATTTCTCCATCAAATCTAAATGAGATCCTTGCCGGGTAGAGTAATCTTGGTTGTAGGTTCTTCCCTTTCATCACTTTAAGTATATCATGCCACTCCCTTCTGGCTTGCAGAGTTTCTGCTGAGAAATCAGCTGTTAACCTTATGGGAGTTCCCTTGTATGTTATTTGTCGTCTTTCCCTTGCTGCTTTCAATAATTTTTCTTTGTCTTTAATTTTTGCCACTTTGATTACTATGTGTCTCGGCGTGTTTCTCCTTGGGTTTATCCTGTATGGGACTCTCTGCGCTTCCTGGACTTGGGTGGCTATTTCCTTTCCCATGTTAGGGAAGTTTTCGACTATAATCTCTTCAAATATTTTCTCTGGTCCTTTCTCTCTCTCTTCTCCTTCTGGGACCCCTATAATGCGAATGTTGTTGCATTTAATGTTGTCCCAGAGGTCTCTTAGGCTGTCTTCATTTCTTTTCATTCTTTTTTCTTTAGTCTGTTCCGCAGCAGTGAATTCCATCATTCTGTCTTCCAGGTCACTTATCCGTTCTTCTGCCTCAGTTATTCTGCTATTGATTCCTTCTAGTGTAGTTTTCATTTCAGTTATTGTATTGTTCATCTCTGTTTGTTTGTTCTTTAATTCTTCTAGGTCTTTGTTAATCATTTCTTGCATCTTCTCAATCTTTGCCTCCATTCTTATTCCGAGGTCCTGGATCATCTTCACTATCATTATTCTGAATTCTTTTTCTGGAAGGTTGCCTATCTCCACTTCATTTAGTTGTTTTTCTGGGGTTTTTTCTTGTTCCTTCATCTGGTACATAGCCCTCTGCCTTTTCCTCTTCTCTATCTTTCTGTAACTGTGGTTTTTGGTCCACAGGCTGCAGGATTATAGTTTTTCTTGCTTCTGTTGTTTGCCCTCTGGTGGTTGAGGCTATCTAAGAGGCTTGATGGGAGGCTCTGGTGGTGGGTAGAGCTGACTGTTGCTGTGGCGGTCAGAGCTCAGTAAAACCTTAATCCACTTGACTGTTGATGGGTGGGGCTGGGTTCCCTCCCTGTTGCTGTGGTGGTCAGAGCTCAGTAAAACCTTAATCCACTTGACTGTTGATGGGTGGGGCTGGGTTCCCTCCCTGTTGGCTGTTTTGCCTGAGGCAACCCAACACTGGAGCCTACCCGTGCTCTTTGGTGGGGTTAATGGCAGACTCTGGGAGGGCTCACGCCAAGGAGAACTTCCCAGAACCTCTGCTGCCAGTGTCCTTATCCCCACGGTGAAACAGAGCCACCACTCGCCTCTGCAGGAGACCCCCCAACACCAGCAGGTAGGTCTGGTTCAGTCTCCCCCAGGCTCACTGCTCCTTCCCCTGGGTCCTGATGCACACATTACTTTGTGTGTGCCCTCGAAGAGTGGGATCTCTGTTTCCCCCAGTCCCGTCAAAGGCCTGCAATCCAATTCCCACTAGGCTTCAAAGTCTGATTCTCTAGGAATTCCTCCTCCCGTTGCCTGACCCCCAGGTTGGGAAGCCTGACATGGGGCTCAGAACCTTTACTCCAGTGGGTGGACTTCTGTGGTATAAGTGTTCGCCAGTCTGTGAGTCACCCACCCAGCAGTTATGGGGTTTGATTTTACTCTGATTGCGCCCCTCCTACCGTCTCACTGTGGCTTCTCCTCTGTCCTTGGACGTGGGGTATCCTCCTTGGTGAAGTCCAGGGTCTTCCTGTCAATGATTGTCCAGCAGCCAGTTGTGATTCTGGTGCTCTCGCAAGAGGGAGTGACAGCACGTCCTTCTACTCCGCCATCTTGGTTAATCTAAAGTGAACTATTTTTTAAAAGTAAAACATTTCTACCAAATTTTTTGTTTCACCTCTTTCATGGCTGATATCTTTAGCATTATGCCAACACATTATTTCAACTTTTGGTATACTTAGGCTGTTGGGGAGTACAATTATTTATTTATTCATTCATTTGTTAAACAAACAATTACTGATCACCCATCATGTCCCACGTAACTTGCTGGGCACTGAGAATTTAACTATGAACGAGATCCAGCATCTGCCTCTAAGGAGTTTTAGACTAATGGGGAGACAGACAAATAAGCAGATAATCATCATATGTAATGTGACTTGTGCTATGTTTGGGGAAATACCAGGTGGTAGAATAGAACAGAGGATGGGTATCTTAGGATGTATTCTGGGAAAACTTTCTAAAGGGAGGGATTTGACATCCCATCACAGTGCATTTCTGAGACCTGAAGGAAAACTAAGAATTACCCAGGAGGAAAAATACAGCAGGTGTGTCCAGGCACAGGAAACAGCATACAGAGAGGAGCTGGAGGGGAAAGTAGGAGCATAGCCTACTGTAGATACTGCAAGGAGCTGAGAATAACTGAAGCAGAGAATATGCAAAAGAGTGTCAGGACCTGAGCCTGGGAAGGAGGGATCCCAGAGGATGACCTTTTGGAAATGCCTAAAGCACCATCAGCACCTGCCACCCAGATTATTACTACTAGTTCCAGCAATCTAGTCACAGAGTTTGTTGCACCCACAGCTCTACCCATACACCTTCCCAGAATGTGACTCTGAGAAGAGCATGGTTTAGCCAGCTCAGTACTGTTTGATATTAGCAAGGAGAAGCACACCATTTGCAACAAATTCCTTGACAATGTTAAGTTTCTTAGCCAAGTTTAGAGAAGTGTTTTTTGAAAAGAGTTATTGGCGTACTTGTTTGCCTATAATCTTTCATCCCTGGATGGAAAGATATTTACAAAAGATGTCTGGCAAAATAGAATTGGATATTTTTTACTCTTCCTAAAATACTTACTCTATTCTAAATAGCCCCTCACAGTGCATTTCTCCTTGGCAACCTTGTGGTTCCCTGAATGCACGCATCCATTTACCCCAGCAGTTGCTCTTGCCCTGTGGCCTGTTTCACTTTGGGTGGCAGACTTCAGTTCCCTGTTGCTCATCCAACAACACATGTACTAATTCCAGAGCTCCTGAGCAAAGAATTCCTCCAGAGTAACCGTGAGATTTATTGTTAGTGTAAAAGATGTTTGCTGAATAGAAAGATTACTTCATCTTGTTATAGTTGTTAGAAATGAGAAAGAGACAATACTTGGTGAATTGATCCCTCCATCTGGTTAGGGTAGGATTATTCCCTGTGACAGATTGGCTGTGGTCAACTATACAAACTAAACGAAGTGAAGCCCAGACCATCTGTGCATGAAGCCATTTTCGAGTTGTTAGTATGGACCCCTGGATAAGCACTTGCACCGAGCAGTGAGGTTGGGAGCACCTGGCGTTCTTACAGTGCCTCCATCCAGCAGCTGTGGTCAGTTGCTAACTAGATCCAAGACCAGAGTATAAACAGAATGTCCTGGGTTTCTTCCAGTTCAGTTTAAAGCATGTCAATAGTTTGTTTCTGGCTTCCTCTCGTTACTATTTAAGCTATAGAGTGTATATGTGGGTCTTTGCAACTCCGTTACTTAAGTTTTAAGAATAAAAGAACAAAGGATAAAGCAAATAATAGCAATATTAGCTACCTCTTTACTGAGCATTTACTACCTACCAAGTTTTTTGCCAGATGATTACATCATTTCTAATTTTCCTAACAAGTCGGTAAAAACAGTTATTATCCCCGCTTTATAGTTAAATTCAGAGAGGTTAAGTAGCTAGTCTGAGATCACAGAGCTAGTAATCTGATTACAGTGTTTAAATTTAAGGCTGCCTAACTTTAAACTCATGGTCTTTTCACTGTGCCATTGCAACTCAAAGATATCATTTGGTAGTTCTCCTTTGTTTATTTTGTATTTTTTTAAATAAATATTATTGAGCAATTATTCTGTGATAGTCTCTGGTCTAAGATACAAAAAAATTTAAAACATGGCTGCTCTGCCTGAGGATCACACAAACTAAATGAGGATGGTACACATGCAAACAATAAATGAAATAATATAAAACCTGATGAAGTCCATGAAAGTTGTGCATAGTACATTCAGAAATGAGAGATCTATTCTCGGTGAAGTGACCAGAGAAGACTTCCAAAGGGAGCATTTGAGGTAGATCTTAACTATGTTCAGATGGTAAAAAGAAGGAAATTCTGGGAGAGAAGCAGAGCAAAGGTGTAGAGGCAGGTAAAAGCAAATGTTTTCCATCCAGGAAAGAGTAAACCCATTGATGTGGCTGGGGTGTAGAAGATTCCTTGTCCAGCAATATCTGGCTTACCTACCACACTGTGCTTCTCCAAGCCCAACACAACTGCATTCTACTGGTGACCACTGTGACTAACTGTCGAGACAAAGCTGCTGATAAACTTGGAAAACATGAACGAGTTGAGAAACACATTATGCAGAGTGGATGCAGGACATGAGAAATGAGAAGGAAGGAGGCTACTGTCAAATCGCTCTCTTGGTCTTCCCCTTGTATTTCTTTCCCTAACAGCCAGCTGAACCCTGAAAAAGGTTTTTGAAATCATACTAAGAGGTCTTCTATGAATTCATGTTAACTGATACCAAATGAGCGCTTGCTCATGCTTATATTGCTGTCAGTCATCACTCACTGACTCGGAGTCTTATCCCCTCAACTGCTATACCAAACCATTTCCATGAGCATGAAGTGCGTCCCCAGGGGTTGGCCACTGTTCACATGAGCTGCTGGGACTTCTTGTCACTCCCCCTCTAAATTCTTCCGTACTTACACTCTCCTTTCCATATAAAACTCCTTTTATCTTTCTCACATCAACTTTTCCTTCTCTCCTGTCTTAGAGAAAAGGATTCATTCACAGTCATTGTTCCCAAAACCAAACCCACCATTTTTATTATTGTCTCCATTTTTTTTTCTAGCTCCTCTGGACCCTTCTTTCTTTAATTGTTCTAATTCTTCTTTGGTCCCCAATCTCTCCCTACTTCCTCTCAGTCTAAAAACATGCTTAGATCTCATTTATAATTTTTTAAATTAATTACAAAACTTCCCTTTACCCTGTTATTCCTTCTATCAGCCATCATGTTTCACTGTCCTCTCTCTGCCAAAAGTCTAAAAATAAAACTGGTCTAAACCAGATTTTCCACTTCCTCACTCCTACTCACTCCTTGAAGCTCTTAAAATTTGCTTTACATTCCCCCCTCACTTCACTTAGGTCACTCTCTTGAAATTCTCTAGTGGCCATCAAATCCAGGGGACTTTTACCTCATAAATTTCCTTAACTGCCCCTCTGAAAATCTGGTCATGCTAAATTGGGCAGGGCCCTTCTATCAACTATTTATACCCTAAGTTACAGCACTGTTTTCTCATTGCCTAAGACAGAAACTGAAATCTCTCATTTCCTGTGCTCTTTGAACCACCATCCTCTTGAATCCTCCATTCTCTCCATTTTCAATGACACTGCAGTTATTTAATACTCATTACTTCTTGCTTGGATTGTTGCAGCTGCCTCCTAATTGCACTCTTGCACTCTCTGTTTCTTGTCTTGGCCTCTAACAATCCATTATTTTAAAGTCTACTGCAAATATAGATATAGATAGATATCTATAAGATAGATATAGATATAATGATGTCACATCCCTTCATTAAATCAGTTACAGATTACCTATGGCCTTCATGAACTCTTAAACATGGCATATCATGCTCTGGCCTGTGACACCCAGTTCAGTCCAGCCTCATTTATACTCCCCTCCTCCACTTTGTATACCGTACTCCATATCTTAATTTACAGTTCTCTGAAAGTGTCATGCTCGCTCATATCTTCAAGCTTTTACACGTTCTACACTCTCTGCCTAAATTGCTCTTTCTAATTTCTTTCAACTGAGTGGGATTCACACTTGTTTCGTAAGAGTCAATTCAGATGTTATCTCCTCTACAACATCTAACTTGATCCCCACTCTGCTCTGTCCCAGAGCCTCAGACAGAAGGTGCCAGTCCTATGTAATCCCATGAATCTCACCGGTTGTCTCTATCCTGGTAATCATCACCCTGAATTATGTTCACCTGTAAAGGCTGTAGTTAATGGCATAAGTATTGTAATTGGTAAGAATACCCCAAATTCATTTGAAAAGAGATTTGGTGAGTGATAGTTTTGAAATAATGGTCCATAACAGATACTGGATACAAAAATTAAGGCATTCCATGTACCCAATCTGAGCTTTCTTGGGGAAGAGGCATGGCTGGGGGAGTGATAATATTCATAGCCATACTCTCGACTGTCTTCTCAGGTGGAGCAAAGAAGGTTCCTAATCTAACATCTAGACTTTGTGAAATGAGTACATACTTCATGTAATAATGGATGATCCTGTGTGGGTTATTTTGAGCTGTGATTTCTTGTTACACTTTGAGCCCATTTTCAAAGTGCTGAGATTCTTGCAACACATTCCTCTGACAAATTAGGCATCTAATTCCTAAGCACCACTGAATAGAAATGGTGTCATATCTATGCACATGGTGACTACTGGCTGGACAAGTTAAAACTGGTGCTTCTTATTTCAGCAGATAAGGAAATTGGTGAGACCACCCGGGTGTGACCTTCTGTTGCTTTTGTTGCAACAAATTTAATGTTTCTTTTGTGTCCCCCAATATAGCTAGCATGGTAATGAATATAAGGAGGGGCTTAATAAATGCTTGGTGTTTGATTGACTTAAAATACCACCTGAAGCAGAAAATACATTTTGGAAGCAGATTATACACTGGAGGCAAAGGGAAAACAAAAATGCCTCAGGTTTTAAATCTGGATCACCATGAAAAGAATGTTGAAGAGATAGAAATATTAGGTAGGGTAGTGGTTTTCAGGAATGCAAATGATGAGCTTTGGCTGTAGGAATATTATATTTGTGGTTCCAATAGGATATCCAGGTAAAGGTAAAAAATATGTATATTTTTATTTTATATATGTATAATATATATGTATATATAGCTGTTTTTCTACTCATAACACTGCTGATGCCAAATATGGGTTTTCCACACCAAGCGATTCTCCAGTTCTCTAAGGACACCGACTAGATGGCCTACAGTTTAATTCATTCTGAAACTCCCCAGAGTTAGTGCAGACAGGTTAAGGGCTCAGTCTCACAAGAGTGCCCCCCACTTCAAACACCAACTCCAAGTACTGGGTTCCCCAGGTTAACCACACTTCTATCGGCTTGGTTACTAATTGGGGGTCCCCATGACCCCCTCCTCAGGTTCAACAATTTACTATAATGGCTCAAAAAAATCAGGGAAACACTTTACTTATTACCAGCTTATTTACTATTTATTTACTATTTATTTACTATTACTGGTTTACAATAAAGGATTCAAATGAACAGTCATATGAAAAGGTATATAGGGTAAGGTCCAGAAGGGTCCTGAGTACAGGAGTTTCTGTCCCCATGGACTTTGGGGTGCACCGCTCTCCTGGAATGTGGGAGCTCTCCAAATTCCTCTGTTTAGAGTTTTTATAGAGTTTCTATTACGTAGGCATGATTGATTAAATCACTGGCTGTTGGTGACTAACTCAGGGGATGGGACTGAAAGTTCTAATCTTCCAGTCACATGGCTGGTTCCTCTGGCAACCAAGTTCCATCTTTTATCACCTCATTAGCATAAACTCAGGTATGGTTAAAAGGGGCTTATTATTGAATAACACACATGTTCCTCTCATCTCTATCATTCAGGAAATGTCAAGTGTTTTAGGAGTGCTGTGCCAGGAGCTAGGGACAGAAACCAAATATGTATTTATTATATCACAATAGCTCAGGTGGCATTTGCTAAAAGATTATATGCAAAGCCCAATTTTTCCAAAAGTGGAACACATGTATACATACATTCTCCATGAAAATTTTTATTTTTTAAAGCTATTCAAAGAAATGGATTTTTTAGCAGTAATATGAGAACTGTACCCCCCCAAAAAGTAAATATACAGCAGACATTTCCAAATTAGAAAAGTTAGATTCCTGAAAACCTCAAGGTTGAAGAAGACAAAAGATGATGGAAAACAGGGTTAAAGAAACAAAATCACAACTGTTTTTGTTAAAGTGATTTATAGACATACAAATATGATAACATTTATTCAAATAAATTAATATAGGCTACACATTGAATAAAAAAATCAATTACACTATTTTATATAACAAATTACTAACAATGGAAACATCAAAATTAATTATTATCTATCATTGCACTGTTACCAGGAAATTCTTTTTTGAATTTTAAATTTAATATTATTTATTTTTTTATACAGCAAGTTCTTATTAGTCATCCATTTTATACACATCAGTGTATACATGTCAATCCCAATCGCCCAATTCAGCACACCACCACCCCTACCCCCACCCCCGGCCGCTTCCTCCCCCTGGTGTCCATACGTTTGTTCTCTACATCTGTGTCTCAATTTCTGCCCTGCAAACTGGTTCATCTGTACCATTTTTCTAGGTTCCACATATATGCATTAATATATGATATTTGTTTTTCTCTTTCTGATTTACTTCACTCTGTATGACAGTCTCTAGATCCATCCACATCTCTACAAATAACCCAATTTCATTCTTTTTTAGGGCTGAGCAATATTCCATTGTATATATGTACCACTACTTCTTTATCCATTCATCTGTCGATGGGCATTTAGTTTGCTTCCATGACGTGGCTATTGTAAATAGTGCTGCAATGAACATTGGGGTGAATGTGTCTTTTTGAATTATGGTTTTCTCTGGGTATATGCCCAGTAGTGGGATTGCTGAGTCATATGGTAATTCTATTTTTAGTTTTTAAAGGAACCTCCATACTGTTCTCCATAGTGGCTGTATGAATTTACATTCCCACCAACAGTGCAAGATTGTTCCCTTTACTCCACACCCTCCCCAGCATTTGTTGTTTGTAGATTTTCTGATGATACCCATTCTAACTGGTGTGAGGTGATACCTCATTGTAGTTTGGATTTGCATTTCTCTAATAATTAGTGATGTTGAGCAGCTTTTCATGTGCTTCTGGGTCATCTGTATGTCGTCTTTGGAGAAACGTCTATTTAGGTGTTCTGCCCATTTTTTGATTGGGTTGTTTATTTTTTTAACATTAAGCTGCATGAGCTGTTCATATAATGTGCAGGTTAATCCTTTGTCTGTTGATTCGTTTGAAAATATTTTCTCCCATTCTGAGGGTTGTCTTTTCATCTTGTTTATGGTTTCCTTTGCTGTGCAAAAGGTTTGAAGTTTCATTAGGTCCCATTTGTTTATTTCTGTTTTTATTTCCATTACTCTAGGAGGTGGATCAAAAAGGATCTTCCTGTGATTTATGTCAAAGAATGTCCTTCCTATGTATTCCCCTAGGAGTTTTATAGTGTCCAGTCTTACATTTAGATCTCGAATCCATTTTGAGTTTATTTTTGTGTATGGTGTTAGAGAGTGTTCTAATTTCATTCTTTTACATGTAGCTGTCCAGTTTTCCCAGCACCACTTATTGAAGAGACTGTCTTTTCTCCATTGTATATCCTTGCCTCCTTTGTCATAGATTAGTTGACCATAGGTGCATGGTTTTATCTCTGGGCTTTCTATCTTTTTCCATTGATCTATATTTCTGTTTTTATGCCAGTACCATATTGTCTTGGTTACTGTAGCTTTGTAGTATAGTCTGAAGTCAGGGAGTCTAATTCCTCCAGCTCCGTTTTTTTCCCTCAAGACTGCTTTGGCTATACGAGGTCTTTTGTGTCTCCATACAAATTTTAAGGTTTTTTGTTCTAGTTCTGTAAAAAATGCCATTGGTAATTTGATAAGGATTGCATTGAATCTGTAGATTGCTTTGGGTAGTATAGTCATTTTCACAATATTGATTCTTCCAATCTAAGAGCATGGTATAACTCTACATCTGTTGGTATCATCTTTAATTTCTTTCATCAGTGTCTTATAGTTTTCTGCATACAGGTCTTTGGTCTCCCTAGGTAGGTTTATTCCTAGGTATTTTATTCTTTTGTTACAATGGTAAATTGAAGTGTTTCCTTAATTTCTCTTTCAGGTTTTTCATCACTAGTGTATAGGAATGCAAGGGATTTCTGTGCACTAATTTTGTATCCTGCAACTTTACCAAATTCATTGATTAGCTCCAGTAGTTTTCTGGTGGCATCTTTAGGATTCTTTCTATATAGTATCATGTCATCTGCAAAAAGTGACAGTTTTACTTCTTCTTCTCCAATTTGTATTCCTTTAATTTCTTTTTCTTCTCTGTTTGCCATGGCTAGGACTTCCAGAACTATGTTGAGTAGTAGTGGTGAGAGTGAACATCCTTGTCTTGTTCCTGATCTTAGAGGAAATGCTTTCAGTTTTTCACCATTGAGAATGATGTTTGCTGTGGGTTTGTCATATATGGCCTTTATTACGCTGAGGTAGGTTCCCTCTATGCCCTCTTTCTGGAGAGTTTTTATCATAAAGGGTGTTGAATTTTGTCAAAATCTCTTTCTGTGTCTATTGAGATGATCATATGGTTTTTATTCTTCAACTTGTTAATATGGTGTATCACACTGATTGATTTGCATATATTGAAGAATTCTTGCATCCTTGGGATAAATCCCACTTGAGCATGGTGTATGATCCTTTTAATGTGTTGTTGGTTTCTGTTTGCTAGTATTCTGGTGAGGATTTTTGCATCTATATTCATCAGTGATATTGGTCTGTAATTTTCCTTTTTTTGTAGTATCTTTGTCTGGTTTTGGTATTAGGGTGATGGTGGCCTCATAGAATGAGGTTGGGAGTGTTCCTTCCTCTCAATTTTTTGGAAGAGTTTGAGAAGGATGGGTGTTAGCTCTTCTCTAAGTATTTGATAGAATTCACCTGTGAAGCCATCTGGTCCTGGACTTTTGTTTGTTGGAAGATATTTTATCACGTTTTCAATTTCATTACTTGTGATTGGTCTGTTCATACTTTCTATTTCTTCCTGGTTCAGTCTTGGAAGATTATATCTTTCTAAGAATTTGTCCATTTCTTCCACGTTGTCCATTTTATTGTCATAGAGTTGCTTGTAGTAGTCTTTAGGATGCTTTGTACTTCTGTGGTGTCTGTTGTAACTTCTCTTTTTTCATTTCTGATTTTATTGATATGAGTCCTCTCCCTCATTTTCTTGATGAGTCTGGCTAATGGTTTATTAATTTTGTTTATCTTCTCAAAGAACCAGCTTTTAGTTTATTGATCTCTGCTATTGTTTTTTGGTTTCTATTTCATTTATTTCTGCTCTCATCTTTATGATTTCTTTCCTCCTGCTAATTTTGCATTTTGTTTGTTCTTCTTTCTCTAGTCCTTTTAGGTGTAAGGTTAGATTGTTTATTTGAGATTTTTCTTGTTTCCTGAGGTAGGCTTGTATAGCTATAAACTTCCCTCTTAGAACTGCTTTTGCTGAATCCCACAGGTTTTGGATTGTCGTGTTTTCATTGTCATTTGTCTCTAGGTATTTTTTGATTTCCTCTTTGATTTCTTCAGTGATCTCTTGGTTATTTAATACCATATTGTTTAGCCTCCATGTGTTTGTGTTTTTTACATTTTTTTCCCTGTGATTTCTAATCTCATAGCATTGTGGTCAGAAAAGATACTTGATATGATTTCAATTTTCTTAAATTTACTGAGGCTTGATTTGTGACCCAAGATGTGATCTACACTGGAGAATGTTCCATGCGCACTTGAGAAGAAAGTGTAATCTGCTGTTTTTGGATGGAATGTCTTATAAATATCAATTAAATCTGTCTGGTCTATTGTGTCATTTAAAGCTTGTGTTTCCCTATTAATTTTCTGTTTGGATGATCTGTCCACTGGTGTAAGTGAGGTGTTAAAGTCCCCCACTACTATTGTGTTTCTGTCAATTTCCTCTTTTATAGCTGTTAGCAGTTGCCTTATGTATTGAGGTGCTCCTATGTTGGGTGCATATATATTTATAATTGTATATATAATTTATATATACAATATAATTGTATATATATTTATAATTGTATATATAATATATATACAATGTAATTGTATATATATTTATAATTTATAATCTTCCTGGATCGATCCCTTGATCATTATGTACTGTCTTTCCTTGTCTCTTGTAACATTCTTTATTTGATATGAGTATTGCTACTCCAGCTTTCTTTTGATTTCCATTTGCATGGAATATTTTTTTCCATCCCCTCACTTTCAGTCTGTATGTGTCCCTAGGTCTGAAGTGGGTTTCTTGTAGACAGCATATATATGGGTCTTGTTTTTATATCCATTCAGCAAGCCTGTGTCTTTTGGTTGGAACATTTAATCCATTCACGTTTAAGGTAATTATCGATATGTATGTTCCTATTACCATTTTCTTAATTGTTTTGGGTTTGTTTTTGTAAGTCTTTTTCTTCTCTTGTGTTTCCCACTTACAGAAGTTCCTTTAGCATTTGTTGTAGAGCTGGTTTGGTGGTGCTGAATTCTCTTAGCTTTTGCTTGTCTGTAAAGCTTTTGATTTCTCCATCGAATCTGAATGAGATCCTTTCTGGGTAGAGTAATCTTGGTTGTAGGTTCTTCCCTTTCATCACTTTAAATATGTCATGCCACTCCCTTCTGGCCTGTAGAGTTTCTGCTGAGAAATCAGCTGTTAACTTTATTGAGTTCCCTTTTATGTTACTTGTCATTTTTCTCTTGCTGATTTCAATAATTTTTCTTTGTCTTTAATTTTTGCCAATTTGATTACTATGTGTCTCAGTGTGGTTCTCCTTGGGTTTATCCTGTATGCGACTCTCTGCACTTCCTGGACTCGGGTGCCTATTTCCTTTCCCATGTTAGGGAAGTTTTTGATTACAATCTCTTCAAATATTTTCTCTGGTCCTTTCTCTCTTCTCCTTCTGGGACCCCTATAATGCGAATGTTGTTGCGTTTAATGTTGTCCCGGAGGTCTCTTAGGCTGTCTTCATTTCTTTTTATTCTTTTTTCTTTATTCTGTTCTGCAGCAGTGAATTCCACCATTCTGTCTTCCAGGTCACTTATCCGTTCTTCTGCCTCAGTTATTCTGCTATTGATTCCTTCTAGTGTAGTTTTCATTTCAGTTATTGTAGTGTTCATCTCTGTTTGTTTGTTCTTTAATTTGTCTAGGTCTTTGTTAAACATTTCTTGCATCTTCTCGATCTTTGTCTCCATTCTTTTTCCGAGGTCCTGGATCATCTTCACTATCATTATTCTGAATTCTTTTTCTGGAAGGTTGCCTATCTCCACTTCATTTAATTATTTTTCTGGGGTTTTATCTTGTTCCTTCATCTGGTACATAGCCCTCTGCCTTTTCATCTTGTCTATCTTTCTGTGAATGTGGTTTTTGTTTCACAGGCTGCAGGATTGTAGTACTTCTTGTTTCTGTTGTCTGCCCTCTGGTGGATGAGGCTATCTAAGAGGCTTGTGTAAGTTTCCTGATGGGAGGGACTGGTGGTGGGTAGAGCTGGCTGTTGCTCTGGTGGGCAGAGCTCAGTAAAACTTTAATCCACTTGTCTGCTGATGGGTGGGGCTGGGTCTCTCTTTGTTGTTTGGCCTGCGGCAACCCATCACTGCAGCCTACAGAGGTTCTTTGGTGGAGCTAATGGAGGACTCTGGGGGGGTTCATGTCAAGGAGTACTTCCCAGAATCTCTACCCTCCAGTGTCCTTGTCCACACAGTGAGACACAGCCATCCCTCGCCTCTGCAGAAAACCCTCCAACACTAGCAGGTAGGTCTGGTTCACTCTCCTATGGGGTCACTGCTCCTTCCCCTGGGTCCTGATGCTCACACTACTTTGTGTGTGCCCTCCAAGAGTGGAATATCTGTTTCCCCTAGTCCTGTCGAAGTCCTGCAATCAAATCCTACTTCCCACTAGCGAAGTCTGATTCTCTAGGAATTCCTCCTCCCACTGCCAGACCCCCCAGGTTGGGAAGCCTGACATGGGGCTCAGAACCTTCAATTCAGTGGGTGGGCTTCTGTGGTATAAGTGTTCTCCATTTTGTGAGTCACTCACCCAGAAGTTATGGGATTTGATTTTATTGTAATTGCACCCCTTCTACCATCTCACTGTGGCTTCTCCTTTGTCTTTGGATGTGGGGTATCTTTTTTGGTGAGTTCCAGTGTCTTCCTGTCAATGATTGTTCAGCAGTTAGCTGTGATTCCGGTGTTCTCGCAAGAGGGAGTGAGAGCATGTCTTTCTACTCTGCCACCTTGACCCTCCTCCTCACCAAGAAATTTTATAAACTTCTCCTCTACAATGTCAATAAGATGCTTGCCATTTCTTTGCTTTTTGTAACGAATAATGTAACTAAAGGCATTTTTCCTATCGCTGGCTCTCTATGCAAATATTTATTGTCTGTCTAATATCATGGCCACCTTGATTGCTGCTTCTTCAGTTTCAGCTTTTCAATATAATCCCTTATAGAATTAAATCATACCTTGATTTAATGGCTGTGAAATTTCCAAGGCTGCTGAAAAGGTATACTGGCTTAAAAGTAATATGCTGTAATTTCAACAAGGAAGACTTCTTAGAAAAGACTGTTGCCACCCTCAAAAGTCATTGATCAGCCATGGTTAATCATTAAAAACGGTGATATTTAGGAGATTGAACTGAACTCTTCTGGGGAACTACAGAAATGTTCATGGGTCAGAACTCAATTCTGGTTTCAAATTTACATCAATAGCACTCAATTTTGAGTTCTGTAAATTCATAAGAAAATATACTTTCCGAGAGCAAATTGGTTCAAACGTATCTCAGGGTTTTATCACATAGTCAGAAACTCCACTGTAACCCAAGGATTCATAAACTTGGTCTGAAAAGTTTACGAAAACTATGTTTTCTTGATGAACAGAGATCTCCTTCAACACTTTCAGATTTTCTTGAAAATAAGTTATACTGTTTGGTAATTCAGAAATATCCAGAGGATTGCAAAATAATGTAATAGTATGTCTTTCATTCTTCAAAATCTGTAAGTAACTTCTGAACTTGTAACATTATATTTATCAAATAATTGTACATTAGTTCAAAATCCATGTTTCTTCAGGGGAGAAATGGAATTATCAAATGGAAACTTAGTCAACTGTCATTTGTGCAAATCTGCATGACCAATGTGTGTTTGAATATATGCACTTTCACAAATGAATTATCACTGCTCTTTTGTTCAAATGTAGCACATTAAGATGATTTATCAGTTAGCATGCTTTTGTTTGTAAATAGAAGAAAACGTAAATTACAATAATTCAAAAAATATAGAGAATTCATTATGTCACATAAATGGAATATAACAAGGCTCCAGAGTTGGTAAATTCTAGGCTTGATAACATTATCAAGGTCTCAAATTCTTCCCATTTGCCACGCTGCCATCCTCAGAGAACTGGCTTTGTCTTCAGTCAAGATCAGACAAAGTAGCTGACACATTTCCAGGAATAAGAAAGCCTGTTTCTTCCTAAGGATTTCTTTTTGTGTAAGGAAACCTTTGGCAAAAAAAAGAACTACAACAACAACAAACAACAACGAAATAAAATCAATAACACTCCCTTTTATATTTCACTGGTCAAAATTATATCACATGCCTATTGCTAGGACAAACACTGGCAAGTGACTGGCTTGGGCTAATTAGGATTTATCGCAGAGTTGGGTCTAGGATCACCTTCCCTCAGCAAAAGTCTTGATTTCATTAATAAAAACAAAAAGTGAAAAAAGATTGTATGTCAGCTACAAGTGTCTTGAGCCAATTAAGATCTAAGTTGATACTTCCAAAGCAGCTTGCTTAATTTCCTTGGCATTATTTATTTAGTAATGCTTATTGATGGCTACCTTGTATGTTAGTAGAGAGTATGGCTATCATACTCTCTACTAACCATTTGACTTACCAATATGACTGCATTAAAATAAACCAAATCCTTATACTCTGATTCAGCTACCTCCAGTTATACCATTAACTCCTTATGGTAATTGTAGAAATAGGAGGAAAAGTTACAATCTTGATTCTTTCCTTTCTCCCATCAGGGGGTAAGTCTCACAGACAGCAATCACAGTAAAACCTGTGAGAATGTTGCCAAGAAACCTAAAAAGAGAACTCTCCTCTGAAGAAAAATTCTCGAAACTTTTAGTTTCCTTCTTTGCAGTTTCCCTATCTGTGACAAGTGAACTGCTTTTTCTATGTTTCAATCAGAAGCTTCTAATTTCTTACCAGATGGTTAGGTTGGATTAATTCATGTGAGCTGGCAAATCTTGTAAAATTGTTTTTGCCAAAGACCTCATACAAATCACAACATTGGTTTAGATGGACAGCACTTGACTGTAGGCTCCATGAGACATGCCCTTGGAAGGCATGAGAGCCTAGGGAAAGCCTACACCTACTGTCATTCTTCTAAAATAGAAAGAAAACATCCAAATCTTTCATAACACTTTCTTGCAATTAGAAACACTAAACACTACTGTAACTCCCATAATTAGACTTGGCGTTTTTCTTTTTCTCCTAAGACGTCAGAATCATGGAATCCTTGAGATCATCTGGAAAACACAGTATACAAAAAATATATATATATGACAAATGTTTTAATCTTCAAAATAAACATATTACATGTAAGCAATTCTAGAAGGAAAAACACACAAGCTGGCTCCAACTTTCCCAAACATCTGACAGTTTAACTAAGAATAAACACTGGTAGATTATGTATTATAAAAAGATATTAATACTTCTGAGGAAATTCACAGTTTACCAACATAATTTAGAAAATACCATCAAAACACTGTCTTCTACTAATACAGTGGGAATCTCTGGAACTATAAAAAAGAACAAGAGGACTTCCCTGATGGCACAGTGGTTAAGAATCTGCTTCCTGGACGGGTTTGAGCAGCCCTGGTCCGGGAAGATCCCACATGCTGCAGAGCAACTAAGCCTGTACACTACAACTACTGAGCCCGCACATTGCAACTACTGAAGCCCGTGCACCTAGAGCCCATGCTCCGCACCAAGAGAAGCCACTGCAATGAGAAGCGTACGCACCACAGCGAAGAGTAGCCCCTGCTCACTGCAACTAGAGAAAGACCGCATGCAGCAATGAAGACCCAACACAGACAAAAATACATTAATTAATTAATTAATTAATTAATTAAAAAAATTAAAAGTACAAGAAAGCTCCTTATGTCCTTGATATAAAATGGTCTCTGAAATATATAGCTAAATGGAGAGGGGAGGAAAAGGATCAGTACAATGTATATATTAGACCACCTTTTATGTAAAAAAGGTGGGATAAAAATAATCTGTATTTATCATTTCCTCATATAAGCATAAATAACTCAGAAGGGATAAAAAGGAAACTATGGACGGAGGCAGAGTAGAAATATGGCAGAAGAAGAATAAGAAAAAAGAGACGTTTTACGATATAATTTGTTATACTTTGTTGGAGTTTGTGTCATGTTAATAAACTATGTATTCAAAAAAAGTGGATTAGAAAATTCTTAGACTTCAGCTTCCACAAAAATGTAGCAAATGTACATTTTGCTATTCCTTTCATTAAGTACAGCTAAAAACTCTGGATATTATATGCAAAATACAGGCATACCTTGGAGATATTATGGGTTCAGTTTCCAGACCACAGCAACAAAGTAAATATTGCAATAAAGTGAGTCACATAAATTTTTTGCCCAGTGAATATAAAAGTTATATTTATACTATACTGTAGTCTATTAAGTGTACAATAACATTGTCTAAACAGTGTACATACCTTAATTTAACAACGAACTTTATTGCTAAAAAATGCTATCAGCTGAGCCTTCAGCAAGTTGTAATCTTTCTGCTGGTGGTGGGTCTTTCCTTGATGTTGAGGGCTGCTGACTGATCACGGTGGTGTTTGCTGAAGGCTAGAGTGGCTGTGGCAGTTTCTAAAACTAAGACAGCAATGAAGTTTGCTGCATTGATTGACTCATCCTTTCACGATCAATGTCTCTGGAGCATACAGTTCTGCTTGATAGCATTTTTCCCACAGTAGAACTTCCTTCAAAAATGGAGTCAATTCTCTCAAACACTGCTTTATCAACTTAAGTTTATGTTATATTCTACATGCTTTGTTGTTATTTCAACCATCTTCAGCATCTCACCAGGAGTAGATTCTATGTCAAGAAACCACTTTCTTTGCTCATCTATAACAAGCAATTCCACATTCATTAAAGTAACATGAGAATGCAGGAATACAGCCACATCTTTAGATTCCAATTCTAATTCTAGTTCTCTTCTTATTTCCACAACATTTGCAGATACTTCCTTAACTGAATTCTTGAACAGCTCAAAGTCATGCATGACTACTGATTTATTTCTGGGCTCTCTGTTGTTCCACTGATCTAAGTGTCTGTTTTTATGCCAGTACTGTTTTGATAACTATAGCTTTGTAATATAGTATGAAATTAAGAAATGTGATGCTTCCAGCTTGTTCATCTTTCTCAAGATTGCTTTGGCTATTGGGGTCTCTTCTGATTATCTGTCTTTTCTAGAATTCCCTTTTCACTATCCAGTTGCTGCAGTTTCTTAAATTCTTTCTTCTAGTTCTTCAGTTTACAAGGACTATCTATGAGTTTTAATAAATACTTTTAGTAACACCATTAGGCACTGCCTGCACCCCCAGGTTAAAAGTCATAAAAACAGGAAATTCACCATGGTAGTTTCCTTTCCCTTTGTCCAAGTGCTGATTTCCCTCTTCCTTTTGGTCACTCTCCAGTAATTTCAGGTACATTTTTGTCTGTTTATTTGTTCTATTTTGTTTTGTTTTGCACTGAGTTTATAGTTGGTATCTTCAGAAGACTCAGTATGATAGAGGTGTATTTAGCTATCCTGGCAGTGGAGTTTTAAAGAATATTCTTTTAGGAATAAAGTTTACTTAAAATTTCAGTATTTTTGATATCAAAGTACTAAAATATATTTAAATGAGAGATAATAGTTAATGTCTATTATTATCCAAAATCAGTCTTTTTTTTTCCCTTCAAGACTTTGCTTGGACTTTTAGAATGAAAGATTATAGAATAGTTTCATAGTTTATCCTTTTCAGTAACTTATTAAATGCGATTTTCATTACTTGGTTTTATTCAGTGACTATTTTGCATGGGTATAGATTTTGGCCATGGATATACATTGAAGGGTAAATTAGAATATCTACCCTTAAGAAACTCTATTTAATAAAGGAGACCAAATACATTGACAAGTATTGTAACAGAGGTATCAACTGCTATATCATAGATAGGTCCAAATTGCTTTGGGAACACATGGAAAGGTAAAATTAGCTTTGCTTGTAGAGTAGGTGTGGTGGGACCAAGGAAAACACCATAGGAAAGATAAGATTTATAAACTGAGCCTTGAAAGTTTATAAGAGTTCACAGGTAGTTCAAACAGTGAGATAGATATATATGTATATATATGCACATGCATACATACTGAGGGTCAAAAGCTATGAATAGTTACCCTTTAATGATGCTGTGCACACTACATAGCTATAAATTTAATTAATTTGATACCATAATTGACATTTCAGGAGAGAATGTGATTTCATTAGGGAAGGCAATGATTTCTTTAATTCATTTTGAAAAACTTTTAATTTTGAAATATTATAGATTTAAAGGAAGTTGCAAAGATAGTACAAAGAGTTTCTGTGTATTCTTCACCCATCTTCTCCCAATGGTCACATCACACATAATTATAGTACAATATAAAAACCAGGAATTTAATATTGGTATAATGTATGTGTATAGCTCTATGCCATTTTAACACAAGTATAGATTTGTG